>NW_005054332.1:5145750-5246624 GCF_000277835.1 Geospiza fortis
CAGGGAACTGGGGAGGAGTATAACAAAAGATACATTTAGAAACCAGGGCAACAGGGGAGGGGTTAGGAGATTGACACTGAGGTGGCAGGAAGGGGGAACCCGGGCAGAACCATTTTACATAACTTGTAGGGGATAACAGAACAGACCAAATGAACACACCACAACAATAAATGACATTAAACTATTGGGGAGCTTAATGGCCTCCTCCAAAGGAGGGCCATGAGGATGGTGAAAGGTTGGAGGTGAAGCCGTATGAGGAGCTGCTGGGATCACTTGGTCTGTTTAGCCCGGAGGAGACTGAGGGGAGACCTCGCTGCTGTCACAGCTTCCTCCTGAGGGGAAGAGGAGGGACAGGCTCTGATCTTCTGTGTGGTCAAAAGGGAATGGCCAGAAATTGTGTCAGGGGATGTTTAGGTTGGATATTAGAAAAAGGTTCTTCACCCAGAAGAGTGGCTGGGCACTGAACAGGCTCGTCAGGGAAGTGGTCACTGCACCAAGCCTGACAGAGCTTGAGAGGTGTTTGGATGATGCTCTTTGGCACATGGTGTGACTTGTGGGGATGGTGCTGTGCAGGGCCATGAGTAGAACTCGATGATTCTTGTGTGTTCTTTTCAACTCAACATATTCCCTGATTCTGTGATACAAATTTTGCTCCCTAATTGTTGGGCTGACGGATATCTGCCCCATAGAAATTCAAGTACCAAAAATTCAAAGCAAAGCTGGCACGTTCCTTACAAAGCTCTCTCCCATTTTTTCCTTTTTGTTTGAGTACATCTCAGTAGGACCAAGCCAGGCCCCCACAAGCTTTGCAGTGGTAAACTTGTATTAGTAGTGACTACTGATCCCAGAGATATGAATAGTGAAATTGGTGCACATTGCACCAGAATTCATTGTTACTTTCATTTTAAATGCCCACGTCTCAAAAAGACAAATTTCTTTGTATGGAACAACTTACATGATAAGTGAACCTTGATGTGGGTCCCATGGAAGAGGTCAGAGAGCTGCACTTTGTGGTGAACTGTCACCAACAAAGCAGCCAAACCGATCTGATTCTCTGTGCTTGAGCCATACATGTTTTCCCAAACAGATTAGCACTGATTAGCAATGAATTACCAAGCGTGAAATGAGTTTCTTGGCTTCTAGCCACTGGACACATAGAAAGAATGTATCTGCAGGAGGAGGAAAATGAGTATCCACGGCTGAATAAAACACTTGGAGGTATTTGTTGTTGCAGGCTATTGCCAGCTCAGAGTCAGAGTGGTCATTGCCAGTTAAATAAAACACCTCTCTCCTTACAGTAAGCATATTGCTTTCTAGAAACAGTGTTGTTTAAATAATGTCTTTCTGCTTATCTGTGGTCTTTAAATATATCTTTTGCTGAATAGGAGCACAGTATTTGAGCACTTCTGTCATGCAGAAGCAATCTGCTCTTTAGACAGTGGTGCTTACTTAAAATGCTGATGTTGATGCTGAAAACATGAGGTGAGGGAAAACTCATGTCCCATCTTGAAGAGGCTTGTGTCTTTAAGAAAAGGTAAAAGATGAGTTAATCACTTAGCAGCAATTTAGAGCACAAGTAAGCAGTTGGAGTACTTTCAAAAGAGATATTAATAAAAAACCACTTGTTTCTGGCAGGTGAAAAAGAGGGAAATTGGTCCACCTGATTATGAAGAAGAAAGTGATCAGTGAGATGGTTGATCTGTTAGGCTGTGGCCTCTGCTCTGAAATAGAAGGACTCTTGCCTTATTTCACTGATAACAGGATGAGGGTGTGAGGCTCCTCTTAGCCAGCAGGAACATGCAAATTGCATCCTCAACCCTTCAGCCAGTTTGTGTTAGTAATTCTAAGCAGTCTGACGCTAGGCACAGTATCTCCACAGTTAACAGGTGTATTATTACTTTAATTATCTTTAACTACTAGGCATGCTGTGATACTAGGCATTGAGAGATCCAAATATACAGTAGGTCTGATAAAAACTGTTTGTCTTGAATAGATTCAAATGCTTGGGTTTTTTTGCATAGAAGAGCTAATGTTTGTTACTAGTTTGCTACTCATAATCTTGGCTATACAGGCTAATTAATTTGCCAGCAGTCTTATGGTTGACACCTGAAAAAAAAAGTGAAAACATAGATCATGTCCTACATTTGCTTACCAAAAGGACACTGATATTTTTAAAAGAGAAAAAAACCCCAATATTTTTAACTGTTGTATGAAACTAGATAAAAAGTTAATAAAAACCTAATTCCTATGTGATGAACAGAAAAGTGAATATTTATTTCTAATTTCTGTATCTGTCTCCAAAGAGAGTACTTGCACTCTAATAAGGAAAAGGAGGGGAAAATGGTTATTCAATACTTTACTTTTTTAAAAAGAATTTTCTTTTTCCTTTTGTCTTTTGGAAGCAGACATTATAGCAGAAATCTCACTGAATTGCCCAAATTTCAAACCAAAATTTTCTAGTAAACTAATTAATATAATCTAGCACACATTCACTCATCTCTGTTTCTTCTCTTTATGTATTCATTTTCCATGGCTGCCTCCTTTTCCACTTCCCAAATATTTTCCTTTCTTGGTTGTTTTTTTTTTAACCCCCATTGGTTTGAAGCTGTTCAGAAGTGTGTGTCAGTAGTATTAACTCACATCTTAAAATTCCAGCCTCCTGATATCTAGTTTTTAAAAGCAATGGACTAATGAGAAAAAGATGCATGGATTCAGCTTTTTATTTATTCCTCATTGTGAATCCTAAGCCATGTGATGCACCTGTGTATGCTGGCTTTACTGTAAGATTCTCAGACACTTACTGTACTGGTATGGTGTTTCCAGACAAATACATCTCTTGCAGGTGTAGCACTGTTTTCTCAGAGGTTTCCTGAAGGGGTATAAAGAGCATCCATGTTGGGCAATGCACCAATGTTCAGATGTTTTTGAGGCATTCAGATATCAGTGGTTAGCCCTCACTTGCCTTTAAGTGAATACATTCCAAGGAATTTGTCATCTCTCTGTTTTCAGCAATATTATAAACACAGCCTTGCATGGATCTCTTGGCACAGGAGAGTGTACGTGGAGCAGTGTGTTCATTGAAGGTTTTTTCCCACTCTTCAGCCTTGTGTGGATCTTTAACGACCTGCTATATGCTTCTTCTTTCTCTAATCTTCTGAGAGAGTCAGCAGGCACAAACTGTACTGAGAAAATTATACTATACCACATTTTGAAACTGTAGGTTTGATTCCAGCCTGTCTGGTGGGACTGCTGCTAGAAGTCAGCATCTAAAGGAGCAGCTCATTTGAATTCTGGATGTACACACAAGTTAATACGAATGTGCTCAGAAACTGAAGGCTGATATATCAAAGCCACCGTTCAACACCACCTCAGGAATGTTCCTAATAGTGCAACCATTTTTTCCTTTCACTTCTGTCAAATTTATCAATGTCTGATGTCACTCTTTCACAAAGAGGCAGCCTATTAATATGTATAAAGTAAAAATAAAAGTTCATCCCTATGCATTAACATTTATTCATGGCAATTATGCCTGAGCTTATTAAATTCATATGTTCCCCTCTTTTTCTTTCTTTCCATTCCAACCCTACAGAAATAGTACCAGATCTATTTTTATTAATCTCTATGTGTGTGTACCCCTGTATCTGTATTTTTATGTGCATTATCTATACATCTCTCTCTATATATACTTCAGCACTGAAGACTGAATAAATTTACCCACTTTTTGTATCTTACTGCTTGAGCATTTCCCAAGAAAACTAATGACTGCTTACCTGGAGCTAGACTGAGTTATTAGGCAGGCACATAACTGTACTGCCCCAGGAAGTATACATGAAAGGAATTGGACCTGAGACCAGGAGTTTGTCCTGCCTCTCCCTTCTCGTTTGTGAAGTAAAAAGGTAATTTGCACTTCTTTTTTTCACATGCCTTTTTCTGGTGCCTGTTAATTTTCCTGTGCATTGGGGCAGCATGTAAGAGAAGGAACCAAGCAGCTTTCACTTCTCATCCCCTCTCTTGGAGCCACAGTCTCTCTCTCCTGAGCCCAGATGATCCCTGTAGCCTGGGGATGCCCCTGTGCTAGGCTCTGCCAGAGAAGGGGCAATTTGATCTCTGCATAGAGACAGCCATGAGGTTAAATGCTGCATGCTTCCTTGCACGAAATGTTTGCCTAGATTCTCCCCAAGAGGATCATCTCCTTGTCCCTGACCTTTGCTGCTTCCTGCAGGGTGGGATGGGGCTGCATGCCCTCAGTGCCTGACATTTGGCTGTCCCTCTGTGGGTTTAGGACACAAGGGTGGGTGAAGGGAGAGCGTGCAGGACCTCACGGGGTGTGTGTCATCACTCTCCCCACCTGCAGCTGGAGGATGCTATGCCACAAGTTGGGGTTTGCACTAGTTTTGGTGGAAACCAACAGTTTAAGCCACTGAATGAGGAACTTTGGTGAGGAGGCCATGTGTAGGGTGAAATTTTGCTGCAAATTCAGGGAGCACCTCAAGGTAGGTTCCCACAAAGGGGTTGTAAATCCAATTCACATTCTTGGATTGATGCAGCCTGCAAACACCCTCCTTCAGCTGGGCTGGCCGCTTTCTGAGGGACTGGAGCAGGTGAAGTGAGAAGATGGGGGTCAAAAGATAGAGGGGAGATGATATCTTAATGCTATGTAATTTTCCAGACTCCCCTTTTGTCAGGGATATTTATAACACAATTAAATCCCCCTTCATCCCATTCCAGCTCCACACTGGGACCTGAAACCTGCAAATAAATGAGTCTTCGTAAGGACTTTAATTTCAGGGATGCAACTGCTTTCCACTCTCTGACAGGGTGAGATAGAAGAGGAAAGACCAAAGAAGCTAGACTCCTATTCCAAGGAATAAGTTCAAAAAAGAGCTGCTATTGCAGTAATCACCACAAGTACCTAGAGGCTATAGTCAGGATTGGAAGGATGCTCCTTTGATGTTTCCCTAAAATAAATACAAACATTTTTCACTCTTTTTAAGCTGAGTAAACAAAAGAGCAGCTAACTGTTAGCTAAAAGATCCTCAGCACTGCTTTGGTCGCTTTTTCTTCTGCCATGGCTTAAATTGCAGGTTAAATATTATCTTCATTTGTTCTCTTAGAGATTACTGGAAATTAGAGGCCAGAGGAGAGAAGGGGAGCAAACCCCATGGCTTTAAAAAGGACAAGAATTTGGTTCCTGTTGACTTGTCTCCAGTCCTCTCCTGGCAGCAACCTCAATACTTGCATTTTTCATTGCTCAAAGTTCAATAAACAAGCAGTACTCCTTGGCAGAAGGCTTCTCAGAGTGGACTGCCATGTCCTAGACATCACCCCATCACCTGGTGACAGCCACACTTGTCTGACACTTCGTGCTGGTGACTCCTGTGCTACATTGCCAAGTCCTGTTGGCTTTCCTGAATTCTGACTGAGAACCCTGAGATACTTCAATCCAGCAGCCAGCTGTCATCAATAATAACTGCATTTACCATGATTAAAATTAGCTTGTTTTCTTCAAAGTAACACTTGTCTATGTGTTTCTGTTCATGTGACTAACAACACAATTAACTTTTATTTTGTCCACATCTGTATATTTACACGGCTGCTGAAGCCTCTGTGAGCTGGGTGATTTATAAGCCCTTTGTGCCACTTGCCTGTCCCACTCAGTAGGAAACTATAACCTAACCCTTTCCCTAATGGCATTAAAAGGTCCAATTAATCAAAAAAAAGGGGTCAGTTAATATTCTCCACACGTAAGTGCTGAATATCAGAATAATTTGCTCTCTTGTGGTTGGCATCCCATCGTTTTGTGGTTTAGTTAAAAAGGAAATTGGCAGGACAACCACAAGTGTACACCATGGGATTGCTCCATGGATTTGGGGCAGCTGTTATATCTGCTGCAGAGAAATGTTTTCTCTGCTGAAAGAGTTTTTTAAAATAAATAGACAAGTTAGTAGGGAGTAAAATTTTCTTTTTGTGGTTTGAGAAACTTTCTTTCTTTTTACTTCAAAGACTTAAGTGGCATGAGGGAATCCCCTGGCAGCCATAGGCCCTGGGAATTAAATTTTCTCCGTCTGTTCCCTAGTCCCTGAGCAACATAGCACAAATCCTACTACCATATATCTCTTTAAGCAGCCTCCTGTGGAAAGAGAGAAGCTTGATTAGTGCATGTGCATATGATTGCCTGCCCACATTTAGAAAACTGGCCACTAAGAGAAATGTTGGCTTGATATTCATTACCATCCTGAAGTTCTCTGCACTGTAGATGACAAGGTAATATTTCCACTGCAGGAAGCAACGCGGGAAACAAGGGTTGAGATAGTCTTACCTGAAACCAAATAAATTAATTTGCTCTACAGCTCTCAAAAAGGTCCTTCTCTTAATAAAATGTTGACCAGGCTTCAGCAAGTTTGTGGCTCTTGTGTTTGACCAGTGCTGTACAGATAACCTGGAATAGTTTACTGGCAGATGCAGTCTTCCTAGGAATGCCTTCTGAATACACCATTTAAATGCTGTTTATAAAGTAGTAACTGTGATTTTTCTAACTGAAGTTGTCTTGAAATTTTTTCTCCAGCTGTTCTTTGAATTGGGAATATTTTCTTTCCAGAAAATGCCAATATAAAGTGAGTTACTTTGTTCTTTCAGCTTTCTGGTGAGTAATTAAAATAGGCTCTTCATCTATTTGTGTGTTTTGTGTCTGAAGCTGCCATGAACTTAGGGCAGGTTTACATCCCAGACTGTTTTATCTATGCCTAAATGCTAATATTTCATTTTGTTTAACAAGCCACTGGTGTTTTTCTGGAGTTGAGACCTTTCTGTAACACTCAGTTTCAAGAGGTCTGGCTTTGCTTATGGCTGAATATGGGTCATTTTGTATCTGACTGAGACCATTTGGTACAGTGGTGGTTTAATTTTAAGCTTTTTGGTACTTGTTTAGAAAAAGCTTTCGGGATACGGCTGCATCCTCTGTTCCTTATTCACTCAGCTGCTCTTTCTCATTCACCTTTGAATTCCCTATAATGTGATCCATGTGTGTAGACTATGTTTTATGGATGAAACGGATTGGCAAATTAAGCTACCTGGCTATGGAATTCAATTCCTTGAAGTGCAGTTTGGTGTCTTTCATTCCAGTACAGAAAGGGGAAATTTATAACAGACATTAATAGATTTGAGATATTGCAGGGCAGATAGTTTTATATGAGGTGCCCTAATAATGAAGAGTTTCAAAAAGGCCATTTTTGCAGAATTCATGATTGTTGTCTGGACACAGCTCAGCCTAACATTTGTTTAATAGTTTGGGGTTCTTTTAGGGATGTGGCCGAAAAATAAAAAATGAACTTCATAAACAGCCATTAGAAATTGAGGATCTGAAGTTGTTTGTACAAAAGTTTTCAAAGGGCCTAATTTGTGAATTTTTAAATTAATAAATATCATTAATTTTGATCAAGAATGGGATTGTCATATGGTATAAATTGGTTATAAATAATTTTCATATGCAACTGTCTGTACACCAAAAAAAAAACTTCTTATATTTTATTATAGCAATTTTTATTTTAAAAGTTAATTTAAAATTAAAACAGCGTGGTATTCTAAGCAATGCAACATATGCATGGCTATTTTCAGGTAAATCTTGTGCTTAAAAATAACCAAAATGCCAGTGATTCTAATTATACACTACTTTTGTCCACAAGCATTTAGCAGATATATGGCTGGATAACTTTCTGTCAGAGGGATATTCAGAGTGGAGAAGGTGGAGACTTTATTGCAGTCTCCAGCTTCCTCAGGAGGGAAGCAGAGGGACAGGCACTGATGTCTCCTCTGGTGACCAATGAGAGGACCCAAGGGAATGTCCTGAAGCTGTGCCAGGGAGGTTTAGGCTGGATATTAGGAAAAGATTCTTCACCCAGAGGGAAGTTGGGCACTGGAACAGGGTCCCAAGGGCAGTGGTCACAGCCTCAAGCCTGACAGAGTTCAAGAAGCATTTAAACAATGCTCTGAGGCATGCAATGTGTTTCTTGGGGTGTCTTGTGCAGAGCCAGGAGTTGGACTTTAATTATCTTTGTGTGTTCCCTCCAACTCAGCATGTTCTATATTTTATGATTCCATTCAATTTTTCTGTCTTTTCTTTGGGTCTGTTACTTAATGACAATCTATCAACCTTTTCCTGAGTGAAAAACCAACATATCCATGCTCATCATACTTAGCAGCAGAACTGAAGTGTCTTTGATCTCCAAGAGCTGAAAGCAGCCCACTGTGCTAAACACTATGCAAACACTGCACAGGTGCAAATGTAGCTCTAGAAGGAGCATCCTCACATCCAAGCAAGTTAAGATCTGGACACTGGCAACAGTAAAATGGCTAAAACATTATCAGACTCTTTCTCCTTTCCGATAAAGTTAACATCAGTGTCACAAAGATTCATTGTGACTCAGCTGTCCAGTTCTACAGTGCCTGAGGGGCAGCACTGGACCTCACCCAGGCCATTGGTGGCAGCTCTACTGGCCTTGAAATCATCAATAAAAATATGTTCATTCCTTATGAAACTAGCTGTTTCTTGATTTTCTGGCCTCTTTTCCTCAAAATTTTCAATGAGTTTGTAAGAGAAGACAGCAATAAAAAATACTTGGATGGATTGTTCTAGTAATAGCTTGTAATATATTTAATGATTCTTTTCATTTATTAAATAACATTTAAGGTGAAATCTCATTCCAAACATACAAACAGTTCTGCTCTTAGTGCTGTTTCTATTTTACAGCAACTCCTTCTTGTAATAAGATCTATTTTATGAGGGTAGCTTCATAAAAGAAGTTGCGTTTTCATTTGCAGTTTGTTAAATTATGGCAGTTTCTGTATCTAACTGCTAAGGAATGGGAGCCTTTTATTTGGCTACAGTTTTAGATAAATACATTATTTATAAAAATAAGCATTTCTCCTTATAATGTATCAGGAAATAATTTGCATAATCCCCAACTTCTTGCAGAAATCCAAATATGATTCATTTCCTTTTCACAGGTTTTGATGGAGTAAGAACGTAAGAAAGCTGATTCAAAATACACCCTCTGAGGCCAAACTTGACCTCTTCTCAAACACTTCTGCTAGGCTCAAAGAGGCTGATCCACAGGGATCGATGTCAAAGGAAGGTGCTCAGGGTCCAGGGTCTGGAATGCTGAATATGGCACTTTTTCAAGGTGAAACAGCAACACAGAAGGAAGATATCTTTGAAGTAAAAGTACTTGCCTGATTCTCCTGTCACTGCTCAATGACATGCATTTATGTATACTATTTAAAGCTATGTTAAATGTAAAAATATCTGTAGTCTGTGACACTCAGCTCAACAGATATTAAAAGATCCCGGTCTGTGGTAGTCAATTAACTTGCTCTTTAAGACTTTTGCAACTGTTTCACATTTTCTGTGCCTTTTTAGTGTGTGAGATGAAAGCTGGATTGTCGTGATAGCTCAGAAAGCTATCCTTTTTTTTCTCTTCCCCTTCTCCTTCCTCCCCCCTCACCTTCCTCTACTCCCTATTCCTTCCCTCCACTTCTCTTCTCTTCCCACTATTTAAAAGAAAGGAGGACTGGTTATTTTCATTATTATTTTATACCAACCCTGAGTTGAAAACATTTGTAGTTGTTTAAGTACTTAAGGAGGATCTGCTTCTTACCTCCGGGTAAGACGGTAAATTCTTCCATGTGTTGACTTCATCTGTTATCCCTACCCATTTTCCACATGCCTGAGGGATATTTACTCAGACAGACTCTCTCTGTACTAGAGAAATCTCTGGCGAAGGTCAGCCAGACAAGCAGCACTTACTCAGGAGTGATGTGGTGGGTGTGTATGTGTGAACGGCAGGTCAGTGACATGTGCTGAGGAAAGAAAGTGGGAGCAGCCCTTTCCTCTTCAGCTCCCTCACGAGAGTAACCCTGGCTTCAGAGCTGAAGAGCCTCCCCTGCTCTGCCATCTGCACTCCAAGCAGCACTGACAGTGAGGTCCTCCTCAAAACCTGATTCAAGGTCTTCATTCTCCAAACCTCTGAAACCCTAGTTTTTGCTAATTGAAAGAGTAAAAGCTGGGCCAAATTATGCAATGGGAGATGAGCTATCTGGTGTGTTCACTCAAATGCTATGGTGCAGACCCAGAGTTTGCCATCCAGTAAGGGGTCTACAGACTGAGGACCCCTGGGGCTTGCATCTGTATTTCAATTCTCTCCTGATGTTTTGCCTTTTCCTCCCTGAAGTAGGTGTCAAATTCAGCTGGCAGGTGAACATGAACCCCTACAAAATGGCATGTGATGTGTACAGTCACAAGGTGGGGGGCAAGCTGCAAAGGTGAGCATATGAGTTTGTTTTTACGGGGAGGAGGGAACCTGACATATGGAGAATTCTTGCAAATTGCGTAAGTCACTTTGAACAAATGAGATTTGCCTTTCCCCGTGACCTCTGAGTGCTAGGAAAGCTCTCCCTAACCACAAAGCTCAATATTCAAATGTCAGTCCTTCCCTTACAACTAATTCCACTTAACAGGGTTATAGATGTGAATAGCCTCACTGAGATCAAAGGAGTTACTTACCTGCATGCAGTGTCAGGCACACACATTCGCGGGATCAGGCCCTCCAGGCACACAGCAGCTTTCATTGCCCTGTGTGTTGCTAAGTCACAATCTGATGTCAATTAAGGAAAGTGAAGAGAAGCATATGCTTACATGGCAAGAGTGCTGCAAAATGTTTTAAAGTGTGAAAGGTTTAAATCGCACCAAGGCTATAAAAATCAGCTTTGTTTATGGACTGGTGCAGAGACCTATTGTACTTTGTATCGATCAATCCATTGAACACCTGGTTCAAAATGTTCAATTGAAAGCTGGGGAAAAGTGCTAAATTGAACAATCTAAGTAACCTGTGAACCTGACAGTCATAAATCAATGGAGATGTTACACACAGTTAACCCTAACCAGTTAGCAAGTTGTACCAATTATTTACTGTGTTACCTGGTTAGGGGCTAGTTCACTGTTTCAGAATTGTACTAATACAGAAAACATCTTTGTGCTGAGTGACCCTCAGTAAACAGTACCAGGTTCACTGAAGACTTTCTCTCCTGCATCTGGGCCAGAAGAACGTTGCCTGAATATCAGTTTGGAAAAGAGGATATTTGAAATTAAGAGACAGGTTTACAGAAACTGCTAAATCTGGGGGGCTTAAAAAGTGTGGCTACAAAAGATGAAGGATCCACTTTTCAAATGTGCTTTATTCTGTGGGGAAGGTTATTCACACCTGTATGGGCTCTGACAGAAACTGACAAAAACAGCCATGCCAGTGCTGTTTTTGTTCACAGGTTCTTTGCAGACTTCGAAGGACTTTGATTTGCTGGCCCACCTTGTCTTTTATATGCCTGGCAACATTTGCCTTTTTTTTGCTTCCTAAGGCCAGTAAATATGCTGAATTTTTCAGGAAGGCTTATTCGAACTTGTTTCTGCTAAACCATTTTGCTTAGGGTGGATTGCATACACACCCCTAGCCCTCTATTAGATTTTACATTATTTTGTCATTTCAGCTCAGACTAAAAGGGCTTCAATCACCTGGGTTACACATGTAACTTAAAGAAATAAAACTGGTGAGATATTTGCACTTTTTTTTTTCCTGTCCCTCTTGGGACATCTGAGACTTAGCAAAAAGCAATATCCAAGATTTGGAATTTTCTTCAGCCAGCTTTTTTAAACCTTTTGGTTGTAAATCCTGCAGGTCTACTGATTTAAATTGCTATTTAACATTTTCCTGATTTACTGGAATGATCAGCATTGCATTGTCCTCTTATAGGAGAACTGATTTTGTCTGTTTTTTCTTCCAAGAGAGATCAGATTTATTTACAGAATATACAAATTTTTGCATATATTATTAAGATGGCTACAGTTGTGTGTAGTCAAGGCCACAAATCTTTCTTGTTATCCTTAACTCTGATGGAAAACCTTACTTCCTGCTTCCATCCTTATCAATTTTCTGTAGTTCTTATCTCCTGTCTAATTCATATTCTAATAAATGCCTTTTTTTGGTGTAATTATTCTGATTTACATAGCTGTTTCACTTTTATGCAAGTCAACATTTAGTCCAGCTTTGACTCTTTTTTTTTAAACCTCTAGTAAAATATTTTTAAACACTTTCCAGTTATTATCCACATTTCCTGTATAATTTCTTTCTCCCAAATGATTTAGCTCATAATTGTTTTCAGCTTTGCAAAAGTGGCTCTTGCAATCCATCAAATATACATATTACTGCTCCAGACTTAATTCTGATTGTATATAACAAACAGAAGCAAATCATGATCACTTTTATCTAAACTACTGCTGATTCCTTAAGTCTACATCTATGATATTTTATTTTCATCTATAAGGATAAAATAATGTGATACAGCTTTCCAAAAGTGTTGGATGCAGCACTTTTTAAGGAACTTATAATTTATGGCTTATTCCAGGGATATATTAATTTGGTGGCATGAAAACTCCAAACCATGCTATTCATATTGAAGTGCTGACACTGCATGGTTTATTTTTCTTCTTGTTTTATGGATACTTACTTAAGGCAATAGTTTTTCCCTCTTCTTCTGATAATTACTTGTAGAAGGCATTAATAACACACACACAAAACCCATATGTTTTATACCTCTTTTGTAACAGACAAAGCTACAGACTAAGAATTACTTATGTCTTTGAGCCTATTTCCTAGTTTTATCATATTTCTTCTGCCCTATTTTCATGACTAAATGGAATTTAGAAGGAGAGAACTAGCTCCCCAAAGAATCTTTCCCAAGGAAAAGGAATGGATAACAAGTGGAATGTGTTTAACAGTTCCACCCCAACTGATATTTTAAAAAGGGCAGAGAGCCTGTCTCATCTTTTCATGCTTTCTTGTTGCTCTTACCAATAGATTGCCAGATGGTAAGGTGGATTAGAGAGTCAGGCTTCAGTATCACTTGTGCCCTAGAATCCAGGAAACTGGTTCTTGAGTGGGAGACACTGCTAATTTTGGTGGTTCTAGGATCTGATGCTGTATTGTTACTGTTAACAGAAAAAGTTAGAAATGACAGCCAGCTTTCTGCCCTGAAATAGGCAAGATGATCTCATTTGGAGTTGTTTCCTGCTAAGGCTTTTTTAGAACACTCTGAAGCTACCTCACTTATGATTCTGTTCATCTTTGGTTTGTTTATGTTAAACATTTAAAATACACTTGTATATATTTAAATTTGAAACCTTATAATGTAATTTTTTTTGCAGTTATGAGTTCATCTTTCAAATTACATCAATGTTCAACAGACTTAGTCATTTTAGTCACTTAGTGTTTCTCTTCAAAATCATCTGTTTTTCATAAAATTTCCTTTTCCCTTCAGGACTGTCACTGTAATTAATAACAATAAAAATCTATTTTTCTGTGCCCTCTAAATGCTCAGGCAGATGCATCTCTTGGAGAATGGAGATTTGTGAAATTATTTTTTTGATGAAAAATGTAGGCTCTCTAATGCCAAATGTTTCATGAATACATGTCAGTATACATGACACCAGTGCTTTTGCCACATTGTATTTTTATTTATTTCAAAACTGAACATAAACTCTCCTGCTCCTTCCAAAATAGCAAAATATTCATCTGTTTGAAGAAAACTCTTCTCCCTGAAAATATTTTGTACCATCTCTCCCATTAGAAGACTGGTGTGCTCAGCATTGCCAACTGGATTAACTAATGAGATAGTAATGTGACACTCCTGCATTCACAAGCATCTGGCCAAATGAGAGCTGGGGAGACTAGCAATGATTTCTGTGGTGGCAATATTGTTGTGTCAGGAGGCATGGAGTGATGGACCACTGGTAGGTGAAAAGATAAAACAGAGAGTGTCAGGTGGCAGCCACATGTACCTTGTAGGCAACTGGGCCTGAAAAGCTTTGATGACCCCCACTGTACTCAGTGAGGCTGTGCTCCAAAGGGAGGGTGAGAATTTCATACACACTGCCTTCCTCATATCAAAGGATTGCAACAGGTTTTAAAAGCTGAGGCGATAGCGCAGTTATGTGCGTCACTGTGAGGGGCTGCTCTCTGTGCTCAAAGAGGTTTGTAGGAAGCCCTGGGCTGTAGCTGTTTGAGCAAGGAAATGTATTTATTCACTGCAAAATGATGATGATTAAACTGCAGTTTTAGATGTAGGGCTTCCTCTGGTCATGCAAGAAATGACACTGAGTGGATGACAGAGACTGGCCAGTGGATCAGGAAGGTTCATAGTAATGGTCTTTCTTTGGGATAGATCATTGAACACTGCCTTTTCCAGTATCCACACTTTTGTAGGATTAAAAACCTATGGCTCAAATTTTAGCAGAGCAGCCCAAATGAATTTATAAGGATTATTTCCAGTTCAAACTTTGCATGATCCTTTTCCTGTGAATGTTTGCCTATCCCCCTGTAGCAGTACAACCTGTGGAAAGATATGAAGTTCTGGCAGATCACACCAGGAATAATGGCAGAGTGTAGGAGGATGGGGCCACAAGCTCACTCTTCCTGCACTCATCCATCCCCTTGTATGAGATTGCTGGTTATGCTGCTCATATACCAAATCAAAATTTGTTAATCCTCAGAAAACATGCTAATGCAGAGGGAGATTATCAGGTGTATTGTGTCTGGGTGGGACGGAGTTAAGTTCCCCAACAGCAACCTTCACAGTTCTGTGCTTTGTATTGGTAGCTAGAAAGGTGTTGAGAATAGACACCAGTGCTTTGGCTCACACAGCATCAAGTCTATCCAACATTTTTAGGAAAAAGATTTTTACAGAAATGGTGATAAAGTACTGGAATCATCTGCCCTGGGAGAGGGTGGAGTCACCATCCCTGGATGTGTTTCAAGAGATTGGATGTGGCACTCAATCCCATAGTTTAGATGAAGTGTTAGGGCATGGGTTGGACTTCAAGATCTTAAAGGTCTCTTCCAGCCTAGTGATTCTGTGATTTTGTGATTCTGCAATTCTGTGATTTTGTGATTCTGTGATTCTGTGAACATTCTTACCTGACCAGTAGATTGGGGGTGGAAAAGATTTTGGGAAGGGTCACAGCCAGGACAGCTGAGTCAAGCTGACCAGAGGGGTATATCATACCATATGCCTGCTCAGCAATGAAAGCTAAGAGAAAAGAGGAGAGGGAGCATTTGTTATTACCCTTGTCTTCCAAAGAAAACAGTATGCATACTGCAGTCCTGCTTCCCAGGAAGTGATTGGTCATTGTCTGCTCATGGGAAATAGAGAATAAATATTTTGTTTTTCCTTTGCTTGCACACATAGTGTTTGTTTTATTAAAGTGGCTTTGTCTTGATCCATGAGGTTATTTTTCATCTTATTTTCTTCCCCCCATCCTGTTGACAAGGGGAGTGATAGAGCAGCTTGGTGGGCCCCTGACATCTAATGAGGGTCAGCCCATCACACCAGATCTGCTTGAAACCTGCTAAACACAGTCATGAGGTATGGTTTGGGTCAGTGCAACTAAGCATTAACCAAATCACCTTCCAATGACTAACCCTGCTGGCTGATATCTAATTTGCTTTCCCTTCTTTCACTTGCCATTGGATTTAGGACAAGAAGCAATGGAGAGCACTGTAAAATCAGAGAATAATGTGATTTGAAAATGCAAAAGATATTCCATAAATAATCTGACTTGTCTAAGAGTCACTCTTGCTATGGGAATTAATTAACAATCAAGTCATGTCTGTGCTCCTTCCTGGTGGCTGCAGTAATCTTCTCGCTTGGTCCAAAGAGCTGAACATAAATAAGATTGCAACTAAGTGTATGGCGTGAAGGAGAATTTGGCATTCGGAAAAACAAATTTAAAGCAGGCCCAGAATATCACTGTGAAGTTTTCCCTTTGCAAATGCTGTCACAGTTGGCAAAATGGAATCAAGAGACATATTTAGAATTTAAATGCAAGTTTGGTCATCGAGGACATTTTTTTCAGGTTGATGGCGGTCAAATATGTCCACTGGGTTACAATGCTGAGACCACCCAAGCTTTTGCTAGTGCTGGTGTTTACATAAAGAATTAGAAACAAGCTTCTCTCCAATTAGAAAGCCAATATCTAACGAGACACTAACTTCTTATATACCCTATAGTCTAAATGTTAATAGCTTTGACCTCCTTCAGTTTAATCTTAATCTCTTCGACAGAGCAAGTGGACTTGGGGTTATATTTTACCAAATTGTTCCTTTTGTTTTCTTTCCCTCCCTCATATTTCCAACGCTGACTATGTCACATATTGCAGACCCAAATGAAAGGCTGTCTTCTTTTTCAATCAGTCATATCACTAAGTATATGAGCAGGAAAACCCTTGTGATTGACACTGCTTCAACAAAAGCAGACTCAGTTTGCAGACGATAAGAGGCAAAGTCATACAAGCAGTGTTTACAAAGCAGTGAAGGAGAGAAAAAAAATTAATGATAAAAGGACTAATCTTATTGTTTTACTAGATGAGAGAATGGTTCTTTGTGTTTACTCTAGCAGAAACCGACAGATTGTCTCTCACCTCCCTTGTACACTTTTGGCAGCAAAATAATTTCCAGATTCTGTATCAAATGCTGGCTGGTGGATTAAAAAAGGGGCTCTGGAATGCCTGGGAAGCCCCAGAAAGCAGAGGAGTGCCTGCACATGACAGCATGGGCATGCACTACCTACAGCAGTGCTGTGTAATTGAGTATTACCTCCCTTATGAAGGTGGAATGAAGTGTAATAGCAATGGAAGCAAGAGCCTTTAAAGGATAAAGAAACAAAGCTATGTGAAAACAGTGATCTGATCTGATGTGTTTTCTGTAGCATGGCAATCTCACTGCTATCAAGAGCATTCTTTGTGATTTCTTCCCTCTAAGGGAGACCAGACCCATGTCAGCTCTAATCAAAAGGAGTCCCTGCTTTCAACCCGCGTTCCTGATGCTGGCGTGCTTTTACGATAATATGGTCAGCACAGATCAGTGCAGCACCATTGCCATTTCTTGGTGCCAAGTACTGGAGGGAGGTGACTGGAACAGATTCACAGTTGATGTTGGAAAGGACCTCTGGACATGACATGGCCTAAGCACTGCCCAAAGAAAAGCTGACTTCAAATCTAGATTGCCCAGAGCACTTCTGATATTCACGACTGGAAGGCAGCAGGGTGGCCCACTGTGTCCTTTCTCAGGACAGCACATCTGTACAGAAATCTGTTTTAACCACGTGTAATGGCTGCTATTGACTGAGCAGGAGGCAGGACAGAGAATTAAAATCCAGGACGATCTCAACAGGAGAAGGACAGGGTAACCTTGCTTTCCAGCTCCTCTGCTGTTCATTAGTTTCATGGCTTAATTCCTATCTCTTGCTAGCAGGGCCTGGCAGCTTTGTCCTTTCAGCAGCTGAAGTCACGCTGCCTCACCACCGTTCACCAAAGGTTGCTGAACAAGTGTTGCCAATTTTTTTCTCTTCAAGATGAAGCCTGCCAGCTCAGTCGTGTCCTTCAGTGAGCGTGAATGTCTAGCTGTGCAGTAATCAGTGGTTGCAGTCTCTATTGAGATGTGGTATGTTGCTCAGAGAGCAGGTGAAGCAATACAAGGCAAGACAAAACTGTTGTGATGATTATTCCCTAAAAGTCTCTACGAGTATGATCAGTGTGTTTGTCTAATCTAGCTGTCCCATAGGCAACGTGAGAAGCAGAATCAGCACCGAGGGAATAGCACACCCCTCAGGTTTCATTGAAAGATTTAATTTCATCCCATTCTGCCTCACTAAAAAGACATTGACACTTTTGAAAAACATTACTTGAGTTAAAGAAGGTACTCTGTTGGGAGAAAAAAATTGACTTACCAGGTGATGAAACACATGCAATTTTAATGTTTTCCAGAACAATTGCAAATGATGGCAAATAATACAGAGTTTCAAAATGAGGAAATCCAAAAATGGCATTCTTCCATATATTTCTGAGTTGTGCTCAATTTACTGGTGTTTAGCAAGTTATCAAACATCAGCAGAGACACAGGAACTCTATTTACATATGCCTATAGCTTATGGAAAATATGAATATATTTGGTTTACAGTGGAAGTGTCTTTTACTCTGTGCTAAGGTAAGTTAATATTTTAAATATATATTTATTTGTTGTTAGTAAATGCTTGCATATTGGATGCATGTAACATACCCACCACCACACAAGATGTAGACTAATTTGTTAATTTGTGGTAAGATAATCAGGTGGCTGAGCTCTCTCGGACATTTGTGCTGCTTCAAACTCATGAGTTATTCTTGCAAACCTCCATGAATTAATAAATAAGGATCCTGGCAAACTACCCCTCAATGATTTTTCCATGGCATCTGCATTGACAAATAAAGCTGTGAAACATTTTGCTTTGTCAATTGCGAACAGTTACGGTGCTCCTCTGGTACATTAGTTAGAGTAATTTGGGTTTTAGAACAAAAATGAGTTTCTATAACACAGACACACAAAATGAATATCAGGGAAATCAATCAAAGTGTAATAAACTTTTATTAAAAAAAGACATCACTCTCTGGCAATTCATAAAACAAGTCTCCAAATCTGTATAGACAGTACAAATAAACATAAAATGATTCTTTAAGGGCATAATGAAAGATTCTGTCAACAACAATATGAAAACAAAGCAAAGATCTATGTTTGTGAAAGAAATTGCACATTTTCTGTTTTTCAGAAAGCCTTTGGCACTTCTTTTTGATAAAAAAAAAGAGTACAAGATGCAAGAAATGAGTTCCCCACCTGAGCAATGTCTTTTTAGTTCTTTCTATTCTGTCAAATTTACCATTGATGATCTGAGTGGGTCTTGATACTCCATAGGGTTTTTGAACTTGCTGGAGTACTTTAAGCTAATCCTGAATGTCTGGGACTTGGCCGTATACCATAGTACAGCAGAGTCCTACTCTATTCCTAGACTACTATTTCTGTAAGACAGAAGCCTCCTTTTTGCTTAAACAATATATTTCAAGCTAACCCTTTTCCAAAAATTACAATTTTTAATTCTATGAAATGTTGCTGGTATAATGTATGTTATTAAAATCACTGTTCTTTATTTTGTTTTCTTTTTGAGTTTATTTTAAGTATAAAGTTACCAAAGCCCTGCATCATATTTGGGTCAAAAGATAATCAGTTGAAAAGGGATGTTTATTTAATAATTATCCTTAGAAAATGAATATGAGGGCAGAAGGGTGAATTACAGGTCACTTAATCAGAATTTGAGTCTCATATTAATTGAACATTTGGATTTAACTCCCAGCTTGCAAAAGACTTCAACTATTGAACTGGCAGTACCTAAAATGAAATGGAGTCTGTGTCTAAGAAGGTATTTACTTTAGAACAGGTATAGGGCGTAGGGAAAAAAAAATACTCTCCATAATGAAAGAAAAATGAACAATACCTGAATGTTTTCTGAAAAGAAAAGGAAAAAACAAGGCCGAGAGCTGAGCAATACAAAGGCCTTCAGAGATCTTCCATCTGGACCACACTAAACTCTGCACTGCTGAAAAGGCTTACCTGGCCATCACCTCAGTCCCTCTCAGATAAATGGTATTTTCTTACACTCCGTCCCTCTCTTTCTCTCATCCTCCTTCAAGCCTTCTTTCTTTCTTCCATTACCCTGAATATCTTAATTTGCTTGTCAGGATTCAGAAAAGATAGCAATTAAAAGACATTTCCAATAAAAAAAAGACTTTTTCTTCAAACTTGTCTCGGTTGCCTACTCAACTTTTTGTTCTCATCTGTTGTTCCTTGTAACAGCTCTCTGGGTGACTTCAGGCAATTTATTTTCTTTCCCTGTGCTGAAGCCCTTGAGAATTTCCCCCTACTAGCTACATAAGAGTTTCATTAGCTCCCAAATGGTTTCAAATTTTTGTCCACATCCTTATGTTCAGGTACTAATCATCCATATGACGAATCCCTCTCTGCATCAGACACCTGAAAGTGCAATCTTACTGCTTCAATGCTTGTTGTAAAGCCACGACATCAGTACTCTGTAGTTTATTCTGTTTCTTGTGTGCAACAAAGGAATAAAGGCATCGTGCAACAGAAAAATTGAAGCTTGCATTTTTAAATCTGAGTCTGAAAACATTAGTGCAAAGTAACTGTTAAATATGTAAACATTAATGTGATTGACAAATATTGAAATGCAAAAGATAAAGCGCATAAATGCACACCTGTGTCTCTTCATGTTTGTATTGCAAATCAGCTGGTAATAAACCTGGCTTTTTTCAATAGGAAATTTTGTATTTCCTGTGAAACCTAAACACTGGTAACTTTAATAGCTGGTTGGGCCATTCTCCTCCTGGTTTGCTTGTTTGTTTTTCTTTTAAAACACCATACCCCTGGCTCCTTTTGATGTTATTATTGATACTATTATAAAGGTAAAATTAGTGTTACTATTGAGCACAATGCAGACATATACACAAACATATATAAAAGGTTGCCTTTCCTTCAAGGGCAAAACCAGAGACCTGAAAAAAAAAAAAAAGGAAATTAATGCAAACTTCTAAATCTGAATGTTATTTGACATTCATCAGAGCCAAGAGGTACTCAGTACATTTAAAGTCAAGGTGCCTAAATAAAGAATTAATAGCTCTGTATGAGGCACCTCTTTTGAACACCTGAAGGTTATAAGAAATGAGGACATAGATCTAGAATGCAAATTGTTATGCGGCTGTTGCTGCTGCTGTAATAAGCTAAGTTTGTTATTATGTTTGCCAGGTAACTGCAATCTTTATAGAGACCAAACATATCAAAAGTTTATTTTGTTGCATTTAAAGTATTACGAATTGATGGAACATGAGTTAAGATAAAGCACTTGGAGCACTAGGTAGGGCTGTATGTGGGAGACTTTGGAAGCTGATGACTCAGAACTCCTACACTAAATCTTGCGGAGTTCATCTGTGATTTTGGGACTTAAATTTGCCTTTGTTCTTTAAAAGGAGAGTGGGAGGTCAGATCTCCAGCTGTTTTCTGGAAGCTGCACAAGTTCTCCAAGCCATGGCCAGTGACCAAGAGCCCAAGAGGACACAAATGTTGTATGACCCTCTGCATTGCTACCCTTGTGAATTTTGTTCTTGGTTTGTTTTGGGGGCACATGATCATCTTGCACCCAGTGCTGGGACAAACCCTCAGCTCTGCCCTGCACTGCTCCAGTCCCATCTCATGCTGCTCAGACCTGGGGGCCTCTAATCATGAGATAACAATGGACAGAACTTTGCAAATTCTGAGATCCTGCTGGACAAAAAGGGGGAACCAATCTCCTTCTCTCTTTACACGTTCCTTTGTGCCAAAATGGGCTTTGGTGTCAGCAACACAAGTTTATTCAGAAAAAACATTTACTTTATCAGTACTGAGTTTTCACATGCAAATTATACTGTTTGGGTGCTGCAGATTCAGCAGTGTGCTTCAAAAAGTAGAATAAGCACCTCGTATTATTGCATTGAGAGAGCTGAGGGAAGAGGCATCAAGCACAGGAAGCAGAGCTGGTGACGTGGTTCTTTCCTTGTGGCTGAGGACAGTAGGGTAGGTTACTTAAGCTTCAGATGTGTCTGGAAAAATCATGTATTATTTTGCACTGTGACACCTTGACAGCAACAAATTCTTGCTGTTTATTACAAATTGATATTCAGACTGCCTTCTCAGGGGTGACTTTAGAAAACAATGAAGTCAGATGCTGATAAATGAACATGGGAGAAAGGAAAAAGAGGTTTAAATCTCTCTTGGGATGTGCTGCATCATGCGAAAGGTGAAAAAAACATATTCCATCTGTGAGGTGAGGAAATAAACATGGCACTGAGCTGCTACTGGGATTCTGTGTGTGTGAGAAGTATATTTAAATCTTGTCAAGCAAGGGACCTGGTCTGTGTAAAGATGTTCTATTTTGTTTCCTTGCATAAAATATGCGTAATCACAGCCCTTAGTTGAGACACTCTGATCCATTTGTTAATGTTTGAAATCTACAATGAGGATGTAAGAAAATCAGAGATGATACCCAAGATTTTATTTTCAGTTTATATTAATTATTTTTATAGTTTTAATTTTATTAAGTGTCAAACCTATACATGTACAGGAGCTTTCACATAATGCATTTCATTGCTCTCAATTACTTCTATTCTGACTCAAGCCTACTCATCCTTTGAAAAGTGTATAAAACTTTGAGGGGATTTATGCTCAACTATTTCCTAAATTATAGCACTATTTACTTGTAAATTAGTTTATAGCTCACTAGAAGGTCCTGTAAAATGAGTTTAAAATGCACCCCAGGTCACCCCATTTAGAAATTGAGTCAGAGGATGGCACACAATAAACAGTGAACTTAATTATATCTTTAGAAGTTTAAACCCTCATAGAATGAGGATCTAATTAGAACTCACATAAATCAGTGGAAAAACATGGAATGACATTCCATATTTCTGGACTCTGGGGCACACCCTGCAAACGGGAATGATTTGAAATGTCCCTGAAAATGCATTAGACCCTCATTGAATATGAAAGTGTTTTGAAAATTGTTGGTCTAGATCACACTTGTTTGTATTTGCAATGTCACTTGATGTGTGTATGCACATTTCTGCATTTGTGTTCTTGACCCCTGTAGTACTTTTTTTTTTTTTTAAGGCTCGTAACCTATAGAAGAGAGACACTTCTTGGGGGTTGCTGAACTCCCTTCTTCATTTCTACAATACATTTTATAAGGTGCAAGCAGAGTTTTGCTGTTCCTTATACTCCTTATATCTATCCACAGCTGTGTTTTCTGGGACAGAGGGAGTAAAATAATGGTACCAGGAATATTTTCTGCATAGCAGGGAGAAACCTGGAGGCACATCTACCTTCCACAGCAGTGAGCTACTCTCCTGCTCACTTGTGGCAAAGCCATTACTGAGCCCTAAACCAGCCATAGCCATCAGCTTCTTAAAGCCAAGATCTGAATCAAAAGAAATATCTAAATCCCCTCAGAGAGTGCTTCAGTGTGAATATCAGATGGTCAGCCTAAAATCCTTTGAAGACCTCTTGTACATTCCAAGGTAGCAGTGCAGCCTAATAACAGTGCCAAAGATGAAAGGTTTGGGCGGTTTGATCCGGCAGCTGGAAAACAAGTTGTGCTACGTGAGACTGAAAGAGTTCAGTCCCTTCAGCTTATCTGAGAGGAGATGGAGAAGTGGATTGATCACGTCTAGGTGCTTACACATGGGAAAGAGATCCAATAGCAGGGTTTTTTTGAGCTTGTTGACAAAGACCTGACAAGATCTATTGCAAAGACTTAGACAAATTAGGCCCTGAAGTTAGTCATATCTTGCTAACAGAGAGGATAATTAAACTAAGTAACAGTCTCCTAAAAGGGCTGGAGGAGGGACAGGACAGGGACAACTCAACATGGATTTAGATCTTTAAAGATAGACGTAATTAAATCCTTCTATGACTTATAATTTAATCTGCCTCTGGGCCAAATTCTGTGTCCAGTAGGTCCAGGGACTTAGTTGGAGTCGTTGTTTTGGTACTTTCTGACCTTAATGCTTATAAATGTATGAATCTTTTATTCGTGTCCTCTTTCTCTTTCTGAGGGAAAGGATAATAAATTATGCACAGCTCCAAGACTGCCCATAACACCTGGAACTCTGTGCTAAGACAATCACTGCAACCAAAATTTATCAAGGCTTCAGGGGATTAGTGAATAGAAAAGATTTCTTTTATGTACTGGGGAGATGTATTCTCAGGGCTCAGGTCTTTGTTTGCCTTTATTTTTTTTCCATGTCATTCAGAAACATCAGAGGTGGCTGCAGCTGGAGACAGGGCAACAGATGGATAGGCTGCAGATGCAGGATTCTATTTTTCATTTGTTTACTCAACAGATTTCCAATTTTTATTTTATAAGTTAAATCAGAAAACACCTTGGTTTATATTGCTTTTATTTTTGGAGTTAATCTGAAATACTTTAAAGATTCTTTTTCGCCTGTTTCCTGTCCAAAAGTCCTTGCTTATTTGAAGTCTCTTTTTTTGTTTCCTCAGACTAAGAGGCAGGACTCAGTTAACTAACAAGCCTTTTCACTCTATGTAGAGAAAAATCTATAAAAGTCTTCATACCTGTAAGAATAGATTGCTTGATAAGGTGAGGAAATACTGCCAGCACAGCAGAGTCTACTAAAGAAAAAATAAAAGAAAGAAAAGCATCAGAATCACCCCCTAGTTTCCTATTTCCATTTCCAGATAGCTGAACCAGTGCATAGCAGAAAGGGAAAAAAAAACCTCCAAACCTCTGAATCCAAAATTACATTGCTTTTTGAGAAATAATTTTCAGAAATGCAAATCAAATCTTAATTTTACCTTTTACAGTTTCACTCTGGAAGAGGTAAATGCGGTACCTGTAAGTGTGCTAGCTTTGGGAAGTGACACTTTATCTGCGCCAGGTTTACAGTGGGTGACCAGGGCTACAGTTTGTTCAGCTGACAGGAGTCAAGGGTCCCCAAAGGGAATCGCACTTTGAAGCAAATAAGCAAAGAAACACACGACTGAAATCACTGAACCCAAATCCACAAATTAAGGAAATAGAAGACTCCAGTGCTGTCCCACTCAGTGAACAAATCCAAAACTCATACAAGTGGAATTTCAGGGTCAGTGGCTGCCTGAAAAGAAATAAATTATGTCCAAAAAAAGAGTAATTTCTGCTGCTAGAATTCAATACTCTACTAATGCTTTAATAAGCAGTGAGCTGCTGCTTGGTTCTGGCTTGCTATGAGTTGCTACTCAGGAGCCCTATTCTTGCATTAAGATTTCAGGATGTCCCAGATTCCCATCACAATTTCCTTTCTCATCAAGGGGAATACATTCCAGTCTGTGAGGAAAAGGCCATCCATTTTTCATTTAACAAACTTTTATCTACCTTGCCTCTTAAGTGTCTAAAGTCACACACTCAGGTAAGGTCTCTAACCTTGTCCCCTCTTTTGAAAGTCACACTAAGATGAGAGTCACTTCTGTCATCATGCTCCTATGGGAAATCAAATTATGATGTTAGGCAGCAATGGTTAATAGTGTCTTATTTATTATGTATGAAGAACAAAATTTTAAAGAGAAATCACTAGCATTAAGTGCAAACATTTTTCTTAATTTAATTGACATTTTGACAGCAAAATCTTTTAGACTCCTTAAGGAAATTCAGCCTATAATAATAAATAATGAGCAAAAATATTGCTGGAAGATGAAACTTAATAGCCTATTTCTTAAAGACTCAGATTTTATTACAGGAAAGTAGATGCAGATTGCTACATATACCAAACTAATTTTTCTGTTCAATTCTATTCCTAATCCCTGCAGACTAAGAATAAAGTGGTAAAATTGGAAAAAAATATGCCACAGATTTGGAATGCTGCAGCAGACATGCCTGTATGTGTACATCATAGGAATCCACGTGTAGTTTCCCAGTCAATATTTAAAAGGATTATCTGGTCTGTTTGCTGATTGCTCTTTGAAAATTAAAATTCCTTATAAAAGATTTAGTCAAAGTAGAGGGAGTGGAAGTTTTATTTCTGCCAATAAAATAAAGACTAAAGACTCATGTGAAAGGCACAGTATTGGATTATGGACTGCTAAGGAGGGCAGGTAAGGAAGGCTAGCTGATAACTCCCCTGAAAAGCACTCTTAAATCCTTCCTGATCAACTAAGTGGGCATTTGGTGTCTCTGAGACATTTGATTTGGCTCCATTTGCAGAGAGTTCAGCCTGAGAACCAGGCACAGGATCTAGTGAACTAGATTAGCTTCACTTGCTTTCTTGCACAGTAAACTCCCAAAGAAAAAGGCAACCTACATATATGTGCACACATGTATGTATGTTTATTTTAAAAAATAAAATTGTAAGAGTATATCTGGCATTATAAAAGCATAAACTTAAATCAGGATTTTCAAGCAAATCTTCTGTGTCTCTCTCCAGTAGCAGTGCAATTTCCACAGAAGAGGAGGCCTCTGTGATGACATATCTTGGAAAAGAAGGGAGGAAAGCACCTGTGGGAAACATTGCATCGCAGAGGGCTGTACTGATCTTCAGACAAAATGGCTAGGTTGGAATAACCATGTATTTTCAATGCAAGGAAAGGAAAGGTCATAATTAATTTGACATAGGTGCAAAAACCTGGGCAATTAGACTTTATCACAGAATAATTTTGTAAAAAGCCAGCATCTTGTGCCTATATAAGGAGGCTCAATGCTGCTGACAAACATGTGAATTGAATTAAGGAAAAGGTTGAGTGATAAAATGGAAGTCACTAATTTCCACTCCCAAGGCACTTAGATAAAATAAATGCTAATATAAGACTTTTATTTTATTCAAGCATTCATTAGAGTTTTCAAAGATGATGAAAATGCCAGAATGAATCAGTTACTTGGTTTCAAGGGCTCTGAGAATGTTTAAACCACAGCTTTTTGAACTTATGTTCAAAAAAGAGTACATTTCCTAAGGATAATCATTATTCCATCTCCAAAAGGGGAAATTCTCTCATGAGGAAAATCAAGGCAGAGGGAATAGGTTAAAAGTCTTAGACCCAACTGCCATGACAATTAGATTTTTTATACATACATATCTCTGTAACAAACATAGATAACACATAATATGCCTGTTACTCATATGCTCTAATTCTTTTGTAACATTATATTGAACTCTCTTTTTCCCACTTAAAAGAATAATGGCAATTAGTTGCTATCTGGCTGGAACTACATAAAATATGAACACATGCTATATCACTCTTTTTTGCAACTCTGTTTACAAATTGCATAGGACACAGCTACACTTATTCAGTGGAGTTAGTGCTGATCCCACAGCACGGAGCAGAGGTACTGGCTCAAAGGCATAGGTCAGCCAAGTCTCTGATAACTCTGTGACTTGGACTGTCCTGCTTTCTTTTAGCTTTCTGAGCACTCTTAACTGCAGTGCCTCAGCAGCATGCATTGTGATCCACTGCACCCCAAAGGCAAGGATCAGCAGTCTCATGCTGAGGGACCAAAGCCTTGCTGAAAGCAGATGTCAAACAGCATTCTGCAAGACTGGGAACTGAGAGCTGCTTTATCTTGAGGGTGTTCTCTGTAAATGTTATCCAGCTCTTGGCTCTCACTGTGCTTTAAACTCAGACACAAGAACCTTTTTCTTACCTACTGCTTCTCTTCCAGTCCTACCACAGGCTAATCAGCAGTTCCCTGACCAGGAGATAAATGGTGGCTGTAGTGGTGGGAATGAGCCATCACTGGGGACCTCTCTGCCAACCAGTCTCCAGAAAGCACCTGGATCTGCCTCATGTGTACTATGAGAGCGCATGGTTTGTAGGGGCTGCCCTCTGCTTGGCCATCTGCCCTAGGCAGCCAATCACTTTGAGGTAATTTGTGAATCTGGAAGGTGTTCTGCAGGCAGGACACCCCAACTTTCCATCTCCAAATGGCAGTTCTGGACAAGGCAGACCAGCACTTTATGGAGAGCTTTAAAAATTCTAGGAAGATGAAGATTTCAGCTAAAATCAGCAGCGTGTTCTGGGTTTTGTAAGCCAGCATGACCAACAAAAATGTATGGGTGTGTGACCACAGGTGTGCTGCCAGCATATATTGATGAGGCCACTGCTCTGGCTGTGGTGGCATCACCTCTCCTGTCCACACCAGTGGGAGCAGTGGTGCTGGTGGTGATTGCTACTGATGGATGCTAAATGCTCAGAGTGCTTGTAAGGGACCTCTTAATAGATTCCACCAAAGATAGGATTTTTTGACATAGGCAGATTGTGCCTGGAATTTTATGTCATGCAGGAAAGTGAAGTGTGAGCTGATAGTTTTTGGTATAGTTGTCTAGAGGAAAAAATCCAAAGGGAAATGGAAAACACACAAATGGATGTATCTGCACCCAAATCCATCATGTGCCTGACTGAAGTCCTTTAATGACTGTCATACTTAACTTCTTACCTGGAGGGAGGAAGAGAGAAAAATCTGTCACCTCATCATTTGTCAGATTTAACTGTGTGCACAGGGTAGGATAAGTTAAAAAAAATTAGGATCCCTTATTCTTTCTAGGTGCAATTGATTCCATTCAAATAATGTAGAAAGTATTTTATGATCATTTTGAATCCAAATACCATGAAATTTAGTAAAATTTCATTTATTTTAAATGGGCTTTGCTTTGAAGCTGTAAAGTACCCAAAAGGTGAACATATATTTTAGTCTAATTTACACCTTATCACCTTATTATGCTTTGTTTTATTCCTGAGGGTGCAATTATATATAAAGAGCCTAACTTTTACCTCTTATAAATCAGTTTTGGATTTGACCCAGAATTGTAATTGTCTCAAATTATGTGTGTTGTGTTAAATGTCACAATGTGATTATAGTATAACCCTCTAAAACTGGTCCTAGTGGGATGGTTGTGTCTTCAGCCTGGGTTATTTATGTTAGTAATAATTTAAAAGATAAGAAAAAACCACAGAATTTGAACTGAAAAAAAAGCAAGTTTGGAATAGTGTCACAAATCGTCTAATGTATAAGAGAGATTCAAAATCTATTCTCAATATCCACCTTGAAATCAGAAACATATTCATTTTCTAGGTTTTGGAAGCAGTATTTCCTATCAATGATGTCCTGTTTGTTACATTTGTCTTGTATCAGAAACACAAATACCGCCAAATTGTGGACTCGCTGTTCAGAGTGCTGTATTTGTATGTAGACAGGGTCTCTATTCTGACAGAACTTTTGTTCAGTGAAGACAAGTAGCACATCAAGACAGTGAGGAAAGATTCACAGTAATGTGCGCATATGTGTGTTTATACTTCTTATTTCTATAAATAGATACATGTAAATGTTAACTTTTTTTATATCTTCATTTCTCTTAGCTAAAAAGTCCTTGAGCATGTCTTTCATTTCTTCAAATAATGAGGTAGTTCATAGCTTTATGCAGGCATCTATGCATGTGTTGTATGAGATTTGAGATAGTAAGAATGTTTCCATTTATTGTTAGAACGCTATTTTCTTTTGTTTATATGCATTTGAGCATAAGAATCATGGCTTATTTAAAAAAAACCTTTAAAAGCTATTGTTAAACTACACTCTATTCTTCTTTAATCCTAAAACTTCAGCATTCTCTATTGTTGTAACATCATATCATCAGCATTCTTACAAAAAGAAGAAAAAAGAAGTCAAAGCAGTTACAGCTCTAACTCCACGTTCTGACAATAAATGCAGATGATAATGAAGGCACTAAATTAAGCAGTCATAGCCAGACTTAGGGCAGTGTGGGGCCATGGTTTGCAGTATCACTCTCAGCAGGTGACACTTGCTGGGCAGGCAGTTCTTCCTATGGAGTTCTGATTTGCCAGATGTACAGACTGAAGCTTCATGTTCCCTTAGCTCACATTTCATCCTGTGCAATGTCATCAGCCATCCCTATAAAGCAATGCCAATCCTGCAACTGGAGAAACATTCTAATTGAGATGTGGGCTTGAGTTAATTCTGGGGAAGCACCATGTTGAGCCCTTTTGTATAAAGGGGCAGAAAATGTTGCCAGGCTTCTTCTCTCTCTGTTTTGCTCTGCAGCTCAACCTTGATTTCAAGAGTCTGTGTTCAATGGTCACTTACTCCCTAATACTTTGGAAGCAGGCAGAACGTTGTAAGTGAAATTGAATGGAATAAAGCACTGAAGGGGAAAGGCTGTCAGGAGCAATTTCTTAAAACTGGAAGAATAGACTACTTAAAATAAGATCTTGAAGCTAGAACATAAGGTAGTTATTTAATTTTTGGCTTACAGTATCAAACTTGTCATTACCCTTTTAGGAAAAGTCTAAGAAAATTGTTGAGTACATGAAGATAGCAAAAGTAATTTTATTTGATAGAAGAGGCTGGCATTGGTAAACAGATACATTCATTCAATGCATCATTAGCCCTAGAAAAGAATGATTGGATTCTGGCCAAAATAGAAGAAAATTCTACTAAGAAAAGGAACTGATCACAGCCAGATGAATTAGACCTATTATCTAAAAAATGGGATCTTGTCAATTGTGATAAATTATCTTTTAAGATGTTGGTGAGCCTTCCAGGAGACATTTGTGTATGTGGCAATGCAAACATAATCACCCTAGCCACTGGATACATGAATGGATGTCTGTGTCACAAGTGACAGCTCATGGAGGTGATGAGATTCATCCTGCCCTGTGGTGATCCAAAAGAAAGGAAAGAGAATGACAATGGGAGTAAAGCCAGAGGCTTGCTCAGGTTTAGAGGGAGGCCTTGCCTGTTCTCCCACAGGAGGACTGTTTTCCAGAGAGCAGGTCTGTTGAGTACAGACAGAGACTTATGGTGGGCAGAAATTGCACCCTACCACAAAGTTTGGATTAAAAAGGGGGATCCTAGGCAATGTGTCAGCTTGCCTTTGAGGTGCTGAGCAATAGTGGCGCAGAGTGTAAGGAAGGGAAGCCGGGCGTGCAAAAAGAAGAGAGATGGAGACAATTCCTGAGAAGTTATAAGCCAGCATAGAACCAGCTACTTGAGACAGTAACAAATTCAACCTAATTTTCAAAAGAAGCAACAAAAGAGTGAATCAACTTTTGATAAAGCACAGCAGGGAAAGCATATAAGTCATCTGCGATCGATAATTTTGCCATAAGGCTAAGCTACTTCCGTGATAAAGAGCTGGCTTTGATGTCAAAAGGAGCAGGTGCCTGTGGGAGGTCAAAGTTTGAAATGAGATTACTCACAAGGATCAGAAAGATAATCAAATCTGCCCACTTCTGTGGCAGTGACATATCAGTACAAAAGACTCAAGTTCTAAATAGCCACAGTTAGGACTGAAAAAGGATAACTGCAAAATCCTGATGAGAGGACAAAAGGGAAGAATGGTTTCTGAGGGCAACTCATTTCCGACTGACTTGAAAGGACCAAGCTCACTGGTCTGTTAAATGGCTTTTGCTGTTCAGTTGAGAGGTAACTGGAAGCAAGGACAGTCAGACCCAAATGCACAAACAAGCACGGGCCTTGCAGGGTTAGCAAGTCTTGCAGTTTTAGAGGTGGAGTGCACAGAGCCCAGAAACATCCACAGGCCTGTGCAATGAATGGAGAAGGTGGCCACAGTGACTGGGAGGAAGCCAAAGATAGTCCAAAGTGAATGTTCAGGAAGGAGAATGTTGTCTTAAATCCCACTCTTCTCATAAAATTACCCATATTCCAGAATTTAGCACTTAATGTAACACAAAAGCATCCTTCTACTCATCCTTTGTGGTGGGATGAGTTAGTGGGATCACTAGCTCCTTTCCTTTCTTCAGAGACCCACATGGAGAAAGAGCTGTGCATTTTCTACACAACACCTGCCTAGCAAGTGTGACATCTGAGTCTGAGTTTAAAACTGCATATTCTGTGCTCTTAAGAGTGTCCTGTTCTTTCACAGGGGTGAAATCAATGTAGGGTTACTGGAGCCGGAAAAGAGGGCAAAGAAAGAAGTATTCCAATTTGACGCTGAGTTTGTGCTCCTGGGGAGCACAATCCTGATGTCTCAGAAAGAGCAGGCCAAGCATGTTCACCAAAAAGCATGGCTCAGTTTCACCATACTGAAGTCCTTTATAGATCTTGATATTTGGATACCTGTCTGCAGAGGTATTGCTTCACTATACAGCCAGCTTAGTACAGTGCTGAATCCTGAGCTGTAATACAATCATTCTTTGTTCAAATCCTCTGGCAGTGGTGACCAAAGGAACTCAAGGGCTTACAGCAAGGTCCTGAGGAGTGGCTGGCTCACAGCCTCTGTTGTGCAGCCAGCATGTGACATCCAGCCTGTAACTCTCCAGCTCAGATCTCTCAATCTGTCTTTGTTTTTCCTGTTCTCGTAAGCCGAACCAGGCCGGGTACAGCCGGGGTGCTGCTGGCACATCAGCAGCAGTGGTGTGGCAGGACTCTCTCTGACCAGGCTCAGCTGGTTCTCTCACTGGTAATATCTGGACATAGCTGAAAGGATAACACAGGCTTGGGACTGTCCCTAAAAAGCAGTACAGGGGTGCTCACCTCATTTTGGAGGGGCAGGGAAAGGAATACGTAGTTGTGCTGCATCTTCCCATTTGTCAGTAACCTGTTTAACCTACTGGTGTAAAAGCAGCTCCTGTGTTCTTGAAAGGCTTGGCCTCATCACTGGAGCTGTGGCTGGGCACAAGACCATGCGCACAGGGGTGATTTCAGAGGAGGTGTAGAGCAGTTGCTGAATGTGCCACAGCATTGGAAGTGAATAGAAGCAGGGCTTGCCCCATGCTTATGCTGAGATGTCTGTAAGCTAGCCAATACCCCTTCTACCCTTTCATAGCATACTGAAGGCAAAAAAAGGTGGTCTGGGAGAGTCTGGCTGGGCAAGTACCCTGATCAGCCTACTCAGATGATAACAGCAACATAAAGTTCAAGGTAGGAGCATACCAGCTCCCTTTGGCAGCCCAGAATGGTCTGTTTGTAACCTGACAGCTGCCATGAAGCCTGAGAACATCAATAAAAGCCGTATTTCCTTCACCTTTGTGTATCTTTTTTCCCCTTTGTAACCATGTCTGCCTGTTTTTTCAAAGACAGGAAAAGAAACTATCATTCAGAGCTCATACCTGAACAACAGAACTAACTCTTTCATCCTCATGAAGAAAGATTACTAGACAGAATCAGAGAGTGTATCCAAAATCCTGTCTCTGAAAAAAGTGTTTTGATGCAGTTTGATTGTTCTTTTTCCTTCGTGCAGAAACTCTATTTTAGTTTCAGAAGACTCTTTATTTTGTTTTGATTCTTTTCCCTTTGTGTATCTGAGTCAATAAATGTCCAGGCTTAGGCACAGATTTCTTAGCTTGTCATGGCAACTGAGTAGTCCTTATTCTTCAGACCCTGAGTCTTGTTTCAATATTTGATGCCATCTAGATTACTAGATGTAAGTACCTTAATTTGGGCTTAATTATTATGTGGAAATTAATACAATATAGTTTTAGTAATGACTGTACATAACCAATTACCAACAGCATTTATATGACTCCAGACCGTAAATTTGATAATCCCTTGTTTCATCAGAGCTGACCTGCAATGAAAAATTATATATATTATCATCTTCATTTTTATATTTATGTATAAGGAATATGTCTAACAAAATATTGGTTTGAATTTTAAAAATTCAGTTGATTTCAGGTCTTTGCTTTGAATGCCTCATCTAGAGTCTGAAATTTTAATGAGAAATTTATATATTGCAGCATATGTTTGCCATGTGTTCTACAGGGAGTAAGTAGCTCTTGTATTATCCCAGTCTTCTGAAGTTTAGGCCAGTAAGCCAGGCTTGAGAATCAGTTATAAATTCAGCAGCTAAAGCCATGCCTTTTTCTGTCCCACCACTAAGTGTCTTTGTGGAGTTTCCTAGGCAGCAAGTCAAGGCTGTGTACTCCTGTGTGGTCCTGTTACAGCCTGCCTGCCCCCATTCTCCTCATGTCTTCTGCATAAGCACAGCTGTTCCCCTGCCTTTGAAGATTTCTGTTCCCAGCTAGTGCATGTTGTTCTCTAAAACCTTATACAATTTGTAAGAAAACTACTTCCAGTAAATGATCTCATGGTAAAATTTTGCCCCAGTTTCACAAGTCCTTCTGTAACCTTTCTAGATGCCTTCAGTGCCTTCAGTGTTTGGATCTTCCTCAGTGAGATTTTCTGCTATCTTGATTTTTGTGCTTGGCACACATGCAGATATCTGTTTAAAACTTCATTTTTCGCACAGGGATCTAACCATCTGATTCCTATTAACAGTAATGGGAACTGCATGGCTAAGTTAATTACCATGTACTGTGCTGAACAATTAGCACTTACTATCTTCCCTTTGTTTTTCCCTTAAAGGTGTTCTCTGGCCTTTCTAAAATTAATACACTGATCTGGAGTAGTGAAGCTGGATTTGGATCACTAAAAATCCTGATTATATTGATGTGTATTTATTGCTGTGTCCAGTGACAGTAGTGAAAAACTTTTCCTGGTATTGCATGGCTTCAGCAATTGGCATTTTGATGCTGTAGCAGATTAATTCACAAAGAAACAGAAGAACAGATAGAATTGAACTGAGGGTATCACCACACGACTCTCACTGGGAGAACCATGACACCTCAAGTTCAAGTGCCCACTAAATACCTAACTGAGAATACAAATGAGCCTGAGCTCAACTCTGATATAGATGACATAAACAATTTCCTTCTGTCAGCTGCTATTTCTCTCACTGACAAGTGCAAATAAAGGTGGGAAGGAGTGAATTCAAGAGGGTAAAGCCAAGTTTAGCAGGGATAGGAATAGCTGGCAGAGGCCACAGACATTTGGGAAGATCAATAGCACAGCACTAGTTAAGCTGTGTGTGGTCTTGACATCTCAACACAGGCATTTTTGCTTGGGGAGGTGGTGCTTTTTTGCCAAAAGTGGTTTTGTCTTTTTTGTATCACAGAGACATTGTCCTTTCCATTTAGATAAGTACCTATTTAGTATGACCTATATTTTCATTTTGTCGCTGTAAAGAGAGAACACAATTTCTGTCAGAACAGGTAAAGGAGACAAAGAAAAAATATGCCACAACCTCTGTTTTATTTTAATTTCAAAGCTGAGAAATTTTTCTGTTTTTCTTTGCAAACTATTTTTACAAAGTAAAAAATGGACAAAAAAGTAAAGATGCTTCTCACCTTTGCCAGAAATTATTTTATTTTATTAGCTCTGGCTCAAACCTTCCCAGACATGTAGGCAAAACTGTTTGATGGTAAGATAACCTAATAAAAATGAAGTGCAGTGAGTAAAATACTATGTGGCTGAAGAGAGGGGGTAAAAACTCCCTCTATCTCAGTGGAGAGCTGACACCTTCCTCAGCAGGAGCAGCAGCAATGAGAGGAGAGGTCTGTGTGGATCAAACATAAGTATTATCTTCTCTTTACCTGTGGTTTGAGCTGCTCACCCTTGGATTTTTATATGCAAAACAGGTGATGTCTAAGTCAGGCTTCTCTTATATGTTCTGTTGTCCACTCCTGAATGTGGATTGTCAGAAGTTCAGCACCAAAAAGAATATCTAGCAGCACAGTTATTCATCTCCTCTAGATGCATTTGTCTCCCAAACATATTTGCTTATCTACCCACCAGGAAATATGGAAATAACATAAAACAACTGGCCTCTTGCTGAGATTAATATTCTGTGGTTAGCTTCAAACTAGCATGTAACAGCATTACAACTTATCTGTCTGGCTCTGTTGAACTTCAGATGTCTCTAAACAAGATACACACATAAAAGGTTGTGAAGTCCCTAATTATAATTGCATTAAAAATAGTTATAGTCGGCACAACTGATAATTTCACATAGGAGAGCTTTCCAGTGCTGAAGTTTAAAAGCATTATGAATAGTGAGAAAAGTAAATAGGTTCAATGAAAGATTTTGGGTTTGGAAAACATATTTCATACTGAGAAATTTAAGATTTGTCTACTTATTTTGCTGAAAGAAGACTAAGGAATGGTTTCATTTTGGTCTGTGAGTACCTACCTGAGGAACAGATTTCTCATAGCCAGTTCTTTAATCTATCAGTAAAAAACCATAATGAGATTCAGCAGTTGGAAGCTGAGTCAAGACAAATTTAGATTTGAAGCACAGAACTGATTTTTAACACTGATGGTAGTCAAACATAGACATAACTTACCTAGGAATGTGATTGATTCTCCACCATGTGGACCCTTTATTTTAGGATTGAGTGTCCCTCTGAAACATATACCGCAGTTCAATTTCTGAGAAGTTTCTGTGGTGATGTCCTGCCGAAAGTAAAACATAATCTTCTGGCTTTCTGGTGGCTTTCCAACTTAAAATTTAAATGAAAACTTTTTTAATGAGTGTAAAAATATGGACCGAGTATTAACTGTTCCTAACAACTACCTGAGACGTCAGAAAATATAAAACTTTAGATCTGAAATGGAAACAGCATATTTTTAAAGGAATGATGATTCACATGTTCATAACTGGGGAAATGTCAGCTCTTCATTCCCTATCCGAACAAGGAAAAATAACAAGAACATTCATATTACAAGTCTTTAAAATCAGGCTCAAGCAGTGTGCCATTAAGGTCCCATCCAAGTACAGGTTTGGGAACTCAGTGCCAAACCTGTGCAAATAGGGATAAAAATCCTTTCAGTGTGGCTTATAGACAAAACTCCTGAAATCCTAGTTCTAATACTTAGATCACATCAGTTTGAGGGTTTTTGGTTTTTTGTTTGTTTGGTTGGTCAGTTTTCTTTCTTCCAGTCACCTGGCCTGTTGGTTATGTGTTTTCTATTGAATCCCTGTGTCTTTGACAGCCAGGCCAGATGTTCATTTACACTGGAACAGATGTGAGGATGAAAAGCTCTTTGACAGAAATCTGTACCAGTGCTTGGCGTTGCCAAAAAAATCAATGCCAAAAAACTTTGTGTAATCACAGTCATAGGACGGCTTGAGTTGAAAAGGATCTTAGAGATCGTCAAGTTCCAGCCCCCATGCCATAGACAGGGACATTTTCCACTAGGTCAGGTTGCTCAGGGATGCATCCAGCCTGACCTTGAACTGTCCCAGGGACAAGGCATTCACAAGTTCACTGGGAAACCTGTTTCAGAGTCTCATCACCTTCTGAGTAAGATATTTCTTGGCATCTAATCTGATTTCTTGGCATCTAATCTCCTCTTTAGTTCAAAACCATTTCCCTTATTCTATCACTATATGCCCATGTAAATAGTTGCTCCTCTTTTCTAAAAGCCCCCTTTAAGCACTGGAAGGTGCTGTAAGATCTGCCATGGGTCTAGTCTTCTCCAAGCTGAACAATCCTTACTCTCAGCCTGTTTTTATGGGAGAGGTGCTCCAGCCTGCTGACCAACTTCATGGCCCTCCTCTGGACTCACCACAACAAGTCCATGACCTTAGTACATTGGGATCCCAGAGCTGCATCCAACACTCCAGGTGAAGTCTCACAAGAGCAAAGAAGAGGGGAAGAATCACCTTTCTCAACCTGCTGGCTACATTTGTTATGGTACAACCCAGGAGAGGGCTGGAATTTTGGGCTGCAAGTACACATCATTGGCTCATGTCCATGAGAACCCCGAGTCCTTCTCTGCAGAGCTGCTCTCTGTGAGTTCTCCCCGTCTGTACTCATGGCTGGGATTGCACTGAGCCACTGCAGCACCGTGCACTTGGACCTGCTGCTTCTCACATTTGTACAGGTCCCCTTGGATACGATCCCTTCCTTGGGTTGTGTCAACTGCACCACTTAGCTTCGTGTCACCTGCAAACTTGCTGAGGGTGCTGCTGATCTCATTGTCTATGTCATTGAAAAAGATATTGAAGAGCACCTGTCCCAAGACAGGGATCTGAGCAACACCAGCCATCACTGGACTCCACCTGGACACAGAGCTGTTAAAATAAAACTCTCTGGCTATGATCATCCAGCCAATTCCTTATGCACAGAATAGTCCACCCTTCAAATACATGTCTCTTAAATCATCTCATCCATCTATGCCTAATGTCTTAAAAAGTTACCTAGCCCCTGATTTTTTTCTGAACTAATGCACGTTAGTTGTGAACAACCTTCATTTTTATTTGGCAGTTTTAGGTCTCCCAGAGAATTTTCTCGTCCTAGGGGAACCTATGTAAATAGCTTAAAGAACCTTGGGAAGTCTACTTGCCTTGAAATTAAACCAAATAAACTTGTGAATCTCTCTGAAGGACTTGGCTTCTTTGGGGTAAGAAAATGACACAGGGGTTATATCTTTAAAACAGAATCAATGATACTGTTAGTGGCCATAGCTTTGAATGGAAGTGCCATACTGTGCAAGTTAGTTGTAGATGTTAAATGATTTTGTTCATCATTGGTCCACTTTTTGGCAAATCACTTCTTATTCACCTTGCCATTGTTTTCTGCAACCAATAATGGAACTCCCATAAGACATAATGGGATCACTTGGCATGTAATTTAATCAGTGACATGTTAAATGTGGAGGGAAAAGGCAGTTACACCTGAAGGCAGACCCTTCTTTAGTTTAACTTTTATACAGTGTGGCAACATTAGGATGAATAAAGCAAAGAAAGAAAGGGAATGGAGAAGAGCTGGTAAAGAGAGGTGACAGAAGGTAAAGGTAATTTGCAATTTGTATTTTATGGATGTAGTTAAGAGAAAATATTGTGGAAACACAAAGAGTGTTTAGTATGAACTGAGCCTGTGTTTGGGCGATAGCTGAGAGATAAATATAATGTGGAATTTGGCACAGATACACAGACGCCTGAGCAGCTTCTGGAATCACTTCTCTTTCAGTATCCATCACATATATCATAACAGAGCTGTTTTAGGGGCGTAAATAAATGTGACTCATAAATTTATCTGTGTTAGGCTAAAAAGTTGTACTAAACTAAATAAGGACAGAAACCTGTTAAACACAGAATGCAGGAGCATTACACAAGAAATGAAATATGATTCTTGTCCCCAGCTGGAAGAGCACTCCTGACTTATCTTCACAGGTTATTTGGGAACAAGTATGAGAGCTTAAAGAAGGCATCTGCTAAGCAGGTATAAATCACTGCAAAACTGACTACTATAGCTGTATTTCTGAAACAAACAACCAAGACACATTTCCATTATATTTTCCCTTGTCTCTCTTATCTGTTTTAGCTTCTCTATTTTTTAAAGGAGGCAGAATCTAAAGCATTGACCAGGGTTGTGGGAAAGTTCAGCTGCAGGCTCAGACTGTGTCCAGCTCTAGAGACTTGAGCACGTCATTTTATTTCTCTTTTCCTCTATTGTCACTTAGCCCCTGTTTTTACACATTTTATTCTTACAAGTAATTGGATAAATATACCTACTGCAACTGGAAGTGGGACCAAAACTTAGGGATCACACAGCCTTGTTGTTGGATGATGGGAGAACTGTAATGCAAAAATAGGCTGATTTATGTGGGTATGATCCAGTACAAGAAGAGGTCAAGGCCTCTGGTTGTGCTCCTTCTCAGAAATGACGTCACAGCTTCGAGAGCAGGTCATGAACTGCTTTAGATCACAGAGATGGTCACTCATAGAAGATGAAGGTCACAGGTCACTGTGGTGGTCATCCACATGTGGTGGTCTTTGCAGAAGCTCAGACAGTGCTTGGCCAGGACTGGGGGCTGCTGGAGGAGGCAGAGTGTTTTGCTTTGCTCCCACCCACCATACCCTGCTAACTCCCACAGGTATGGACTGGTCCTATCTCTTGCTTGCATGTGATAATTAAATCCTTTCCCTGAGAATTCCCTGAGCTGCTCTGTTGTGCTTTGCACTGAACTTGAGCTTAAGCAAGATATCCTCAATCTAACAGTGTGTGCTGAACTGTGTGTGGGAAACTGCCTAGACAATTGTCCAGGGAATTTTTTTGGGTTTTTTTGGTGTCTGTGTGTGTCTAGACATTTCTACTTGAACACATTTTAGGTACCTAGGGTCATTGTTTCTCCGACAGGAATCTATTTGGATTTCTTGGAAATTTCATTCCTTGATCTTTGAGACAATTCCCTTCATTTACTAGGTCTTTACAAATGTCTTAGTCTTTAACTTTAGCTCAAACCAGCATTTGAAATGTGCAGAAGCTTAAAATGACTTGTAAATCCAGCCATGCACTCTGTCTTCATGGAAGAATTATATTAAGTTCTGCTTTGTAATAGGCCAGTAACTTTTGCATCAGCCGTGTAAGTCTTCTGCTTCTGCCTCTGCCTCTGCCAAACTGTGAAAAAGAAAGTCTGAGAGCCTCTATTACTTCTGGTGAAAATTTGGCTTGAGCAGCGACTGTGAACTTTGGCCCAGGAAGAAGAAAAAAAGAACTCACCCTTGAATATTTTACAATTTTCAAGGAAAAGCATTTTCTTTTTCTTTAAAATAGCACCAAAACATACTTATTTTTTTATTGATCTGACACTCGGAGTATATAATTTTGTCTTTTTACCTTTAACCCTTACTGTGATGATATTTGTTATTACTGTCTTACCTAGTTATTATTTTCACTATTTACTATTATTTTGTCTATTCCACTCAGAATCCTTTCTAAGAGGAGTGTTTTCATAATGCATAAAATTATGTACCCAGCTGCATATTTCAAGATCTTCTGCACTATGCTTATTTTAAATTACCTGCAAGTCTTTTGCAGGTATTCCAGTCAAAAGCCCTGGTCATCAGATGAGGGAGAGTAGCAATATCACTCGTCATCTTCTGATGATCTTCTCTTAGTAATTTGTGATGATAAGGGATTGAAAATGAAATTAAAATTCTTTTGTAATTTCATTATCTTGGAAGTGATTTTATGGCCTACTGAGAATTAAATGTTGAAGTACAGCACAGTGTACAAAATAATTCCTCTTTTAATACATTTTTATAGCACTCAGATGAGCAGAAGCACAGCTCAGGTCATAATTAGCCTGTGTATAACTCAGCTTTCCAGGTCTTTAATTCAAAATGAAAATTAAACAACACTGTTTTTACCAGAGTAGTTCATCCAAAACCAGCTAAGACAATAATTTTTCATTTTGAAGGGCTCTTACTCAAACCATTTCAAGGTGGTTTTTAAAATTGTTTTAACTCAAAATTGAAACCCCGCAATCCTCTGTAATAAAAGATGTGGGGCCCCTTTGCATGAATTGCATTGCCTGTCTATTACAGCTAATATGCACTTGTTAAAAAGCTATGATGCTGCATTTAAAAGCATGATGCCTGAAATAAAATTCACATGGTGTCCAAACCTAATGAATTTTTCAGGAGGTTCTGCTAGACTCTCAGGTATCTCTATAAATAAAACATTAGCATTTTAAGATTATTTTGATAATTCCACTGGTAAATCCTAATGAATAGTAGAGATTGCATGTTTTGTTAACCAAGTTTCTGACCTCTGCAGCAGATGTTAGATCACACAGCAGCAGACTTGATGCTGGGATCACTACAGATGGCAAGAAACCAGTTAGAAAGGGACAGTTTAGCTGACACATGAGAAGCAAAGGGCTTCCTAACTTATTTCACAGGATTTTCTCCCAGGATCTGTACTGAATTCAGAACAGAAATAAGACGGGCTCTTTCCCTAGTTAATCTGTGAACTTGCCTATGACTTCATCCTCAGCAGCTCACCTCACCTCCCCATAGCCCCTTGCCAGCGGCACAGCAGAGATCCCTGTGCCTGTGATGGCTTTGCCTCTGATTCCTCCAGCACCATGACCCTCCAGAGCCCTCTGGGACACTCTGTTGGCTTCTCTGCCCTTGTGCTACAGCCTGTGGCAGCTACAGGACCAAGGTTTAGGAGCCAGCCTGAATATGATGCACATGGGCAGAGGCACCTAAGAAGTAGTTGCTGACTGATTATGCTCTGCCTTCTCAGCTTGAGGAAACCACAGAGAGAGCCATATCTAATGTCCTGTCTCCCTAGAGTGTGATGAATATAGCAGAAACTGCAACTTGTTTGCTGCACATGAATTCCTTCATCCTGTGATTTTTCCCTCTTCTGTTTGCTTGTTTTTGGATATTCCTTTTAATTCATTTGAAATGAATAAAAGACACCATTCTTTTGAAACAAATTAAGATCTTCCATAACATTTGCATTCTCTGCTGAATACAGCATTTTCAGTGTCAGCCCCAGCAGCAGTATCAGCTGCCTTTGAAGTCTTTGAAGTCTCCACAGCTCAGGCTAAAGGCATTCAAAAGGGAAAAAAGCATCAGGTTGGCAGAGGTAAGGGGGAGAAGAAATCTTTTTCTTTACCTACAGCCACTCTTTACACTGTGAATGGTAGAATTAGAACACTTTAAAAAATAAAGCAACCCATTGATTTTTCCTTCAAAAGAAGCTTCAGCCTCAGCCAGGGTTATTTAAAAGCCTTCTTAGTGTGACCTGATGAGTTGGAACCACAAGTGTCCATTTTAGGGGGTAAAGAGGAAAGGGAAGGGATTTTCTATAGACCTTTTTTCCAGTGTTTTAAAATATCCTGGATAAGAGTCAGAGTGAATCTATATTTTAGGGAAAACCATGAGCAGAAAGCAGCTATTAAAACAGATTGAGATTTGCCCATCATGATACTGCAATTTTGTCTTGCTATTCAATTCCTCAAGAAAAAGAGGGGCGTTGTTAGCTCAAAGAGCCCCAGCTGCACAAGAGGCCACTCAGCAGCCTTGCCAGGAAAATGGACTTTTTTTCAGAACCATGGTTGAAGTGAGAGGGAATGAATGGAAGCCATGAGGATTTCAGCTAATGCCATATAGACTGCAACCAAAGGGTAGACACAGTGTAAGAGGAAGATAGGAGGGCAAACTCTCAGTGTCTCTGGCCACGTTTTCTCTGAGATCAGAGGCAGGGTGCATATGACATGGACCCTCTTCAACCAATAAACCCAGCAGAGAGGATTATCTCCTCAGCTGTGACACTGTGCTAATGTGGCCACACTACTGCTGGACCCTTCATACTCCAGGAGATGTGCATAACACACCAAGTTCATGAACAGTTCCCAACTTGTCAATGCCAAAGGCTTGACAGTTGTTAAAAGAATAGTTGGGGCGATACTTTTGAAATAAATTCTGACAGACTGGAGACCTACTGATTTATTTAAAATATCAGCTTGACAGCTTGAGTAAGAGAAGAACTAGAAAAATTTTTAATATTGGCACTGTCTCATTTGGAACTGAAAAACTGATATTTTGCAAGAGTGAACTGAAAATCCAGTGGGGAGGAACATCAGATTGGGTCTGTCAAAATGTTTCATTTAGCTCAGTTCAAGAGCTTTTGTGTGATGCTTCTCTTTTGGAAACATAATTGTCTGTTAATTCTGTTATCCCCTAAAAGACATTTTGACCAAGAAAAGACACCTTCCTGATTCTGAAAATCTCTAAATGGGATTTAGTGAAAATTCCAAAACCTTAAAAAATGGTAATTTCTGAGGAATTATGTCAGGAAATGATGGGGTTAGCTTTACTGGTGCTTTCTAAGAATTCTTTTGTTTCTGGAAAAATTGCAATATGCTGTAGGCAGAGTAAAATTGAAAGCAAGCTGTCAGCTAGAATGAAGACTGGAACCTTAAGTCCTTAGGGTCCTTAACTCAGTGAAGGAGCATGCCTTAAAATTAGAATGTAGCCTGTGTTACTTATCACCATGAGTAATTGCATTCATTGGGTAAATGGTAATATGATCCAAAGAAATCGACTGTTGGATAGATCCTCAGGTACAAAGAGATTTTGGTTACTAAGGGCAAAAATAAGAACAGATTAACTGTCTTTATTATAAACAATTATGTCAAAAGGAGAGCTCGGAAAATTTTCATATCAAGTATATGGGAGTTTGCTCAAATATGCTCAATCATATTTCTATCCAGTGTCAGTGACATGCAACAGGTAGCAGAGAAACCTTTATGCATGTTATCTTTGGACCTATATCCTATTAATAACAAAAGACCAAAGCATCTCAGAAAATATTTTTTCTCTACCTTGTGTTACAGTGTGTGATAATATATGCAGTACTGCTGGATGTGTGTTGCTCCTTTGGAAGAAAATACAGAAATGAATATTAAAAGTTATGCGAGGTCTGTGCAATAAAACCATTTTTCACCAAGATTAAGAATGCTGAGCTTCATGCTTATAAAATGGAGTGTCTCGGTTTTTAAAGCTAGAAATATAATGGATATAGGGGATGTTGCCTAACACTGCAGTTAGGAAACCACACCCTTATCTTTAACAAGGAAAATTAATCCTATGTGTATTTGCTAATGCTTTTCTTGCATGATGGTTGAATGCTGGATGTAATGGACCTTTTATCTCTTCATTTGAGACCTGCTTTGAAGCTGAATAAGTCTTACTGTCACCCTACTTGGAAGCCTCTTGTATACATTTATTTTCTTCATTTTATCCAATCCTTTACATCTTAATCCCTTAAACAAACAAGTAATTAATTTCACACAGTAAGGTATTTACTCCTGCCCATATGCTCTCTCTGTGCTTTTTTTAAAATAATCACAACTTTTGCTAACTCAAATCTTCTAATTCCCTAAGTATATCTTTTGTTGTAATATTATGACAATGCTGCAGATTTAACTGTTTCAAAGGCACAGTGAGAAAATAGGGAAGAACTTCATAGACCCATGGGTGGATGATGCCATTTTCAGTCTTCTGCAGTGGCACACGAGCTTCCAATCTTTATAATTTTTGCACTTGAAATTTGTTTTGGACATCATGACTTTGAAAAAAATTAGTCCATTGGCTGTGAGCAACCTGCTTAATGAGTTTTAACGTGTTACCCACTACCTGCAGCATGTGTTTTTTCTTTTTATTTCCAAGTCTTTGATTCATCCTCATCATTAGTTGATGGCTCAGCCTGAAGGAAAAAAATTTCATCAGCGCAAGGTAATCCATGTCTGCAGAAACGGGTAAGGAGAGTTTCTTCCCTCAGGAGGGAGGTTCTTTTGTAACTTTACAGAGCCACTGTTATTGCCAGAACTGACATTGCTACACTGCCTTTGTAACGTGAGTTCATACTGGTTTTAACAGGAACCTGCCTTGGTCTGTTTACATGTAATGTCTACACTCCAGGTGCCAGAGGCTGACAGAGGTACCAGAAACGTTGTGGGAGAGGAGTCCAGGAATTAAAAGGTGGTGACATGAATATTTTCAGTTTAAAATCACGAGTAAATAGAGGAAATTGGCTTCCTTTTAATGATCTTGTTAAAAATATATATCCTGCTAATGCAGCAGAAGACAATGTTTCAGATACTGTTTGTGCATGAAACAGCAGTTGTTTTAGCACCTCATCAACATGACATTTTTCTTTGTTTTCTGGCAGGGTTGTTTTTTGAAGTAATGAATCATCCGTTATGCTCTCAAACAGAAACTAGCCTTTTGGCTAAATGAAACGTGTAGCCTTTGTTCAGCCTGTCAATTTCAAAAGGATTTAGTGTCATGTAGAAAAATAATAATTACTTTCCTTCCTGCTCACATGATATTAGGAAGAATAAAATTTGGCAGGCCTGTTGGGCAAACTGAATTTTTCTCGTTCCTCAAATCTTTATGTTTTACATTCTGCATGCTGCTGTGGTCTAAAGGAGCTGAGATTTTTGATATCCACAGCATTTATATTTGGAATGCCATTTAATGGAGCTTGTGAGCACTATAAAATGAGTTCTTTTTCACAGACAGGACATGCTAGCGTTGATTTCAAGACCTGCTTGTTGAAGGTCACCTCAGTTTTGAAGTTACAACCTCTTAGTGTTGGGTTTATATCTTCTTAGTGTGCAAACTTAGCCTAACAGATGGTATAAGGACAGTCATACCAAAGACATTGTATGTGCATCTGTTTTGATTATTAGGATCCACATGACTGCTCAGGAGTTGCACAAGCAACAGGGGTTTTCAGGTTTTCAACACCCAAGGTGACCAAAATGAAGCTGTCTTTCTTCAAACGTCCTTTAAATTTAAAATGAACAAACAATCATTTGTTACCACGTAAAATTAATGTCTGTTTCCAGTGGTGCTCCAAGTGGAAGTGAGATTTTTTTAGAACAAAACCCTTGTTCCCAGGCAGTGCCCTCTAGGAGTCAACTATTGATGTCATTCTAAGTTATGAAATCCACCAACATTTTCAATCTGAGTTTTGATCTAATTGTTGTAAAAACGTCCTATACACTAAAAGCCACTGATGACCTTCAAAAGTAGCTAACAAAGGCTTGTTCTCTGCTTTAGCAGATTCAGTATTTCAACTACTTTTCAAAAAGGTACATTGGATTCTTCATATGATTGTGGTTGATGAAGCGACTCTGAGGGATAGCTCTAGTCTCATTTGTCCATTTGTTAATACAATATTTTTCTTCAATAGCTAGACAATTTTTTAAAACCCCCAACCCCTATACATTTTCAGATTCCCTAGGGGTTTCTATTGCAATTTATGACCTTTTGTCCTCTTACATTTCAGTTTTGAGTGATTTTTCTCTTATAACTATTTTTATTGTACAGGAAGAATTGATTGTTATTATCTTAAAAATACAGCAGCTCCTGCCAACTGTTCATGAAATCGCACTTCTAAGACTTTAACTTTAATTGAAAGATTTCATATTTATTTAATTGTATAAGCTTATTCCTCCTATCCATATTGCTGGTGATACAATTGCTTCTGTAGTACACGTTTGGAAAGCCGAGTCTTTGTTCTCATTCTGTGGAGTTCCATTATAAATGTCACCAAGTTGTAGCTCTTCCTTGTAGAAATATCTTTGAAGTTAGATAATGTTGGTCCAAGTTCTTCTGAACTGAATTAAGATACACTATAGTAGGCATTAATTTTGTCTGCTATATGCAGCCTAACTCTATTTTGGGAATTTCTGTCCTACAGAAGATTTTTAACCAATATGGCTGTTGACTATGACTTCTTCGCCTCCAGATTTGCAGAGAATGTAAGTTATGGTTAGCAGAAGATTTTGCCTTGTTTTTCCTTTTCTACAATAACCTTCCCTCTTCTCATAGCAGTTTAATGTGATGGGATGGGGAACAGCACAATAAAATGCATCACCTTCTTTGTGCACCAGTTTTAATCTAATACACCATATGGAGCTCCATGGTAAAGTTCAAAAATAAGACGGAAAGCCGGATGGAAAGTAGATGTACAGCAAAGAAGGAAATGTGTTTTAGATCAGATCAGAAATAGATGGAGAGTCATTATTCATTACAGGATCCATTTCAAAGCTGTACAGTAAAGAAGTTAGGGCACCCTAGTCATGAGTTCATGATGGATGATGAACAGCATGGTCTTTACAGACTGGCGCTGTGAAATCTGAGGCTTGGCACAGCCACAGAGGAAGCAGGAGGGCTGCAGGCATGTGTAAGAACAAGTCTGGAGAAGCAGTAGATTGATTAAAGTTGTCAGAGTTCCCATCACAGCCCTTTCTTTAATGCATGCTCAGCCTGATGCAGGTTGACTGATAACACCCACCACTTCTTCCCATGTCTTATCAGACCTGGAGTTAATGCTGGGCAGAGGGGTAGCTGGCACAGTGAATGTGTAGGTTCACTGTACAGAAAATCATCCCACCACTCTGCAATTTTCACCTATCAGCAGTCCAGACTTGTTTCTGATGTGAGAAATTCCAGCTACATTTTGAGAGATGACAAGACTTTTCAGAAGAGGAAAGGCAGGATTCTCACAGTAGGCTGGCTAGAAATGGAAATTCCTGCCTCCCATCTGGTGCCCTTTGTTACAGATTTGATCTGCTGCCTGGAGAGAGACCAGAGCTTTGCACAGTGTGACGAAGGCCAACAGAAGAGGCATCATTGATGTCATCTGAGGAAAGTTTTACATTCTCCATTTTAGAAGACATTTGGTCAGTCTGAAGCTCCCATCAGGTGTTCCTCTTCTCCCTACTACACAAATGTATATGTACTTCTCCTGAAGCTAAATGTCTAGGTGGAGAATTCCAGTAGTCTCAAGGTCTGAATTGCCAGCGAGGAAGAGAAAATAGCAAGGGAAAAGAATGATGTTCAGGAAAAAAAAACAGAAGCTGGCTAGTTAATGGCAGCGGTTTAAAATTAAGGATATATCCTCATGGTCCAAACAGTCAATGGCAGGTGATCACTGGGAGCAATGACCTGCTAAGCAAAGAAGCAAATATTGCAATTCTAACTTGCAAAACAATTAATATTTTAGACAGAACATGAAGGATTATTTTTATTTTCTGGTGCCATCATCAGATCTCCATGTTCCTTCCAGCCAAGCACACTCCATTTGTGTAGTTCTAGAAACTACTTTTATTGCTTTTGCACTATAGAAAAAAAGTAAACACTTCGACTGATCTGCAATTAGATGTTCCCCTTACACAGCTCAGCACAGAGACAAAGATGAATGCAGCTCTGATGTTGATGCCAGATAAGAAGGCTTATCAAAAGGGGAGTGCCGAAGTGACAGAAAGGTAAACCATCCATCTTTCTTGGTAGGATCCACAAGGGTAAAACCTCCCTTTTTCCTTATAAGATGTTCCCAAGTGCTGAATAAAGCTTAAATCTGGTGTAAATCAGAGTGTGCTTAATCAAAGAGCTTAAATGACTTGCAGAATTTGAGCATTTTCTGCTCTAAGCTCAAGTATGCATCTAAATTTTAATTTTCTTGTGTGTAAAAATTTGTAGCGTAAGTAGTCCCTTAAGTTTCATTGTACTGTTAGATAATCATATAAGAACTTTTTATTAGTAGCATTATGAGTTTGGATGTTACTATATTTGCTACTTTGTCTCTATTTATTGTGTCTAAGGAGTTCATACACTCCTCTGTCAACTGGTGGGTTTCCCTGGTTACACAAGGTGGGGCTGGTTTGTTGGTTTCAAGATGTGTTGTCTGTGTGCTGAAATCTTACAGAAAGAGTTGAAATGTGACTTAGAGCTAGAGCCAGAGCAGGACTTCCTGGGTACAGAGTTTGTTGGATTTGCACACTTGGGAATTCTTGAAGAAGGAAAATGCCTGATTTTAATTTCTTTTTTTTTTTTTTTAGTTGGGCTTGGCTTTCTGTTTCCTCTTTGTAAGTAAATAAAACAGATCCTGGTGCAGGGCTGATCTGTGTGCTTCTAATTTCTTAAACAAAGGGAAACAAATTTGGAAACCACAACCCTGCCCATCTTCACCAACACAAGTATGTTAACAAATATATTTTTTAAAATCTAAACCCTTAACGTTTCCCTTGGTGCTGAACATCCTGTGTGCTGAAAAGTGACAGCAATAGGGCTGAAAAAAACACCTGGCCTCCAAATCTCCCTCTCCCCGGGCACAACTTTGCATCCCCAAACATTTCAAGCATCTTCATGTTCCAGTTTCAGCAGGTTACATCCAGGTTTGAGTTCAGTGTTTGAGTGAAATTAACCTTCTGTGAAACCTCCTTGAAAGGTTAGATCTGTGTTCATCAGAAATTGGATTTCACAGCCTGTCACAGAAGTGATCATTCTTTGCTGAGGCTTGTGTTGATTGAAAACCTTCCACCCTTTTCTCAGCAATACAGCACAGTAAATTTTGCATTATTGTCATCCCATCCTTTTCCTCACCCTTATAGCAGCAGCCAGCTGAGGACTTTTTCATTTCAGATTCCTATTTATTTCTGAAAGAAATGGATGTTATTTAAAATTCCATTCCACCCACGATGTGAAACTAATAGACCTGCTTAATTATGGGAAAGCTATATGTATGAGTATTAAGGAAAAAACCCTGAGAAAATGTTTTTTAAATGTTGATTGCTAATGAGATTTAATGATACCAAACAGAGTGTGCTGCTCTACGAATTTCAGCATGATAAATGCCTTTAAATTCTACTGAAAGAAACACCAAAATAAGTTACAGTGCCACTTAGTAAGACACCCTTGAGTGAAAGTAATAGGCACGAGGGAGCATGACTTCAGAAAGTAGGCCCAATTACACACATTACATATATATTTCCTTCCAAACATATTTCCCTACTTTCTTCTCTAACAGTCTGAATTTCCATCTGGTTTCTTTGGGAGTTCTGGCTAAGTAGGAGTAAGCTTCACATTACAGTTATTGTCAGCTTCCTGTGGCCTAAGAAAAAGACACGTAAGGTTAAAATAGAAATGTGCTACCTCCTGTTGTTCCAAACACTTGGCTGATCAGAATAAAATGTGGTGGATTGGGAGGGTCAAATTTAGTGATGAATAATCTTAAATGTCTTACGAATTCTTCAAACAAAGTTATGTGACTGGGAACCTTGGAATGTCATGGCATCCCTGGAGCCAGATACTTAACAAGGCTTCTGGAAGGATGTTTCCAGGCAATGGATAATGCTCACAGATAAGGAGGGAAGATCAACTCATCTGCTTCAGCAGAGCTTCTTCAAAGCTTCACAGTGGTACAAATAAAATCCAAATATTGTTGCTAAAGGATAGCAGACGAGACCTTGTTGGAGTAATGTTTTTTCCCAGTGTAGGAAGGGAAGGAAGAGAAGCAAGCCTGGAGGTAGTAGAACTCATCTCTATGCCTTTTAGAAAGCAGTAGCAGCCCTACGTTTCCCCAATAACATCCCAAATAATGCTCAGAGGCCAGGGAATTCTGCTGCTGACACCCCAGAGCCCTTTGCTTCCTGGAGTTCTGGTATGATCAAAATAGGCAGTGAGTTAATTTTGCTGCCTCTTAGAAACTTTTTTCTCTTCAAATGGTTTTGTAATTTGGCTACATAGACAAACACAAGGGGAAAGCAGAGTGCTTTGTACCAAATTTTTCTCATTTTATTTTAGAAAAACACTTACCTGGAATCAGTCATTCCTGTGCTTCTCTGGTGGCAGATTTCTATTTTGTGTTTAGAGAAGATCCATAATTCACTTAGTTAAGTGTTTGTGTATTCTACATTACTTTGGGGATACAAAACATGAATAAATGTCTGACACTTGCATTTCTTAGCACAACTGTTATTTATGTATAAGTAGGAGCATTCTAATAGTGTGAGACTTAACAGGGTTGGAGTTATGCTTGATGGAAACTCTAGCAGAACTGAAATTCCTGCTTATATCCAGAAAAAGTACTTCTTCTTTACTTTATTACTATCCAGTCTTATACTTCAAGTCAGATTTTAGACTTAGAGAAGACCTCAAAATCTACAGTATGTGAAGGATTAATGTAATAAAAAAATCTTCTTAATGCATAGGAAACAAAAGAGATTACTATGACACAGTGAGCATCTATATAGTGTGAACCAAAGATCTCTGAATGTCTGGGAAAGATTCTCAGTTACCTCAACAGAATTTGAACGGAATCATACTTTGTATTGAAAAACTCTGAAGTGACTATTTTCTTTGTGTGCTTTTCTTCTTCCTTTTTTATTATTTTAGCCTCTATCTGTTACAAATTATAGCCTTTGTGGATACATTCCTAAATACTCCATTCTTAAAATATCAATGGCATTTGAAAATATAAATTTATATTTAAAATTTAATAGAAAAATATATTTTAATGACTTGGTCCACTGTAATCTTCCTCCAAAAAATATTAACAGTCCATTTTTTTGAATGGCATCAACAGCCTCTGCCTAGCTGAGCTGCCATAGTGTCTCATGGGAGTTTAAAGTTTATGTGTGCTAGACACTGGTTTCCATATAAACTGAATCTTCTTAAGATCATGCATTGCCTTTAAGCATATCCTTGGAGTGTGAGTAAATTTTTATGCTTTGTTCTACTTTAGGATGACTAAAAATTACTGAAATTACTGAGATTTTCCATGGGATGATTCCCACTTTTGGATGGATGTGTCCTTGTGTGTGGAATCTGAGATACTTTGGGCTTTAATCTCTGATCTTGCAAAGCATTGAAATAATAGTATTCTTTCAAAACAGAAGACACCAAAGAAACTAAACTCCCCTGTAAGACAGGGAATTTGTTGGTGTTTCTCAAGCCAGTGGAAACTAAGAATAATCAATATTTTGTGAAAGTGGGTAAAAAGCAACAAGAAACTCACACAAAAACCTCCTGTGAAATAATCAGATCAATGAAGTAAGGTGGATGGAAATAGAAAATAATAGAAATATAAAAGTCCACACAAGCAATCCTAGCAAAAAGTACAGTATACTCCTGGACACTTTACAAGAAAGGACACTTCTAGCCAAGATACAATTAATGTTTAGTATAAGTTTGTGTACAGTATTTCTGAAAATGTAAGTATATTACCTAACTGCTAACAGTCAAGGCAAAACAAAAAAAACCCACTTTCATCTGCTCCATTTGGCCACATTACACATCCTGCAATGCACCTTTATGGATAGATAGGTAGATAGATAGATAGATAGATAGATAGATAGATAGATAGATAGATGATAGGTAGATAGCCTGTTGGTGGTTTCAGAACATCAGCTAGTAAGTGAAGGTCCTCCTTTGTTTCCTATTCCCAGCTTTGGAATGCCAGCCAGGTAGGTTTACTTGTATTTCTATTTATCACTACACGGAAATAATTCTTTCATCTGTTTTCTACATCTAAGAGCAGGAGCTTTCAATTTTTTGTAAGCTATCAGGACAATCTCCTGTACCCTACTGTTGCCTCTAATACATTGTGATGATATTTTGTATCTCTCATAGCTTCTAAGAGTATTTTGCAAAAAAAATCCCATAATGTTTTTTTCTCTCAATGTTTTCTTCCTAAAACACAAGGCATAGTTCTAATAGTAGTTTGCAATACCTCCTTCTAATTCCCTAGAGATTTTTGCTGTGTCCTCCCTTTTTTCTTTTATGAGCATGACTGCCTTGAAAGAAAAAGAATAAAAGCCCTCCCCAATGGCTGAAGCTCATAGGAAATATAGTAGACAAAAGATAATTCAAATCCTTTATGCAAGAGAAAAACATGTACCTTCTGTCTTAGAGACTGAAAAATTTGGGATTCCTGTCTGCTCTATTCAGCAGTGCTACTTGTTCTGTCTTTTGGTCTGTACTTTATTCTGCAGTGCTGAGTCCAAGCAGGGTCCAGGTCTCACCTTGGCTTCCTGTAATTATAATGGCAACAACAACAATAAGAAAAAAATATCAGTGGTCTCAATATTCCTGGAACAATTTTCCTGGGCTACTGAAATAGGCAGAACTTTGGTTAGTATACAGAAGCTAGTTTTGTTCTTTTTGCACAAGGTGCTGAGCACTAAACTTTTTTATTGAAACATAAATTGGAGACAGAAGAGAAATAACTAAATAAAAAGCATGCTACCTGTAATATCTGTGTAGCTGCTGTTTTTGTAAAGATTTTTCAAATACAGAATAAAAAAAGTAAAGCAGAGGTAAAAATTATTTGAAGTGTCCTATGACACAAAACCAAGAGCAGCGCAAAACTGCTCATGCTGGTTAGTGGAAAGAAACAGGCATTCCTAGGGCTTGATCTATGGCATTGCAAAGTGAGTAAACATATAAATTAAGTTAAACAGATTGTTCATCATAGCTGCTCATCCTGTTTGCAAAAAAAGGACAATATCTATGTGAATAGCTCACGTGTAAATGCCCTATTTGGTATGCTAAATTTGCACACATATCTCATGCAACCTAGCAAGCCAGGAGGGGTGCACAGTAAACATGTTGTGCGTCACATTCTGCCCTGCCTTGAATGATGTATAACAACTTACTGCTATTGGTATAGGACAAAAAAAAAGAGTAACCAAATGGATGCAGTCCACCTGGTATTTAATTCTAAACATAGAAATTTTGATTTTATTTTCAGTAAAGAAAAAATTTGAAATAGTGAAAGGTCTTGAAAAATAGAAAAGCTGCATTTTTGTTGCCTCTACTAATAGCAGTCATATAGGAATAGAGTTGATAATATCGTCCCAGGATTTCCATTCATCAGAATCCTTCTGTATGGAGTTAAGTCCAGGCTAAAGTTTCCCTTTAAATTTACCAGGATTTTTTCTTTGTTCCAGAGTCAAGATCAATAATATTTTTGGAGAAGTATATGACATGTGAGCAAATTTTGATACAAAAGATAAAAATTCAGGAAGCCAGAAGTGTTTCTACATTGTTTTGAGGTCAGCTGTTATATATACAAAGTGAGTTAGGGAAGTAAAAAAATATGTGTGCTTAAGCTGCAATATAAATACACAAAGAAAATAAAATCAGATTATCACTATTGTCATGTATATTAATGTACTTAAAGAAGAAATTTTACCACAGGAAAATTAGTTGCCAGTTTGAACTAGATTTTTTGAAGACATATTAGACATAGTTAGAGGAAGTTTTGAGTGAAGAGTATGCTTACAGAGTCTCATCCTTTAAAGTTTTTGATCTGATTTTATGTATGATAGGGTGGAGGAGGGAAGAAAATTGAACTTGAATATTTGCTTATTTTTTACTTAAGAAAAGAGATGGCTCATGCATAAATACCTTTCTCTCTTTATGTTGTGCATTTTTTCTGTCAATAGCATAGGATTTCTACTTCTGAGCTTGATGGCCCATAATCAGTTTTTATCAGGTGACAGATTCATGTTTTCCAGCTGTATGAAAGTGTCTGACATAAATACTTGTTGCTTCCATAGTCATATTCTTTCAAAAAAGGGTCTGTCACAAGAAAACCTCAGGCATCAGAACTTCTTTTTTCCCTTCTTCTTTGCTGCTATTCTGTACCACTGCTCTGATGTCTCATTATACCTGCACAAGAAAGGCTATTATCTTTCACACATTTAGCTGCTGATCTAAATGAAAGTACATTATCTAAATAGTTGAATCAAGAAGCATACAACTAAAACTCATTTCAGCTTGATCTGTATTTCTTGGTGTATTAACAGGTTAACAGCTTCCTGTTAAATTACTTTATTCAAGGGTTTTCACCATAATTTGGCCATAATGTGGTCTAGACCTAATGGTAATAAGAACTTGCAGAAAATCTGCAGTTCATTTTATGTCTCGGTAGAAAAACGTCTCTTTTCTAAATAATTCAGACATTGCATTCAGAAACAATATGCTCATTATCAAGGACGGGTCTAATAGGGAATTTATCTAACACCACAGAGTGAGTATTTCAAATACTTATCATAGCATGTGAATATTAAATGTCATCCTATTAGCTTTAAATGGTCAGTTAGTTAAGTCCCTGAATATTTACCTCAGTAATACTGGAAATAAAACACAAAGTAAGCTCTTTTTTGAGTGCTGTGCCTTTATTTCACACTCTCAGAGGCTCTCAGTGGTACTGTAGCAGTATTCTGTCTATGCCAGCATATGTTATTATCATTGTGGAAGTTTATATGGGAGATAATTTTGTCATTAATCCAGACTTCTGGAAAACTTCAGAGCAGGAAGAGCATGTCATGGTAGAAATCAAACAAATATATCATCTTAAAGCAACAAAAGTGGATTCCAAGTATGTGTGCTGTATTTCCATTCTGCACCCTGTTTTCTGGTTGTGATATTAACACTTGTACGTGATGTAGGCTGAAAACACTTAAGAGGCTTTTGAAGGAAATTAATCATATTTTACGCAGTGTTAGGGTATATTTTTTCTTTCATATTTAAAGAATCATAAATAATTTAAACCTGTAACAGCTTCAGTGTTGCAAACAGTTTAAAACTAAGAAAGTCCAGTGCAATGCTTTTACACATATCCAAGGTACAGTCTCATTTTCACCATAAGGATTCAGGAAATTTATCCAAATCTGATGTATTCAAATTTGCCAGGCATTTTATCTTCTCAAAAGTCAATAAAGGTGTTTATGCTTCTTTTGAACCTCTCTCGTTACTCACTTTATTTCTGGTGCTCCTAACTGTTCGACTCTGTGGTATATTAATGAAAGATGGATTATTGTTGATAGCCTCCTCAATAAGCAGGCACCCCCTACATCAGCATGGTAGAGGAGATATTTTTGAGCACAGACCTTTACCTTCACATACACCTGAGCCACAGAGAAATGTGAAGCACAAGGGGGAAGAGAGACAAGCCCATGAGCAACTCCTGACATGGTCATGAATTCTGGTTATATTCCATTAGCTCCTGAATGGCAGCTTTGTTTGCTGGCAGAACTGCAGCCAGAAGAATGGTCATCATGTGCCTAAGCCTAGGCAAAGGACAATGACTGTAGTAGGTGGTTACAAAATCCTTTGTGTCCACGATGTAGCAGGCATGTGTTGGCCCTAGGGAGCACCTGTCTGCTAGAGGAATGCTTTGGAATAAAAATTTTTCAGTCAGCACTTATACATGTTCCTGAGTTGAAGGCAACCTTTTAGGTGCCAGCTTCAACACCAAATTTTGTTTGAATTATGGATGGCAATTTCTCTGGCTGTGTGACTGGCTTTGAGGAATCTGGTCTATACGGAAGGTGTCCCTGTCTCAGGTAGGTGGATTGAACTAGATGATCTTTGAGGTCTCTTTCAATCCAAACCATTCTACGATTTTATGATTCTATTACTCTATTACAGAGAGTAAGAAGAGAATAACGGTGTAATTTGCGTCTTTATAGACACAGGTGAGGAATGTAAACTGGGGGATTAACTTTTCTTACTCTCTGAAGTATGTGTTTTGTTGGAGACACCTGAACTTGCACTGAACAAGCTGGTGTGGCTCTCCAGCATAGCTCAGGCATGAGCTCAGGTCTGGGAAGCAGTGAAGCTGTGTTATCTCAGCATGCCACCCTGGGGAGAGCGTGTCTGGCTTTCTTGCTTCCAGTTTTGGAACGAGCTTGGTTGCTGTGAGCTTGGGAATCTCTGTGCCACAGATGTTTGCATGCCATGAAAAGAAAATCTGGCCTGTTATACTGCATACATCAAATCTGACATGCAGTTGCTGCCCTTTTTGTCATCCTAGTTAAAACTGTAAAAAATTGAAATTTACTTACTTCATGTCTTTATTCTTTCTTACTTGCCGGACTCACTGGTTTCATCTTTGAACAGTAGCATAATGCTCACGTCTGTGCTGCAGAGCTACATTCAGGATTTTCAACTCTTTCTTCACTCGGGATATCTGCGTCTCACTTTTAAGCTGGGTGCTAGTTCATGTTGCTGTGTAGGAAAGTACTTTCAAGTGAAAAACTTAAGTTTTCTGCTTTTCCAACTATCATTTTCAATCTTATAGGCTGAAAGTGTTCACTCATCTGGTACAGTCAAAATTCTTTCTTTTCTTGTTTCTTTCCTTTTATTCTCCCTACCTCTCTGTCCAGACTTGTCTCTTTCTCACTGGTCCTTTACCTCACGCTTTCATCTGTCTTCTTTTCATTGGTCTGTTCTTAATTTTATTTTTTTTTCTACAGATCTTCAGTTTAAAAAACACACCTCTGACTCATTCCCCTCAAAATGTATTCAAAGAAATATCTTCATTCCTCATATTTCTTCAAGACCCATACAAGTGGGTTTTGTTTCTGAGATTTTGGATAGATATTTCACTTCCGTGACAGTTATAGATATTTCAGGGTTCATATCACCGCATCAGAAATACAGCCAGTCCAGACTCATAAATCAGTATTACTAAGGTGTATCTGAAGAACTGAAACACTTTTATTGCAAACATCAGTGATAATATGGGCCTCAGAATTGCCCTGGAATATGGATGAGTACAAACCATTTAGGAACAAATATTCTGGCTGATAACTGACAGCCAGCCGAAAGCAGCCCCTGATAAAGATAAATAACCTGTACTCAGGGAAATTTTTTGCATCATTAAACATGGTGAGCATATTAGCTAGCAGGGGGTGGAGCTGAGTCCCTAAAGAGATAAATCTAAATTATATGTGCTGCAGTGATCATAACGGTAATGCACCATCTTGGCTAACTAGCTGACATCAACAGGGAAGGGAATTTCAGATTTAAATGAACCAAACTAAAGAGCATTGCAGTGTGCATACAGATTAATTGGAGCACATTCATGAACTTTTTAGCCTTTTTCTCTGGTCAGTTTTCAGTGGTGCCAAAGCACAAGTAGTTTAGACTATTCTTGTCATTTTTGCATCATTTTTTATTCTTACTTACTTATGTGGTTTGATTAATTACTCCTTTACTTGCCTTTACTTTATTAATCACCTTATGCCACAATTGTATCAACTCTTGCCAAAAGCTTATAGATGAACAGGAAAAATTTAGTGGCATTTTTCGGTAAATAGGAAAGTACAGTTAGCAATTATATACCTAATATTTCAAAATGGGACAACTCTGAAAGGCAAGAAAACATTTAGTTATCCAGACACATATAAACAACAAAATTAAGCTTTGCTAGATGAACATAATTTGGATGAAATACTTCCCTTAGAATTAATGTGTTCCCTTAAATTATTTTATTTTTAAAACCATATCAAGTGCATTTTTGTAGGATAAGGAATGTCTTACTAAAAGATAATTGCCTGCTTTCAAATATTTGTTATTTTTGTTTTCCAAGAAAATTTTGGGTTCAAGTTGGTAGAAGTGCATGAAGTAAAAATATGAATATCAATTGGTTGAAACTGATTTGGTATAAATTGCAGTTTTGTATTATTAGTCAGGTCCATTTATTACCTGGTGACTTGGCAAGTAAGAAAGTAAACCGGATGTGACAATCACAATTTTTAGTCAAAACCAAGTATGCATTTTCATGATAAATTGGTCTCAGGTATGTTATTGTCCTGATAGTAAACAATTCTGTTCAAGAGACTCTTAGATAAATCAGTGGTTATCCTAGTACTATCTAAAAATCCACTTGCAAATGTCTAAGTGTATTTGATAATGTGGCCTGAAAGAAGCAGGAGGGTACAGAAATGTAACATGTAAAGGACACTGCTTTTGCTTATTCCTGATCTGCTCTCTGCTCCAGGTCTATGATTGCAGCAAAGAATTCCTGTGTGAGCTCCTGGGCATCAGGCCTGTGGTAGCTAAACATCCATCAGATTGTCCAGGCTGCTTTTCCCCCTGGGGAAATGATGATGAAAGGCAGGAATTGCTTGCACTGATGGTAGCAAGGAATTTTTCACCTGGCTCTCTGTGAAGATCCCTGTTCTAGCTAGGAGGGCTGCATCTGACTAGTAACTCTCTGGCCTGGATATATGGTTTAAATGGGCTGTAGTGAATCAAGGAATTTCAAAAGCTGTACTTGTGGCCAAAAGGGGCTTGTCCCTTAGAGGAACAAATGAAAAATGGCAAGTGGCATTTTACAATGCTGTTGCACCCTGGGGAGATAAAACTTCTCAGAGCAACTGCTCAGCAGTTCACGGTATTCATCAAAACAGGAGATATATCAAGAGAGATGACCGAGTACACTTGCTAGACAAGCTGCCCCTGTAAAGTAACAAACAGAAAAATTACAACTTGACTGTGTGATGAAATGAGCTAAGCTGATTTGCAGTACTGGGCATTCAACAACATGGATTGAGGGCAGGAAGTCTCTTGGTATTGTTTAAACCTGAACTTGAATGTTTTGCTATCCTGGGGCTCTAATACGGAGGTAGGCAGCAGGAACTTTCTCAGGAGTTTACCAGAGCTTTTGCATGCAGGAGATTAACCAAGAAATGATAGAGAATAACTCCTACTCTGACTATCCTCAGCTGTAAATAAAATGTAAGCCTTAGGATGATGGGATTGCTCCAGGTCTTCCTGTCAGTGCTGCAGGGCATGATCCTGAGATCCTGCATGTAAATTACCATGTTTGTGGAGGAGCTGCAAAATAGGGATTTCATATGCAATTTTTCTATCAGAAACTATTCTGACTGGGTTCAGTAAATCAGCTGATTTTGAGGTTGAATCATAAAGTCCCAAGTGAAGGACCTTGTTTAGGTTGTTGTGGCAGAAGAAAAAGCTCAGTTAAACTATGTTTTCATAGAGTTCTCAGTTCTGTCATAATTCAGATGAAAATTTGTGAATTTGTGACCACTTATGTATTACTTACATGAATGCTCCAGCCTAATGTCTAAAAATAATGACTATTGCCACTGCTCTTGAGAAACTTCTGGATTTAGGAGAAGAAATGTTGACCATGTTCCCTAAGCACTGCTTTGCCATAATCAGGCATTAATCTATTTTGAAAAGCTGCAACTTCTTAATTTAAAAATTTTATCTCCAGACGTGATGTTGCCATTGGATTTCATCAAAGCTTGTGAGCTGGAAAAATGTTTTCTCAGATCAGTCCTTCCCATTATCTGTTGCTCTCAGAGGAACTGGTTCTGCAAGATGCTCCATTTGGGGTATAGTTAGTTCAAAGTTTTGAATGGGACTTTGATTTCTGCTCCTCTAGTCATGTGGTTAAAGTTACAGACTTGCTTATGGGTTATTTTGAAGACTTGTTGTTTTTCTCCTACTTTTAGGGAGTACTCTGATATTCCTCCTCAGTTTTGGTAAGAGTCCAGTAATTCTAAAAATGTAATTTAAATTCCCAGGAAAAAACCCCAAACCAAAGCCAAACCCAGGACAGTGCAAAATATTATATTCCTTGTGTTCTCTATCCCCATAATTTTATAATAGTCATGATCATGTAAGATCCAGGGAGGAAAGATTAGTCCTGCCACCCATTTACTGAAGGCAAAAAATGCTTTGATATATTTCTCTCAAGCTGTGAGTTATAAAGCTTTGTGAAAATAGAGTAGAAAAAGCCCCAAACACCCTTGTGATAAAACTGTGAGTAAGCAGTTCCATGCAGACTGTCATTTTCTTTCCTAATTGCAAATGCCTTCTAACACCTTTCCATCACTTTATTCAGCATTTTTAATAACCAACAGTAAATGTGAGTAAATCACATTGACCTTTAAGGTCCATATATAGATCAAAATAAACACACAGAGATTAAACACGTTGTTGCTTTTACTGCAATGATATGCAAACAATTATAGATGGGGTCAATCTAGGGCACCATTGATATTGCTTACCAACAAATTTATTTGTGAAACCTCTAACCCCCTTTAATGTATTTCTTCAAAGAGGAAGACCTAAGAGGCTCTTAGGTATGACTGATGGAAAATTGACTGGTTTTTTTTAACTAGTAAAAGATTTTGCATAATTTTTTATGATTTATTTCTTACTTAAATGAAAGATAAATGTATAGCAATTTAAAATCTGCTTGGTGGTGATTTTCTGAGATATTTAAAAGCATAAATATTTTATGTTTTAAAATATCTCAGAAAAAGCATTCAAACAAAATATTAACATAACAGGAAGTTTATATAATTTTCATCCACTTTTCCCTTGATCACAGAAGAATATGTCTGTCTATTCTTTCAGGATATGTTTAAGATATTTTTAACCAAAAGATTGTTCAGGCATGTGATAAAGTGATTATTAAAAAAAAAAAGACAATGTGGGATTAACTTATATTGCTCTCATTATTATAACCTTACATTTGAATTATCAATACATGATTCAGAGAGGGGAAAACAACTTTAGAGCTGAATACAAAACAGACAGCATAAATCATGACAAAACATTAATCTACCAGGGTTTAAAGCCAATTATTTTTTTAATGCTCTCTATCCTCAGTAGATCCTCAAGAGAAATATACACACAAAACTAAATTAAAAAATATACTCATTAGGATTCAAAAAAATAATTTAAATCTTTTAATGTCAAGTATTTCTAATAATTTCTAAATTTAATTAGTGAGCAGCATGCTTGCTATCGATATATTTTGCGTACGATTGAATTTTCAAGGAATGATAAAAACCAGATAGCTAAGGTGAATATATTGTTTGACAGCTGGGAGAAGGCAAAAAGTACAAAGATATATTTTCTTGGTACCCAACCATTTTCAGTTCTAGTTCTTGAGCTTTGATTATTATTCATATGAAAGCATAATCACAAAAAGCACTGTTTTCATTTTTCTTCTCTTCTCTACTACCTTATTACGTAATTGACCTAAATTTTACAACATACTGAACAGGATGCTTTTACTGAGAGAAGCATGATTGTCCTGTTGGGGTGGTCTTTTTATGTTTTTATTTGTGTGTTTTTTTTTTTTTTTTAATGTGCATTTTCCTTTAGGAGTCCATTTATTATTGCAGATCATGATGTAATTGTGGTAGGCGGGTGCTGATCCCTTTAAAATCTTGGCATAGGTGCCAAACCTCTGAATGGTTCACAGAAGAGGCTGGAGTGTGTGAGATGATAAAGGGGTAGGAAAAAGCACTTGCAGTTCGGAGAAGGAAACCATGATCCTGCACTGCCAACCATACCTTAATAACAGGCAACTATTAACAAATTCAGCAGGCTCTGAAGGTTTCACAGAAGCTGAATGACACAATATAAAAGAGACTGCATTTATTCTGGCTGGGAGATAAGTTCATTTGTCCAAGCAGCTCTTTGTAGCCTGTCTGAACGGCACCAGCACCCTAGTTTTGCATACATTAAACTGGAATGGCTGTTTGTCATCAAGGTGTTTTCTCTAGGCATGCACAACATTAATAGTTGTACACACTAAGAAAACATGGAAGGTGGCAGGTTGCCCTGAAGGAATATTTGACTGCGGAGCTCATGGCAGCTTCTTCTGTTGGCAGCAGATTGTGGATGGTGCCAGTGTATACTAGAGCTGCCCACTTGGCATGGTCTGAGGGCTTGGGCATTTTTACTGCAGATGTTTGCAAACAGACAGCAATGTGTTTGTGGTTTTATGTGCATGCACACACACATATGCGCTCCTTTTGCCCTGAGGTTTGCTCCAGGTATATCGGACTGCAACTAAGGTCAGGCAGTGATGTGACTGGCCTGGGAAGGGTGGAGTAGTTTCACTGTTTTGAAATGGACTTCTGAGGGTCTCTTCAGTGAACCTGAAACTCTGATGAGGTGACAGATGTCACGTGATGTTTGATTAAGGCTGTCTAGCGTTATCTATTTATTGCCTTAGACATGAGAAGCTGATGGTGAGGTTGTAGTTGGAGACATTTTCTGCAGCAGAGGCAGGTTCCATGTCACTTTACTGATTTTAGAAGCTCAGATCTAGTAAAAATTCATTTTTGCCAGCTCTTCTTGGTAGTCCAGGTTGAGGAAGAAAGCAGCTCCTCCATTTGTTTTAAACTTTACACTTGTGTGAAATGAATGGTTATTTTATCTCCTACCTCTTTTTGTTGACTGTAGAGGCAGTGAAAAAGAGTACCTTAAAAGATGTATCTGTCTTTCAGATGGCTAAAATTATGTGACAGGAAGCCTCAAGGACTAAATGGGTTATTCCATCTTTCCTTGAAATAACCAGATTTGTTTCCATGAAGTAGATACTCGTTGTAGCAGTCATATTTACATTACCTTTGTTGCACATCTACCACACGGGTCATGGACGTTCTTCCCAGACCTCTCTCACAATTCATACCAAACATATTCCTGGCAGCTCTAGGCTTCTGCCTACACGTCAGCTTAAATTGGGGTGAAGATGCAATTAGTGTCAGGAGATCTGAGTTCAGAATTTTATGCCATAGTGAGCTCAACTGTGGATTCAATTGTGGAAAACAGGCTAAGTGTTTTGAGTGGTATTATTACCTAATTACACTTACCTAATTACATTTTAATTAGGATGAGTAGCCAAGGGTTCAGTATTCCCAATAAGAAGAGGCTTCTGTCTGAAGGTTTTGACAGTTTTTTGGAAGGTGCACAAGAAAATTATCAATTTCAGTCTGTTTTGGTTTTAATAGCCCATTCCCGTCATTTTGTGTATAGATGGACCAAAGAATTAGTCAATTTTAAGTGTACTGTAAATTCTGTAAATATGGATTGAATTTTTACTTTCCTTTTTTCACAAAGTGATTTTGCTGTGTGAATGTGTTCACAGACTGACATTTCACAGAATTTTTACAATGATTAGCACAGAAATGAAAGATGGACTGCTCTGCCTCTGCATATATTCCAGAAAGGATTACAGCAAAGTCTATGACTTTGACCTATTCAATGTTTTCCATTTGGTGTGTTAGCTGTTTTCAATCTCCTCCATTTCTAATTTTGGTACTTTGTGAGGAGGATGTGAAATAGTCAGTCCATCAATAAATGTAATAGTGGGAAGGTCAAAAATGCTGATGTTAGTGAACAGAAAAATAGCATTGCTGGAAATTTGGTCGCTGGCAAGTGTGTTCACAATATAAAAGATGGTATTGCAAATTTTTATGCTTATTGTCTTCCTATTTCTTTCTCTTCAGAGTTATTCAGTTAATTTTGTTAAGAAGTTGTGTCTTTTGTAATTGCACTATAAGTGTTTCTCATGTTAGACTGTTGTTTTAACTGTTCTGCATTCCAAAGCTATTACTTTATCTACTTCAACAGAGACCAGTAACCTCTTTTATGATATTTGAATGTTTCCCTGGTCACTGCTTAATGTATACTTACACAATGATTTCCCTGTGACGGCTTATATGCTTAGGATGTAGTGTGTGTATGTACTGAATATTTCAGAGTTGTTCCTCAGTTAAAAACTATTTTAATCATATGCAAGTCAGGATTAACTTATTTCTAACATTGTACATATACTGCAGATTGCTCTGTTTCATGGGAATAAAATACAATAAATCATATTCTTTAGATAAGCAGATATAATGGCTCAAAAGACACAAAGTTTACACATCTGTTGGATAAAGCACTTCCATGTTTATAGAATAACTTTCCAAAGAGGAAATGTGCTTTAATCACTCATGTTTTTTATTTCTCTGCCTGATGTTCCCAGAAGCAAGTTCTTCTGGGCATCACATTAAAGCATTCAGAGATCCTAGTCAGTGCTGCTGCAGCATCATTCCCAGCCATACTTTGCCTTCTTTTGCACAAACAGAGAACAAATCAAACTGTGGTGTTTGAATTCTCATGAGAAAGAGTGTAGTGAGAGACAAATGTGAGTCCAACAAGAGACCAAATAAAACTTATGCATGTAATCTGCTTATCACCCCACAACTGTGACTTTTCAGACTTTGCTAGATACTCTGTTTTGAATTGTCTCTCAACATGAAGATGTGCTTAATCCAGGATCCTGCTATTTAAAACAAAACAAACAAACAAGCAAAATGTTCATGGGATTCTATTAGAGATGTATTGGTAAAGCATAATGACAAAGTACAGCACAAAGTGTGATTCAGTCAGTTCTACTGGATTGGTTACATAAACCTAAATCCTACAGAAACAATTAAAAAGTTTCTATTTGTTACAGAGGGACAGAAGGAATTGTTGATGTTGTTCTCCAGAAAACTGCATTGAAGGCTCTTTCACATTCTTAATATCGAGGGATTTTAATGATAGAAGCCCTTTGCACATTTGCTCATTCTAGTTTGTTTAATCTCGTTCAGCTGTTCTCTCACTGTTACACATTAAACATATATTTTGACAGGATTCATGCCAAAACATGTTTGTGATGATGTAAAAGCCATAACCTTTCCAGTACTTCTTCACAGGATATTTTCCTTTAATTATTTTCATGCTCAGTATCTGAAATTTAATTTTTCAGTTTTAAGAGGAGTAATTTCTGTAAATACACTCTGATATCTTCTTTTGTATCCTGGTCCTCTTGTAACAGAACTTTGGCACCTCTGTCTTTGACAATCTGGCTTTCTAGCAGAACCTCAATGGATTACCGAGGACAAGAAAGCTTAAAATGATTACAGGAAAGGTAAGGTTGGCACTTTTATATTGACTGCCACTCAGTAATATTCCAAAGGATCTCATGCAAGTTCTTATGCAGAAACCTGCATACCAGAAAAACCCAATAATTTCTTATATTATTTCTTGGTCTTCGCTTCATATTTTTAAATTCAATTTCTGCAAAATTATGTTTTGTTTTTTTCTGATGGCTAGTTTGGGCATCTTTACATTGACTCTTCAAAGGATCCATTTTAACTTTGTTTGGCATATACATTCAGTTCTGTGATTCAATTGAAGAATATATAAGAAATCTGCATTCTGTACATACTGATTATTCTTCTCCAGACTTCAAGGCTGTCTTGACTAGCTGCCTCATTTCCTGAGAGTCCTCCTAGCCCAATATTACTGAACCTTTCATATTACTCAATACATTTTTTCTCACAGATGTGTCTAATTATATTGCAAGAGCTTTTTTTTGGCTGAACTGTCGTTCCTTCCAGATGCAAGTCAAACCAGATGTCCTATTTAAAGCCTCTATCTCAAATTATAGTTTTTTTCTATTCTGCTAAAAACTGGTGCAAGGCAAGAGCTGAGTGCAGAAATTTGGGGTCTTAGTTAGAGGTGGGACCCTCTGCACAGTCTCTGGCATGAGCTAGGAAGCAGGAGCTGTAGAAGGGCAGTTGCTTCAATAGGGAGAAGGATAAAATAAATTACAGAAAGGAATCCCAGAATATTCTGAAGTGGAAGGAACCTACAAGGATCACTGAGTCCAACTCTTAAGTGAATGGACTATATGGAGATCAAACTGCCAAACCTGGGGTTATTAGCGCCGTGCTCCAACCAACTGAACTAATCTCACTGCTGTGCTTACTGATCACTCATTTACTTCAAAAAGAAAGTTTTCTATGGTCTGAATACTGGTTAATTTCCAGCTAGGACTCATGCCCATAAAAATAAGCTGGTCTTAAATTAGGAAAAGTATTTTAAAGAACAGGCATAAAAATTCTAGTCGCCTATGTGCTGACCATATTCCTGATGCTTTCTCCAAATTCCTTTTCCAGAATTTGATTCTCATGGAAAGTTTTATGAAGTATACTATAAATGATGCTTCTAAATCCCCACAAAGAAGACTTGTTAAATGGAGATGTGGAAAAGAGGAACAGGTTGTGGGGAACCTGCAGAGTACTGGAAATCACAGGATTTATTACAATCTAAGACATTTCTGTGAAAAATTCTGTGGATTCTTATCTTGATCATTTTTATTATGTGAACATTTCAACGAAGAAAAAGAATTGCTCTTCAATTTAAAAGAATTTGATGATAGGTAGTGACATGGTACTCTGACATTCAACCTGTGAATTAAAAATTATGTAATAAAAATGAGGCGGGAACTGTTTATTACAAGTGTACTGAGTTCAGCTTGCAACATGGCTGAAAACCTTGGGAATGGTAGGAGAAGGGTGACCTATGTGTAATTCCCAGTTTAAGAGACCTAGTTAAAGTGGTCTGGTGGTCAAGCTCAAGTTAAGCCATAAGACAACCTCTCTATTTAGTATGTGAATTGACAACCTTAGGTTCAGTGAATTAAAAGGAATGCAGTGCTCACTTGCTGTTTCCACACAGGAAGAAAATTTAGTGCTTTCTTCGCTTCTGAATTTGGATCAGTAGTTTTTACTACGGCAGAGTGGATTTTAGACAATGATGGTCAAATTGCAAACAGCACAGTTTCTAACACCAGAGGGTTTATCAGGTTGTACTCTTGATTGCTTGCACATTTATGTGAGTTTCCTGGGCTCAGAACTAATATTGGTGCTTTAGCAGTTTTCAAAGCCACACTCTAACTCAGCACGTTTTACCTTGTTACTGCTTCTATTTCCAAGTTACTCATTCTCACCTGTAACCCCGCCCTTGACAAGACTGACCATTTTAGGCTGCACACTGGTCACTACCTGCCACATTGGTACTCTAAAAGAATTAACAATTTTCCAGAGAAGGAGGTACAACGGAGTCATGGTTTCCTTGGAAACATTTTGCATAAACAAGTCTGAATTTTCATGCGAGTATTTCCCAAGCCTTTCTTGAACCACTGGAGTGAAAAAAGATTGGTTGTACCTAGGCAGAGCAACAACTGTGAAACAGAGAGCAAGAAAACAGACATATCACCTCTAGTTAAAGATGAGGTTAACTAGAGCACAGGGACTAACTCAGTGTCTTAGGAGAGTCTTCAGTACCCTGAGCTGTGTCTGGCAGAGAGGTGTTACAAAGCCATCAAACATTTCCTTCAAGAGGAGCAATTCTAAGATTTTACGCAGATTCTAAGTGATGACACTATCCTGTGAAACAAGAGACCACCTGGGTCTTCTGCGTGGGCTTGTGCTGCTTCTGGTTGCAAGGTTGTCTTCTTTCCAACTGCCTGCTACTCTGGGATATTTCCAACAGATACGTCAATAGTCGTGATAAACTGTGGAGTAATGCCATTATATTTAGCACTGGGAAAACGTGAAGATAGTATTGGTGTAATTTCCATTTGTGACCTAAGACAAGACTTACATGAGTCCAATTTGAACAAAGAGCAGCCTGTGCAGAACCCAACAGGAAGATTTGTTTCAGAGGCAACATATTTGCAAAAGGTTAATCTAGGATTTTTAAGAAATGAATGGCTGACTGAGACCACTGTTATCTTAGAAAGTCTTAAGAAGCAGACAATGTGTAATTTGATTTTTTAGATGGAAAAATTTTAAGATAGCAAGAGAAAAGAACTAAAGTAAATGAGAACGATATAATGGAAAAAAGAAAAAAACCAAGACTGACAAAAGCTTTGAGAAATATACTGATGAATGGAGAAAGAGAAAAGACTGAGATCTTGTCTGTTAAACATCTCTTTGTAGAAGGAACGATATCATAGGGAAATAAAAGGTTGTTTGAAATCTCTGATTTAACTTCAGGTGATATTCACAGTCTATTTCATATCCTTTAAGACCATGTCAATTAGACACAACAGAACTGTTTGCAGTACAGCAACTTGTTGAAAACCAGTGGGAAAATCTTTGTTGTATTTACTAATTGGATTGAAAGCAGAACTTAAATCTGAGCTTTCTGATCATGAGGTTTTTCTTAAGAGTTCACAAATAAAGAACTGGTCTTTATTAAATAATAAACACTAAAGATGACATCACATAGAGATGTGCCAGTGTACTGATAGAGAATAGTTTTTAGCCTGTTTTTAGCAGAAATAACTGTTTTTAAAACAATAAGTGTTTCTGATGAGAAGTTTACCTTTGATATGCTGGGCTGTGCCAAATGAGGTGTATGTTTTTTTTCCAGTGCAGTCCTATGAAATTTAATTACCAGAGAATACAGGCAAGTGTCTGCTATTTATGGATTTTGTCAGTGCAACTGTTGTACTTTTAAGTTCATATAGCACCATCACAGACAAAGAACTCGTAAAACCTGTGGCTTTCCCCAGAAACTGCATCATGGTGCAAATTTTTATTGTTGGTTTGTTAGGATGCATACATCCAAAGGAACTTTTGACCTACCTCAGAACTATATATAGAAGCCTCTACTAAACCCAACACTTAAGACTGTATTAGCATACTTGATCAGACAGTGCTGAAAAAAAACCAGTGTAACTCTTTTTGAATGTAATATTGTCTGTTCTTTTTTAAATTTATTTTATTTTGTTGCAGCAGACATGTCTTTGTTGTAAAGGTCCAGGAATTATAACACTGGAAGAGTTAAACACATAAAAAATTTGGAGCATTAATCACAGTAAGAGAAAAGAGGCAGGCTTCCTTTTCAATGCAAGAATAATGCATTTCCCTCTTTAATACAAGAATAATGTATTGCTCTCATGACAATATATTCTTCAATTATGATTTTGATTATCATAGGACTGACTTCACTTATAACTGGCAGTAACTTCAATGCTTGCAGTTCATGCTGAAATAAATATTGCATTCATCCTCTCTGAACTGAACCGAACCCAAAGTCAACACAGTTATGCTTCTGTATTTACAGAACTGAGGGTCAGTTTATATTTCCATTATACCCTTTATTTTTAAAGGTCTTTACTTGGATTTTGATTTTTGTTGTTTATTTTAGGCTTTCTAAACTTAAAATATTAACTGCATGAAAACCACATGTGTTTGCAAAATAAAATATGCATGCCAAAGAAAAATTGTTATTCAGCTTTGAAATATATGGGTTTTCAGTGCCTGGAAGGTAAAAAATAAAAAAACCCAAAAAAAACCTCCCATGAGGAATAGCCCAAAATGGATTTGGTCCAGAAGTAACAGTCTATAGTCCCAGAGCTGATTCCTGGGAACCAGGTAATTTTGACAGGACTTCAGGAAACTAATAAAAATTGGAGGCTTGAAAGTAAAATTCAAGCATGTTCTTGTATGCAGTCCTGCATACAGATACACAAACTCAGCTCCACACAAGATATCAGTCTGAGTTGCAAGTTTGCCGAAGCAGAGCATCCAAAGTCAATTTTTTAATGCACAGAACTGAAAACACTGGAGTTATCCAAGTAATAATCTAGAATAATTTCTCCCATACTAGCTCATTCCTTAACTCATGCCCTGGTGTATCAGCACAAAGACAGATATTTGCAGTTGAAGCTGGTGCATAACTAGCAATCCAAATATTATAAGGCAAGATCTTATTGCCAAGTTTTGAAGTATATTGCACTGGATATAATTTGAATGTAAGAATTGCCTTGCCACTCTTGCTACAGAACCAATGCAGAACTGTTGAATACCAGGAATGTCTGAGGAGACTTAGAAAAATCAAAACTATCCTTGTGCACCCTGGTAAAATATCTCTAAATTTGTATTGGATACAGTTCTATACCATGATTATCAAATTGGATAATATCTAACATAATGATACAACCTATATTTTGAATTCAAGTAATCCAACTGATATGATTAGAGAGTATATTTCTGTATGTTGTTAGAAGACAGATGGAGTGTGCAATCAGGCTGAGCTCTAAAAACATTACTTGTGAGATAATAATTGAAGAAGAGGTGTTTATTTGGTTACATCAATGTTCCATTCTTTTGAATCCATGCCTATATTGTCTTAGGACAAATTTTTAAATTATTTTAAAATTATGGAAATCTGCTTTTCATATTTTTCTTTTCTTTTTTTTTTTTCCATCTTCTCCTTAACAATATTTTTTAATTTTCCTTAGTAACATGCCCACAAATCCTGGTCTATCACTCTCCTTCTCAGTTGGACATAGGAGAGAAAATACAATGAAATGCTCATGGGTCAAGATAAGGACAGGGAGATATCACTCAGCATTTACTGTATGGGTAAAACAGACATGACTTGGAGAAAATGAATTTAATTTATCACCAATCAAGTCAGAGTAGGGAAATGAGAAATAAAGCCAAATCTCACAAGCATTTTCCCCTACACCTCCCTTTTCCCAGGCTCAGCTTCACTCCTGATTGCTCTGCCTCTTCCCTGCCAGCAGAATGGGGGGATGAGGAGTGAGAGTGACAGCCAGTTCATCACACCTTGTCTCTGTCACTCCCTCTGCCTCGGGGGAAAGTCTCCTCAGGCTCTTCCCTGCTCCAGTGTGGGATCCCTCCTGCAGGAGACAGTCCTTCTCCAACTTCTCCAAGGTGAGTCTTTCCCACAGGGTGCAGTTCTATGGGAAGAGGCTGCTCCAGGGTGGGACCCCTGCAGGGTCACAAGTTTTGCCAGCAAACATGCTCCAGTGTGGGCTTCTCTTCCCAAGCATCTGCATGTCCTTGCAGGAGCTTGATCCAGCACAGGCTTCCTATGGGGTCACAGCCTTCTTTGACCATCCACCTGCTTTGGCATAGGATCCTTTATTGGCCAGAGGTGGAAATCTGCTTCACTGTGGATCTGCATGGGCTGCAGGGGCACAGCTGCTTCACCGTGGTCTGCACCAGAGGCTGCAGGGGAATCTCAGCTCCAGTACCTGGATCACCTCCTCCCACTCCTGCACTGACCTTGGTATATGCAGGGTGGTTCCTCTCACTCTCTTCTCTGGCTGCAATCTGCTCCTGTGCAATAACTTTTCCCCCTCTTAAACCCATTATCCCAGAGGCACTACCGCCACTGCTGATTGGCCCAGCCTTGGCCAGTGGCAGGTCCGTCTTGGAGCCTCCTGGCTTTGGCTCTGTTGGACATGGAGGCTGCTCTTCTGGCAGCTTCTCCCAGAAACCACCCCTGCAGCCCTCCTGCTACCAAAGCCTTGGCACACAAACTCAGTACAGCAGTGTGGAGGGCTGTGTGCTGAAATGCCTGAGAGCAGATGTTGGCCAATCTTGGTGTTGACAGCACTGGGCTGGAGACCTGTAACAATGATTTAGAGCACCTACTGAATCAATGTCATTTTGATTGTCATGCTGCTGGTGGTTGCATATGCAGGGATACACCACAGGTTATTTTTAAGTCTAAAGTCTGAATTATTGCCTTGGTCAGAACAACACAGTAATTTTCTAGTTCCTTAATTTGTTGCTGAAGGGAAACCAAGGTCTGTATTGCCTCCTGTGGGTCATCTTTTCTTTGTATTAGGTGATGGAAATGAAGCAAAGCCAATTCCAGTGACACTCCAAGCTTTTCAATGAACGGTACTGGAGGTCCAACAAGCTAAATGGGAATGTATCAGCTGAAAAAAACCCCCCATAAAATAAAATAATAATGTTTAGAAGGGTAGAGACAGGAAATTACTTGTGAGAAATGTATAACACTGAGTGACTTCTTTTTTAAATGTATGATGCCAATTTAGTGTTTAAAGCTGCTCAATGGCTGGAATACAAACTTCTTGTGAAATATATTAGGTGTTTAGAGTCACTTAGTGGTTAGTAAAAAGCCCTCCTAATGAAACAATGTATTAATTGTTCAGGGCCACTCAATGCAAACACACATAAAATATTTAGATGTCTGGAGATGCTCAGCAGCTTGATAACCAAGTTTTAATAAAGTCTATTCAGTGTTTAGAGTTGATCAGCAGCTAGGAAAACAACCTGTACTCAGCAGTAGAAATGCAGGACTAATAAAATACGGAGCTGCTCAGTGGCTGCAGCAAGGTTTTTAAAGCTATACTGAAATTAGGGAGACTAAATTAAGCAATAACAGTAGAGGCACTGGTAGTTCCATAGGATTAATGGCTGTCTGGGATGAGTTGATGGCCTGCAGCTACATTTCAGGTCATTAATCCCAGCTGGTCATTAGTCCCCAGGAAATACTGAGCACTGAGGTCATTATTACTATTATAGCCAGCTTAAAAAAAAAAAATCAAAACATTATGTGCATTATGGTATATGAATGTATGTAGTGCCTACAGATATCTTAAGAAGAGATGTCCATACTCATATTAACACAGATTTTCTCTAGAACAGTTCTAACACCTTAGAGTCGGTAAGATTATTGGGAAATCTATTTATCATTCCACTTGGAAATGTACACAAATCGAAATCAAAGTTTTGGTGCCCTGCACCTCTTAGTTGATGCTGTCTGGCATCCTTAAAAAGGAGAACTTCTGTTGGGATACTTAGTGTGGCCTCATTTGCATTAAGCAGAAGCTGCATTTGGTAACATTCCCAACATCCTGTGTTCTTCACATACTGACCTACTTTCTTTTTCCTTTTTATGAATACCAGAGTGATAGCATTGCATACTGTTATACTTTGCATTTTTATAGATACCCAGAAGGATACAAAGAACTTCTCAGAGACCCTAAAAAGATTGCTGGGCTTGCTGCTGAAATACAGTTTCCCTTGAAAGAACAGTGACTCCTTCTGGGACAGCAATATTACACAGTAGTGTTTTAACAGGAGGAAGTGAAGATAAAATTTAATTGAAAGTACAGGGGAAATTCAGGTAGGTAGTAATACTGCTGGAGTTTGGCCATGATTAACTTTCACAAGTAATTGTTCAACTCATTCTGTCTGTCCAGTTGCCTACCTTGACATGAATTTAGTATTCACCTTAATTTTCTCAGTTCAGTAATTTAAGAAGTAGTAGGTAGCAGCCATGCTCCACATTCCAGAGCTAAAAACCATACTTGCAGCCTGCTTCTGTTATATAGAGAAGAATTTTACATCTCAGGACTGGAATATAGCTTTGCAAATCACAAGGAAAGACCATGTGATTTTAAATGCTATAACTTATGCTATTGATTATACTCTGGAAGCATTTACCCTTTTCCATTAACCTAAGTTGGCCACCTAAAGCAAAAATTATAGGAGTACCTTCATAAACAGCTTGCAACACCAGTAAGGCAAGACAGAAAGGAAAACAGCAGATATCCCTTTCACAGGAGAAGGAAATCTGTTTTGGATTGGCTTTGTTGTGATTGGTAACATCTGTTCTGAATTGTCTAAGATGGCCTGCAGACCAAGGAATGGAAGGGTATCTTCCAGCTCTCACAATCAGATATCCAAAAGGCATCTGATCATACCTATGAGAAAATACTTGTGTTTCCAGCTGATCAGCAGATTAAGCCTTTTTTTTCTCTTTATCAAGGTGATCAAAGTGGATTCACATCTCCCAGCCTTGTCTAGACTGTTATAATCACCTCTAACTCTTCAGGTTAAAATATTGAAGTCTGAGAAACTGAGTATGAATTTATGTGCTGATCTCAGCCCTTAAGTTTGATTGTTGAGTTCTCTTGCTATTACTTCACAAGCATCTTTGCAGATAAATTTATTTATCTACCATTTATATGCAATAGAGGCCTGAGAGCATCAACACAGTTAACTAGCTGATCACTTCACTGTGTGAATAGGTGAAAGAACTCTCATATTACTAACATCAGAAAAAAACCCATTCTGTGAGATTATGAAATCTTGCTCACATCCCATAAGAATTGTAACTATCTTTAAGATGCTGTCCTGGGGTTGAACTGGTAAGGAAACCTGGTCTAACTGTGTGTGAGTGGGGTGCATGGGGAGCCAAGCAGGGTCCCCTTGGGTCACTGGAGCCACCCTGGAGCCACCTGCTGTGAAGGGGCTTTTGGAATGATCATGGGAAGTGTCCTTAGCAAGCTCAAGGCTCGAACGACACCACTCACTGACATAAAATGTAAAATTGATTTACTGAGTGGGATGGACATAGCAGGTGGCTAGTGGTTTCTATTCCAAGATTGCTATTTTACCATGCACACACACTGCAGTTACATCCACATCAAAAAAAGCTCTACTGCTTTGGTCCAGTCTCAGCCTGCACCATGGAGCTGAGGATGCCAGACACTCAATACAGCTGGTGACTGTGTCCAAGCCTTTACAGGTGGCCTGGCTTCCACAAATAATGGTGCTAACTTGGGCTCAAATTTCTGCCTAGCACTAGGCATTTGAGGGTATGTTCCCTCCATGGCACTACTGTCTCAAATATTTATTGCTTTCTAGGGTATGTTGTCAGCATAAGCTGTGAATAGCTTTGTTGATCATGTAGTTGAAGGCCAAATGCCTTGGACTTTCTCTCTGTTTAAGACTAAATTAGCTGTCATTATCTTGGTTGCTATGACTTTCTAGCCTTTCCCCCAAACATGTTGCAAGGATGTAGATTTAACAGTTCAAATTTGATTATTACCTGTGATCCTTTTTTTCACACTGCCTACCTGAATTGTCTAATGAGTTAGATCTATTCAGATACAGTCCAGATATTTTTCCAGATGCTTTCAGGCACTCCTTGTTCTGTGACAACAGCCGGGATGTGTATATCAGAGTACAAGCCACTGGCATCTTGAATCCTGTTCTGGGACGACTACGGTACTGATATCAATGGCTTCTGCTTCCTCTCGTGTGCCTTTATTTATTTATCTGGATTAACTAGATGCCATTTTATAAGTTTTCAACATGCTGCTGTATCTTGCTTTTTCTTGGTCTGCAGCTGGACATTGTATCTGAATTTATGTTCCATTCCATGGCTGTTAAATTCTTAGTCTTTGATACACCTAAACCTAATTTTGTACAACTCCATATCTGCATTCTTTAACAGTGTCATGGTGAGCTATTTACTCTCTTACAGCCTCCAGTGTTGGCCAGTGTCTCATGTCTTACCATTCCCTGCCTGCTGCTCTACATCACATCCTGTGTCTCCACTTCTTCAGACGATTGCTGTTGTACCAGGTTTCTTTTCCTCTTCCGCACATTGCTACATTAGAGTAATAAATACCTAATTCACCACAGCATAACTACTTGATAGTATTGTTAGCACTGGTCATTAGACACACTACTCTTATGGCTAACACGTGCTCTGTTAAAACAGAGTTGACTGCAGTTAAAGAAAGGCTCAGACAAATGAATCCTGACAAACCATGAGACCTTGAAAACTCATTGAAAACCTGTGGCTTGTTACCAGCAAAGGCAACACCAGGACAGTGTTCCTGACCTACAGGGCTACTGCAGGGGTCTTCCCCTCATCCCCCACAGAGAGGAAGACTTCCCACATTTTTTGCATCCCTTTTCTTTGAGCAGAACACTCTGTGTAAATAGTGCCTTATGACAAAACCTTTGCAAGTCCTTGAGCAGCTGACATGCATCTTGCAGCTGCAAAGCTGAATAATTCTGTCCTAAACTGCACACGAGATTGCAATGACACAAAATGTTAACGTTAACTGCTGATGAACCTATTTCATTACTTTTAATAACATTATGTCTGTGTTGTCTGCTCAATGCAGTGATAACTTAGTGAAGGCGAATTAATTTTTACATATTATCCACATAAGCAATAATGAGAGAAATCAGTTTCCTCTAGAGTTGAGGAGAGAAGTTTAATTAAATTTGGGTATGGGCCAATTGATTTCAGGTTGGTCACTTGCTTTTCTGGCTGACAGTGGGACCTTGAGGCTCAACAATAGGTGCAAAATCATGTAAATCCATGAGTGAAAATGCCCATGCCTGAAGCAAAGTCTTCAAGATATTATAATAGGGGTGAAAAGGGAGCAATTTGAAATTAACTGCACAGAAGATTTTTTGGTAAGGTTATTTTTATTAATCTTATGCTCTGGAAGGGATTTGAGCATCTATGAACACACGTACCTAGCAAAACATGGGGTAGTATTATTGGTCGACTGGTGAAAACACTGCATAATCCAGTCTGTAAAATCTCTGGGATACTCTGGTGTTATGCATAATGAGAGAAGCAATGCATAGGCAGGCACATGATAAAGTAAACCTCTGATTCTTCAGTAAAGATGTTTCTTGTAGTGTGTACTCAGACTAGAATGACTAGCAGCTTTGAGTTCATATTGCAAATGAAGTCTCTTTCACCACACCCCCTGTGTTCATGGGGAGCAGGCACCGACTGGTTAGTGGGACTTAGGCACACTCTGATCATGTCATGGGGTTGCCCCTTATGGCCAAAATTTATTTGAACACCAAATAATTTAAACACGGGCGTTGCTAGTATCTGAATGAATCAATCTGTATAATTGGCTTCTTTGATAATAATTTAAAAATATTTTTGATTCAGTGAGTTCTGAAAAAGCAAATGAGGTGGCTAATTTATTAATTAAACATTGAATTGACAGGAGGGGATAATTGGAGGAAAAAACCAGGTTCTGATACTTTCAATTTAAAATTCATGACAATCAAACTGATTTCTAATAAAAAAAAATACTGAAAGATCCAAGCCTCAGCTAAAAACTTCTTCATATTACTTGCTCTACCAAATTAGAAGAATTTTGGACAAAGGTCTTGAGGTTGCTTCTATGTAAAAAAACCAGAAAAGGCACACAGTACTATATCTTCAGCTGCATAACAAAGCTTTGGGCTCAATTCTTCCTCCCCTTAAAGGAACAAGGGTTAGGCACTGACTTAAGTGGCTGCAGGATCAAGCTGCAAATCATCTATGTGACCTTTACTTTATCATGACTCACCTCCCAGTTCTGGGTAAACCCAGAATCTGCCTGGGAGTGTTTGTGTTCCTCGAAGACAAAGGACAATTCGCAGTCTAAATGCTGAATATTGCCAAGGGGCTGCTGTAGGCTCCAGGAACCTGGCAAAGACAGGAGTGAAGGAGTGAAGTCGTGGAGGAATGAGCAGATTTGTTAAAACTGTACTAAGCCATTGCTGTTTATTAAATTCAATTTGTCAAAGATGTAGTATAAATTGCTCTTTCAGTTGCTTCTAAATGGCATCATTCTGTATGGGAAAGGATAAAGAAAGGTTAAAGCAATGTATTTAACTTCCAATGTGCATCTAAAATATGTCGTCCCAGAGAGCTGGGAACTGACACATTCACCAACACAGAAATGCATGTGCTGTGCCTCCTGTGACTTTTCCCCTCCCATGTTTCTGGGGCAAGTATGAACTCTGAAAGAAGTGCCTATGAATCCTTGGCAACATATACTGGCAAGAAAGAGCCAAAATTGCTATACTGAGTCATCGTATCCAGCTACTGGCGGTAACATTATCAATAGTAAATTGCTATGTTGCAAGACAGCAGGTAGCAGAGGAAGTTCCTAGCAGGGAGAGATGGATAAGAGATGCAGTAGATTACACCCCTCCAGAGGGAATCATGAATGAAGCCTCAAAGGAACATGAGCAATCTGATAAAATTAGAACAGAGATATTAGTAGCATGGAAAGAGGCTTTTCCAGTGAAATCTTGCACTCTGATGCAGAGCACGTCAGGTGAGACTCTATATTGTGCCTCCAGGAGATGCAGCACAGACCTCAAAGTCAAAAGTCAAGCAGGAAAATAATGAATTTACCTCTGAATCCTCATAATTCTAGGCTGCTCCTGCAGTGCTGGCCCGAATTTCTGCAGCCATACACTTACCACATCCATTGTATTACAGTCTGGATCTGTCCCTTCCTAGCCCCAGACTGAGCAAGAGCCTGGAAGAAAAATTATACAAATGCGTAACCTACAAGCAAATTCATCTTGAGACAGATATATGCTGTGAAAAATATTAGTCTAAATGCTTAGCGCTGAGCTAAGCAATAAACAAATAAAAAATCACAAAATAGTCACAAAGGCCTTAATGAGATCTTAAAGTTGGTTGTTGTTGTTGTTGGGTTTTTGTTGGGTTTTTTTTTTTTTTTGGTTGTGGGTTTTTGGTTGTGTGTTCATTTTTGACATCACTGGTTTCTGAAGTATTTTCTTTAAGTATTTCTATATGCAAAAACCTTCCCTAAAGTCTTTAGGTAGTTGGTATACCCATTTTTTTGACAGGTGACCCCCATGTAAATACTGGTATGTAGCAAAACTCTCGACCAGTGAATTTTATTTATGAAGGCTTCAAACCTGTATTGTAAAGTGTCTTGTGGCTGTCTCAGATACATGTATTGTTATTATCTTTGCAAACTGGCAATGCAGTGATACATCTCTGTGCATAGGTTTGGGTTTTTTTTTAATAAAAACAAATAATATAGGAAACAGTTTTCTGCAGTACAATCTTATTAAAAAATTAGCATTTCAAGTGTCGCCATCATCTTTCACACTTTCCAAGTGGCTTGACTCCCATCCCTCTAACATTTTTTCTGATTAGCCTGCTGTCCTGTTTAATCAATAGAGCTACAAAGCCAGCTATCTCTCACTCTATGGTTATCTTTCATTGTACAGTACATAATGCCACTAGTCCTGCTGATAACAAAGAGCACACAGAGGGAATGTGGCACTGCATGTTTGTTATCTTCCACTCAACTAAACATACTTCTTTTTCTCTCTTGACTCTTATCAATGCAAAAAATGCTGAAAACAAATTACTCCTGGTGTTAACACTGCACACGCCAGTTGGGACTGAGATTTTTTGCCTATCTTATGTCTGTGGTTTGCCAGCACTACAATAGCCTGCCAATTTGATACATCACCTCATCAACCTTTAAGAAAGCTGTGCAAAGTACTACCACTGTCAGCCAGCCTTACATAGATGGAGGGAAAACTCTGGATGCACAGAGACTGTAATGCAGGGAGATTGACCCAAAAGCTGTTCGTGGTTGACCCCAGACCTGAAAAAAAAAAAGAAAGTAATCCACTTCTATACTTTTTCATTTCCCACAAAACATGAAAGCTGATATACTTAAGTTTCTCTCTTGGCAACAAGAAAACAGCTAAATTGAACCTTTGCTTCAGTTAAAGAACAATCTAGCAGTTTCCCTTCTCAAAGGTCTGCCACTTACAAAGGGCAAAAGTGCTTTGCTTAGAAAAGGATCCCAAAATTTTTTATGTCTTTCCTGACAAAAACACCCTGAAGGATTGGTTCTGTCCACTATGATCTTGAGAATATTAACCAAGATAGATACATTTTGATGGTGCCTCCACCATATGTACGAGAATCTGATGTTCCACAGTCAAAGACAATGATAACCATGTATACAGATAGTATTTAAGAGAGAATAGCAGTTTTTCCCTTTACTCTCAATTTTTATCCACTGGTCGAGTCTTAAAGAAACGTCTTAAAAATAGTGATTATTGTTTTCTACAACATCTTCCTGTTTTCCTTATTTCAAAAGAAAATACTAGAGTAGCCCATAAAAAAATCCAAAATTGGAAGCTCCTTAAAAAGAAAATAAATTAATGTTTTCCTGTTTCCTTTGGGCACAAGTGTATTGGTTTATATGTGTGTAGCATATGTATGGTTCAGAATCCTTGTTAACAGAGAAAACTTTGAAGGAAAACACCCTGCGCATGTGTATAACTACATAGCATATCCATCTTTAGTAATATATACAGAAGATCATTATGTGTTTTGCAACATGAATTTTATTAGAAGAAGAAAAACTTTATAAATGTAGAAAAAATGCAGAAAAACAATTTTGCTTCAGCATTGTATTTGACGACACTCAAATAATCCCCAAAACATGGGTATGCTTGTGTGGGAATCACTTTAAAATTTATAATTTCTAGCTCTGCTCTGAACTTTTAGATAAGAGATGATCCTAAAATTGTGTTTTATGTCTTTCTTGATAGCACGACCTTTGATAATGTGTCTCAGCAAAAGAATTCAAAGCTTTGCATAGTATTTATGATGTGTTCATAACCCTATTTCTTTTAGCTCTAGGCAAACATTACATATCTTCATTCAGATTTTAAAACAAATTTTACTTCAAGCATGTTGATATGATGTCTGAGTTTGCTTTCTGCAAATATTCATCAAATGAGAACAACTAGTGTGAAAAACTCCAGATAAGCAAATTTACTGTCTAATAATCAAATATCTTTTTGAAGATGGTGTTGGATTTCATTATGGATTCTGCATTTTTGAGTTCCTTTATGTAGTCTGCTGATTAACTAAAAAAAAAAAGAAAAAATCATGCAGTCCAAAAGCAATATAATATTACTTGATACACTTAACCAGCCAACACAAATATCTGAACATTCTTTGTGAGCATTCTATGAAGTAAAATATTTCTTGGGAATAGTTTTTTCACATGATTACTCTTGCAAAAACTGTCCATTGGATAATTTTAATTTGATTTTTAGTTAATTTAGGATTAATTATTTTTATTGCAATTTGAACCCTAATCTACAGTAGTAGGTAATTTTGCTCTCAAAAAAACATGCTATAATACAAGCAGCTCAAGTGTCAGTGACTTATAAATGAAGTTTTCCCAATTGGAAAACTCTGTGTATAGCTGGTTGTAACAGCATCAAAATTAAGTCATTAAGTTTAAAATTTTCTACCCAGGATGCTTGTATTTGGGTGCTGTGAAGAAGTGTGTGTGTCTCTCCATGTCTGTGAATAAATCAGCAAATATGTGCACAATCGTAAATGACTGTGAAATTAGGGATTCATCATCAAATTAATTTAATAAATAATGCAAACTCTGCTAGACTGTGATTTTCCTAAAATACATAAGAATAAAACCAATTGGCAGTCCCTTTTGGAAGTGTGCACTTAGATATATAGTACAAAGTCTGAACACTTTCATTAATATATGTCCCTTTTATCTCTTTCTCAATTATATGCGCATTAAAATATTTTTAGAAAATAAAGTAAAAGAAAGAAAAGTAAAGTAAAAAAAATGAAGATGTTTAAGTATTTTGGAGGTAGATTCTTAGCTGGTGAAAGCATTTGCAGATCCCCATTCTATAAATAAAATCAATTTTTTTTATCCAAGTGGTGTGTGGACTCAGGTACAGTATGCACTAGTTGTGGTTTATTCCTGACTTTATCACAGAGATCATCCCTAATGAGTGCCAATAAAAACTTTATAACACATATGCAGTTAGGCTATGTTACAAATTTAACACAAAAATTATTTCAGAAATGGTTCAGGAGGTTTTATGATTTTTTAAATTGATACTGTTATTGCACTTCCTTCTATATTAAAGCTAAATTAACTTGCTAATATGAGGCAACTACACAGGCCTCAGAACGACTACTGATACAGTTCTGAACCTCTAAATGATCTTAAGCAACTTGTCTATAAATCACTCTGTTCCACTCTCGAGGTCTAGCATATGCCAGCTAGAAACATTTGCCAATTCAGATGGAAAGAGCTTTCTACCAGTAATTTTCCCTTGAAAGGAACATGCTTCTTCTGCATTTTTGAGAATAAGGAGAACCTCAAACATCTTTTTGCTTCAGAACTGAGTATTCCCTGTCTTTCTCCTTAACACAATGTAATTTGAGAGGAACTTGTGCATTTTTGGTGAACAAAAAACCTTTTTTTTTTTTGGTGACAGATCATTAAAAAATAGCAGACACTTGAGAACTGCTCAGAGGTTAAGAGTGCTGGAATGAATCTTGACAGAGATAGATTAGTAGGCAGAACACAGGTAAGACAGTCAAAGGTGCATGATAAATGTAATTTATCACATGGATCTGCAATTTACTACATGAATATCAGCTCCACCTTTGTGTAAGTCTCTTGTCTAATGTGGTAAACCTGTTCCCTGTATTTTCATAACAAATGTGACTAGTTAATACCAGATCTCATGACCAAGTCATTACACTATTTTCTCCTTCATTATTAATCAGAGAAAAACAACATCAATTTAAGGATTCTTACATTAGGAAGAGATTAATTTAAGTGAAAGAAACAATTGATCTAGAGTCTGTGTCTTCCATGTAAGTGCTCTAAACAAAAAAAGCAGATCCATAAACAGACTTATGATATATTGTGGTGTGTGGCACTGCAATATGTGTAACTTATGAGGCCTCTTAAGGGGATGAATCTAGATAACGCTGACAAAACTTGTGAGTTTGTGCATCTCTCTGCATGTGTGTGCATATGGAAGTCAGGGAGGCTTTTTGCTGCATCTTTTCATGAAAACCTAGGATGCTGAATGGCATGTACTGCCTCTATGGATGACCTGAAAATTGCCAGACTGTCTGTGATACCTTTTAGGGAAGTCAGTGCCAGTACTGGTGTCACCTTTTCAAGCTGTATATGACAAGAATATAAAGGTGTACCCTTAGGCATATGTTACCTATGATATGTATGATAAAATATACATCAGATACCACTGTTACCTAAGTGCTTAATGTTAGATGGACAAAAATTTCCTTGCTGCAGTCTGTATCTAAATATCTAAAGGTGGCAAATATTGTTGATTTAAATCTTGGCATCTTGCTGGCCCTGAATACTGTGGCATGTGGAGCTCAACCAGGACATAGACTAGCTGACTCTTGCTGAAAGTGCCTCATTTAGAATTACAGAACCATAAAATAGTTTGGGTTGCAGAAGACCTTTAAAGGCTGTTCAGTTCAACCCCTCAATGTTCCCAATGAACCTCCTAAATAACAGCCTATCTGCTATTCAAGGAAGCAGGAACTTGATAATTAGGCACTGAAAATCTGTTCTGGACTGCCTGAACATTCCATAAAAGAAATGAGAGAGAAATCATCATCAGTGGGGAGTGGAGCAGGTAGGGGACAGAAGGACAGAAGCTGTCCCACTCCTCAGGTCACGTCTGAATCAGTAGATCAGAAGGATATCTTTAAGTGTCCTCACCTCCCAATCATCCCAGCGTTCTCTGATGTGGCAGTGTGATATTGGTGGTAGTTTAGAGACGGTTTTTAAGTTTCCTCAGGCGTTTGAAGAGACTCTGAAGAGCCAAATCATCCATGTCTGAAAGGGACATCATGGAAGAACAAAAAGGCAAAACCAAAGAAATCTCAAGGAGAAAAGGCACTATTATAAGATGTAATGGAAGGATAACAAAAGGCTGTGATGACAAAGCACAAATGGGAATAAGGGTGATCAGGTAAGGAATTATAAAAAAAAAGTAAATGTAAAAGAAAAAGACAAAACAGAACAGAAAGGCACATTAGAATAATAATGCAAACATGGTTTGGCTTTGGTGTTGACATTTGTAAAATTCCCTCTTTGGGGAAAGTGTGTTTTCAAATGTAATTATTTTGCAGCCTCAAGAACTATTTATATTTTTACTGCTAGCAATAAATAGTTTTGCTTCATGACAATGTTAGTACTTTTGATTATATTTATATGCAAATAGTGTTTATTTTATAATAGTGCTTAATACTAAGATTGCCATCTCATTTCAAGCTTATTGTCTAATTTTCCTCCAGTTACACCTTTTACATTAAAAATATGTTCACAGACTTCACTCTGGACTGTGGCATATTAATCATGCTACCATAGCAATACCTATCTATGGATTTCAAAAGATCTTGCAACACTAAATGAAGATGCATTTCTCAATCTCTTATAAATCATAAGCCATGGAAAAGAAAAAAGAAGATCCCTTTCAGGGATTTATTTGTATCAAGAAACAGTTTAGTAAAAGAATAAGCTAGGCTTGTACTCAAGCATTATCTTTTCTTGCTGCTGTTGATATTGTTTCATGCAAATCTCGTAGTGGAGATATTTTCTGTTTTGAAGCTATGCTGACAGAATGGAAGAAACAATCCAAACACTTAGGCAAACCTCAATCACACTTTTCCCGGTGTGCTTCTTCTATTTCAGAGCTGGGCAAAGGAACAAAAGTGTATGAAACGAATGTAAAAGACACACACAGGGAGGAATGCCTTCTTTACCTGCAAATGGCTGTAAACAGACTTTAGCCCACACAGACTGCCACTGCTACCAAAGGACATCCTTGAAAAAATGAAACAGCTAATGCCAGAGGTGGTTGCAAACTGGGCTTCAATAGCCATTGACGTGCTTTATATAAAGCTGAACACTTCAAAGGAGGGGAATTTTTTTCCAAAATATCTTTTTGCCTGGTACCTGGGTCACTGCAGTGGGAATGTTATACATAAATTCAAATCCGTTCAGTGTGAGAAAAGACAAAGAACTGAAATCTGCCACCTCTCCTCAAGAGCATCCTGCCAGGCTTTTGGGTGAAAAGAAATGACCATCTCTGATTGACGGAAAATTAATTTCATTTGAATGAAATATTTTAGCAAATGTTTCTGAGAGAGGGTCCATGGGGTACACGCTCAAGGAGAGAGGCACAGCTGCATTCTGACAGAAGCATTTCCAGGATTTTCAGGAAAAGGATCTTGCTTGCAGATACAGTCCCCTGAGAAACAGGTTCAGGGCAGTGGCTGGATCAGAGGTCCTGTCCAATTGAGTACTTTCCTTCTGGAGCCTGATCTATAAGAAGCTACAGTTTCCAGAGGTGCTGTGAGACCACCTCCAAACTCATATAAAGAGCACCTCCAAGCTCTTATAAACTTGTTGTTTATAAGAGCTCTCACAGGAAGGTGCCTTTTTTCTTCATTATAGGTGCTTATTCAGAAGTCCCTAGACAACCACGAGTATCAAAACCAGGCATACTTGGAAATACACAACACACAAATTCAGAACTACTCCAGGGACCCGAAGTACATTAAGGTGAAAAATGAAGTTAGAATAGATTCTAGCTATATCCAGATTTAGGCTGCAGCTGGTAAGGGTTTTTAAGGATGACAATCTGAAGCATAAAGCTTTAAATTTCTTCTTTTTCCTATAAATCTGATTCCTGAATGGCTGTCTCCCATGCCATGAATTGTATAGAATTTCCCAGCTTTATGCCTGAGGCTTCTGATGGCAAAGTACCAATGGCTGTTATACCGCACCAATTCTTTTACACATCTAGCTCTAGATGCCTAACCTTGAGCAGTAATATTTAACAATTTTGGCGCAAGATCTGATGGATACATTGGCCCCTTCTGACACACAGGTGCTTTGAGTCTAAATTTGCAGAATATTACCAGCAAAACTTCATTTTATGTTGTTTCTCCTTGCTGCTTAACCACTTATCCTGGGTCACTCAACGTTTAAATTTATTCGTGATGAGGACTGATGAAGAAGATGAAGAGGGCTGGCTAGTAAGAGGTTTATCTCTTAGTAAGACTAAAAAGAAATTTGAAAGAAATTTCTACTTGAAGGGTCTTAGGATCAGACTGAGAGACTTATATGTGTTTTCAATTTATATATGAGAATATATAAAGCAATAGGCTTGTGCATGCTTTACTTTGACATGTTATTGCTTTCCTGGTATTTTTCATTAAGCCTGATGCCAAAAGCTCCTGAGTTGCAGATTACTGGAGGCTGGGAGAGTAACCTCGGTGAGCATCTCACTATGCTTGCCTACCTCTTACACTTTTTACAAAGCACTTAGGGAATTGGGTACTCTTGGAGACAGAATGCTAAATTAGACTGACCTTGTCTCTGACCAGGTACAGCTGTTCTCACATTTCTTAAAAATGCTGACATTTAGCATTTGAAAGTCATTTTTATAAAGCAGTATTACTCTATTTCCTTGTATAAAACGTTAGATCAATATTAAAGTTGTTCCATGCATGATGTAATGGAAACTTCTATTCTGCTGCAGAATGTTTCATAGAAGAGCCTGCAGCCTGTGATACTGAAACCCAGGGAAAACCACCAATATTTTCATATGGACAGCTCATGAGCCCATACCATTTAAAAGATTAGTGCCTTGGGAATAAGTCTTCAGGTGATTTGTGTGGGGCACCTGGAAACCAGAAGGAGGGTCAGTGTGAGGAGACAGAGGAAAGAGGGCTTGGGGAACTGGAGGCCAGGAGCCTGGGTGAGCTCAGTCCTCTTGCACTTCCCACATGTTACTGACTTGGTTTTTATCCATATGAAGACCACTGGTAATTGGATAAAAATAAGCAAAAAAAAAACCCTAATATTTTAAGGTTCTCACTGATTTGTAAAGAAACAGTAAAAAAAAAAATCAGAATTACTTATGTAAGTGGCAATGGCCTTAAAAGTCCGAAGTACACGCTGACAACATTTGGTGAACTATGTATTTGTGAAATAGCTTTGCTTCTTTCAATACGGAGTGCCATATATTAAGAGGATATCTATTTTAGGAATTGACAGAAATACTTTTTTTTAACTTCGCCTATTCAAACAAAATTTCAATCTTTCATGCACCATGAAAAAGGTCACCTAATTATAGCAGTTTTTCATTAACTCACCTGGTTCCTGCCTGTACATGCACAAGCCATTCATCAGGTGGTATAGCTTATTTAATATACCTCAGATGTAACATCTGCATGCACAAGTTCAGTAATAATGTTCTGCATCTACCATTATATTTGTTGAAAATTGATTTTATTAGGAGATTCAAACCAACACAGAGAACAAAACCACCCACAGGCTGCTCCTTAGGTCTTCCAGACATTTATGCAGGTGTGGAACTTTATGTATTTGAAATAGCTGCTGACATTTTTTCCACCTGTTCTTTAATGAGAAAAAAATAAAACTAGCATAGAAAGTCTGCAATATTTTCAAAACATAAATAAATACAATACCTGAAAAAGAATATTATTATATTTACTTGTATTCACTTGACAAGGTTTTGGTAGTGGGAGGGGTATGGGGGTAGCTTCTGTAAGAAACTGCCAGAAGCTTCCTCTGTGTCCAGCAGAGCCAATTGTAGCTGGCTCCAAGATGAACCTGCTGGTGGCCAAGGCCAAGTTGATCAGTGATGGCAGTAGTGTCTCTGGAATAATAGAGTTAAGAAGGGGAAGGGCAGAAAACCTGTACAACAACCTGTAACACGAGAGAGAAGAGAGACCAGTGTGAGAATCAGCTCTGCAGACACCAAGGTCAGTGAAGAAGGATAAGGAGGAGTACACCAGGTGCCAGAGCTGAGATTCCACTGCAGCACTGCAGCCCCTGATGAAGACCATGGAGATCCTCAGTGAGTCAGATATTGACCAGACTGAGAATGCCACATGAAATGGGTGGATGGCCAAAGGAGGCTGTGACCCTGAGGGAAGCCTGTCCTGGATTCTGGCAGAATCTACGACCCATTGGAAAGAGAAGTCCACACCAGAGCAGGACTTGTGACCCCGTGGGAAGGACCCACACTGGAGCAGCCTGTTCCTGAAGGACTGCTGTGTGCCCCCACAGGGGCCCCACACTTTGGGAGGGACCCACACTGGAGCAGCCTGTTCCTGAAGGACTGCTGTGTGACCCCATGGGAGGGACCCACACTGGAGCAGCCTGTTCCTGAAGGACTGCTGTGTGACCCCATGGGAGGGACCCACACTGGAGCAGCCTGTTCCTGAAGGACTGCTGTGTGACCCCATGGGAGGGACCCACACTGGAGCAGTTAATGAAGAACTGCAGCCCCTGGGAGAGACTCACGTTGGTCAAGTTTAGGAGGACTGTCTCCTGTGGGAGGGTCCCCACACTGGAGAGGGGGAAGAATGAGAGGAGTCCTTGCTCTGGGGAGGAAGGAGTGGCACAGACAATGTGTGATGAACCCATGAAACAAACTCATTATCTGCCTTCAGGATAGAGAAATCTCATCTCTTGCGGGTGGCTTCTCTTTCTTCCTGCATTCTTCAAACTCTGTGAGCTAGCATAGAAGAAAAGATTGGTTTTCTGATTCCTGGGCAAGCTGTCCCTCACAAAATCTACCAGCTCTCTGAGCAAAGCTTTCATTTGATGGGTACAATTCTACCTCATACTGCTTGCTTTCTCTCCCATGCAAAATTCATCTTTCTAGTCCCCTTTACCCTGCAGAGGTGCAACTTAAATCGGAAATTTTATTTTCTCCTAGCTTACAATGGGCCCTGATCCTGCTTCTCTTTGGCAGAGATAAATGTGATGGGATACAATAGCAGAGTAGAGAGAAAATGAAGCCTTAAATGTCTCAAAATCCTTAGACTAGCAGCTCAAGGTTTTTTTGTTTAAGCATGGAGGGGATGAAAGACAGGCTACTTAATGCAGCAGGTTTCATAGAAGAAAGAAGCTCCTCATTACTTAGGAAAAATGGGCACAGCATGCAAATAGTCAAGCAGCAGCAAACACAGTAAGTAGTATGAACATAACCAAATGCCACTAACAAAAAACACAGAAAGCATAACTCAGATCTTGCAAAGACGAAGAGAGAAAATAGCAAACCTCTAGGAGTGCTTTGTGAGACTGTTAGCAGCATACAGTGTCGTTGCTGTTGGTTCATGCATGCCTGCATGCCAGCAATTGGGTTGCCTGGTCCTGTGTCCCTCTTCTGCAGGGTCAGAGCATCTCTCCTATGCTGAGTCTGTGCAGGCAAAAAGCTGTTTGCGTCCAAGCATCTATAGCACAACCTTGTATCCAAGCCCAAACATCTCCTAGAGCTGCCTGCCTTTTTAGATCCCTTCTGCTGGATGTGTACATAAACCTATATCCAGCTGAAAGCTGAGGGAATTTATTTCTGGTTGCAAGAGAGCCAAAGAGGGGTCCAAATGCACTTGCACAGATAAATGATGTGACCAATGCAGGGAGATAGCAGAGAAGCTATTCACACACTCACCTGAGCTGTTAGACCTCTGCAATGTCAGACGTGATCTTTAATTTTGTCAGGATGTGGGTATGAAACCTGCTTTTTAAAAATTTCACTCTGTAACTTTAATTTTTAAAATGGAGTCTAACTTAATGGTCTGTGGAAAATCCAGCGTTCAGATTTTGATTTTGTCTTCCTGTTTACTGTTAGCTAGAAAGACACAAAATCTGTTATGATACTCCTTGCAATGCTGTCAGTTGTTTGAAGAAATACAATGGGAGTTAAAGAATACCTATATTATTTTCACTGCAAAAAAGACTTGCTCTGGGGTCTGCAGGGCATCCTTCAGGTGTTAGGTGTGTGTGTGTGACGCCTTGGTTCTTCTTTCTATCTATTTCAGTCTAATAAAAGATGTTAGATCTCCCTGAATCTTTGACTCGCTCCTATCCTTAGATCATAATTACAAAAAATTACTTTCTACAGAGGCAAAAATGAAGGACTTTAAAATTCCTTAAAAAGAAAAATGAATTCAGTAAGGGCTATTTTTAATGTGCTAGGCACAGATTTTTTCCACTAGAGATAATTAATCTGAAACTTTGCCCACAAAATAAATGTCCAGAATTAACCCCCTCCCACCAAAAATAAGAAGCTTGTAACAGATGGGAAAAGTCATGAGACTAAATGATTAGTACTTCAGATTAAATGTCTTTTTTGTAAAACAGCAAGCAGCGTATCTACTTCATGACAGTCGTTACTATATCAAAGTACTCAAAGGAGAATACAATTATACTGAAAAAAAAGAAATACACTTTTTCTCCTTATGAAAAGAAAGTTGTCAAAAGAAGGAAAAAAAGAATCTCCCATGAAGACAGATCCTGATGAGATGTATGATCTTTTTTGTTCTGGAGAGGGGAGGGGAGAAAGATAATAGAAGAGAGGAAACAGAAAAAGCAGCCCCAGGATAACAAGCTTTGTGTGAAGCAGAAAATCATACCCTTTGAGGGTCATTTTCTTTGAGTTGCTGCCTCAGGGAGAAAGGAGACAGAGATTGAACATTGGAGGGAAAGTCCACATTTGCTTATGAAGAATCACTCTGCCCTGAAATGCTTTGGAAGTAGAGAGTCATTTTTGGTCCACTGGGGGATGCGCAGATCCCAGCAAACAGTTTGGATCAAATTGTGCCCTTTACCTCCAGTCCACTGGCTCAGTATGCTGAGAGACTGGCTCATCAGCTGGGATGCAGGGAAAGCCCAGGGTGCTGAGCATCGCCGGGATGCTGAGTGCAGGAGCTGCGCCATCGGGTCTGTCCGGGAGCAGCACTGCTTCTAAACAGGGATCTGTCCTTCCAGCTGTCCTTCCTGGGGGTGATTGCCAGCCCTCAGCCGTGTGCGGGAGCACAGTCTGCCCACCCAGGAGCGGATTTTACAAGGGAAGGGAGGCTGTTCCCACTAGGTGGAGCCTGAACCCTTCAGTCCCGCACTCGCGCTCCTTCCCCCACTCCTGCGCAGAGGGGTTTTCGCCTGTCTCAGTCCAAGCAGGACACAGCTAGATAGAAACCTGAAGGCATTTGTAGGGGGTAGGAAGGTCATGAGATGTTTTTCGGGGGATTAAAAAAAAATTCTTTTTATTTATTTCTTTTTATTTATTTTATTTTTTTTTATTCTACAGTAATGCCTATTGTACATTAAGCTAGACAATGAAACCATCACATCCATCCCATATGCTCCCTGATACAGCTGGTACCAGTATAGATGTGCTTTAAATCAGGTTTCACTTAAATTAATGCTACTTCCTTAAAAAAAAAAAAAAAAAAAAAAAAGAAAGAAAGAAAAATTTCAAGCAATGGCATTGCTTGAACTATTGAGCTGCTGGGCATGAGGGACACTTCTTCAAAGTGTGCATATAGGAACTGGAAAAAAAGTTGCAAAACTTCCCCTGGATCTAACTGCCCCAATGTTGTGTAAATGGAATTGTATATCCTTGATGTGGGATTGGGGGAAAAATAGAAAAATGTAGATGGAAGGCAACTGCATGTACCTAGAGGTTTAAATAATCAAGGTTTGAATAATCAGGCTGCAGCTCATACTGATGCCAAAGTTGGTATGTCAGACCAAGCACTTTGGCTGACTCTGAATGGATTAGCTGGCAGTTGCTGAAAACCCTGCCCAACAGTTTCATTTCCATGGCCTTTTTGGAAGAGGCACTCTCTTTGCTTTGCACAGGAGTTCTTCTCCCCATTGTGTTCTGAGTCAGGAGTGGCAGGACCGGCTGGACAATGGTGATTGTGTAGCATAGTAGCCTTTTAGGTTTCAACCTTTTCTTCTTCATAGGGTCAAAGCTAAACTTCTTAGATGCTTTGAAAAGCATGACCCCTGTCTCTGGAAATAACTGAGGTGTCCAGCACTCATCAAAGAACCCTTTCCTTCAAAAACATTGTCAAAACTGAGATTTTTAAAAAAGCTTTTGGCTCTGATGAAAGCCAAATGATGAAATCGGTATGTATTTGATGGGAAGTGTTCCAGCCAGCTCTAATAAGGAGCACTACTCAGTATTTTAATGACAACCTTCAATAGCAAAACTCTATTTTGGCTCCTTTATGTTCCAACCACCGTACTACCGGGGCAATCTCCCAGTCTTTAATGTATTTTTCCTCACAGTATACCTGGAAAATGCTATTGTCCTGACTTTACAGATGAGAAATGGTAGCACAGGAAGGTGAGGCAACTTACTGAAGATCGTACTGTCAAGTTTGCAATGGAGAAAAAAAATCATTCCCCTTGTCCTAAATCATAAGCTAGCACTGTAAGTTAGTGTTATTTTTCTGTTATATGAACCCAATCAACTCCGTTTAGAAATTGAGAGTATGGATAACCTGACAGATCATTTGCCTCCTACAGAAGAAATGTAAGACAGAGATCCTTTGTAGATGAGGTCTATGGGGTCCTCTGGCAGTTGTTGGGGTGCCCTAAAAGGGTCATTATACATTTGCAGAAAACAGAAAAAAACCCCACCCCTTTTATGCTTGTGCTTCTGTCTTCCTGCTCCCGATTTCCACACTGCATTTTTGGGGCTTATATACTGCAGATGCTATCTATAAACTCCCCCTTCAATTTTAAGTGAAGTTTTTATCAGGTGGGAAAATCTCTCCAAAAAGGATAAAAATATCAGAGACAGACAGAAAATATTTGGTTCACTAGAGAAAAATATCAGGGAGTAGAGGAAGCAGCAGAAACTATACTTAACTAGAAAACAAAAGCATAATTGCTAATGTTATTTGAAATCCATGAATGCCTTATTTGATGCTCTCACCTGAGATGGAAGACCATCAGCTTTTTCTAAGTGACCATGCTGGTATTTTCAAGTAATTCTCGGTTTTAAAGCAGTGACAGGATTTCAAAGGAAGAAAGATAAAAACAATTTTCTGTTGAGAAATACAGTCCATAATTCAGAAGATGTTGAGGATGCAGGAAAAGAGTGACAACAGGCCAAGTGTAAATTGTCAGGTATGATTTTGTTCTTCAAATAAAACATAAAAATGATGGAGTGGTGTTATGCATGTTCCCATGTTCTTTTTTTATATTAACTCCTCTTCAATATTGCAAGCTGAACTAATGACATTTTCCAGTTTCTTATTTATTCTTCTGTCAGCAAGTGACACAGGATGATCAGTGTACGGTTTTGTGGTTTCATTTTGCTTTCACTTCCTTTGTCCTATGTTTTGCTTAAGCATACCTGGCTGGATATGATTACTTGCATAAAGAGGGGTAGTGCCTTGGTTTTGTGTCAGAAGACAATAATTCTTCTAATCTAGGTGCAGAACTGGCACCTAACTGTGCTACACCCCTTCATTTATAAATAGTCTCAGCACTGCAGTACAGAACTGCCTTTATACAAAACCTTAGGGGAAGAAGGAAGGCTCTGGGGTAGCTACTGTCTGTCCTCTGTCTTAAACAAAGAGAATGCAGGGTGATAGACCTGTGGGGGGTTTTGAAGGAAGTAGAGTATTGCTTTTGGCACTCACTCCTTAGATGTATCTGACCTGTTCAGGTGTCCACAAAGTCATGGGTCACCATGGTCAGACTGATAGGGTCAGAGTCTGATAGTCTGGGGTGCAATCTACCAGGCAATTTCTCAGGGACAGTACTACATAAGGGTCTCAAAGTGGTACCAGCTGTGAGCTGGTTTATGGTCTGTGGAGATCAGTGATCCAGCTTTCACCTTGGTTAGAGACCCCCTGCAGTCCCTTCCAGCCTGAATTTTTCCATTACCCTGTGATGACACAGTGATCCTAGAGTCATAAAGGAAGGAAGTTCCTTGTGGACTTCCATTCTCTCCTGTCTTCTCCATGGCCTAAACAGCTGCTGGCTTTGTGCAGTCATGAGTGCTGGGAGATCACGTTAGTTACTGATTTAAAGGAGATATTCCTTGAAGTCATCTGTATAGTGCTGGAATCCTGGTCCTTGCTGTCTTTTCACAAAAGTTCAGATAAAGTTTGAATAGTTTGGAGAGGAGGGTTTGGAGACAAGGATTGTTGACACGGAGCTACACCTTCTGCAAAGATCTTGAGACTTAGAATGGCAGTTTTCTTCAGCTGTCTAGAGAGTGTATTTGTTGCATGTCAGTGCTATGGTGGTGCTTAGACACATTACTTAGAGGTGGAGTTGAAAGTGCCAGGTTAATGGTGGACTTCATGATTTTAAAGATCTTTTCTAGCCTTAATGACTCTATGATTGCATGGGTTTGTGCAAGTAGATGCTAGTTTAAGCATATGAAAGCATATGATAAACAAGAGTTAAACGGAAATGTAATTTCTATATCTAATTTTATTACTGAAAATCTTTGCATCTTCCTTTTTTCTTAGACCTTGGTAGCGTTTTATTTTAATTTCAGTATCTGACAGTAGTGAGGAAACCAAAACTAATTGAGGGCCTAAGAACATCTTTCATCACTTCTTGCTTCTTGTCAGAAAAACAATTCCCTGCAATGGGAAGATTGTGCCAGGAATTTCCCTGCAGGCCTAAGTTTCCACCACCTTGGAACTTCAAAATGTTGAACTTGCAGTCTGGAGAGAGAATTTTCTTTCCAGAGAATATGAAAGTCATCTTGAAGTGGTTTTGCAGTGTTTCTTTTTTTTTTTTTTTTTGTAATATATTACACACTTTTCTCTTCACTCCTTCTTCCTGCTGTAATTGCCTCTAAAATGGTTTTGATGCACTTCCTCGGTGTTTGTGTGTGGCAGTTCAGGTGTGTAAGGCTCAGCTGGGTGTAACTGTTGCCAAATAATGTTTGTAAATATTCTTGTCAAAAAAGTTTATTTCCCTCTGGCGTCTTATTTGTGTGTCTGTGCAACTTTGGGGTGTGAGATTTTATTTAGGAATATATATGAAAACAGGAGTATCAGGAAAATTAAGTTACTTGTTACAGAAATATTGGTACAAAAATGCCCTCTCAGGATAGTCTTTTAAAAGCTTTTTTCTATTTTGGTGCTGTAATGTTCACAGAACATACTTTGTAAAAAAAAGAAGAGTCCCATTTTCCTACTTTAATATGATTTGCATAATCTCAGAGTGTCGGTTGCCCAGTTCTGGAATAGAAATTGTCCTGTGTGGTTCACAGGGGCAGTCATAAATAATGAGTTCTTGTTCACCAGTTTGTGAATAAACCCCTGGCTAAAATGTAGTCATTAAACACTGTAAAAATATCACAGCATATCTACAGATAATTTACTACTAAAGTTTTCAGATAATTAATTTGTAAAAATAAATTTGATTAGCTTTGATCTGGGTGTTAACTACCTATCATTAAAATATCAGTGTTTTATTTTGTTGTGGATTATTTTTGAATATTGTGAATATCATTATCTATAATCCATTGCTTAGCCAGATCAATTATCTGCCATCACTAATCCATTGCCTACCCAGATGACTTCCGTTCTCTCAAGCATAATCTCTCAACTCATAAGTTGTGAGTTTCTCTTGAAAAATTCTGATAGATAAATTGTAAAGCCAGGCTACAATACTTTAATGTACATTGTGATAGATTTTCTACCTGGAGAATGTCTTTTTACTGAATTCTTAGAAAGTATTTCTTATTAGAAATGGCTTGTGGCTGTATATAAGTAGAAGTACGGTAACTCTTTTCAAATGTCAGACAAAATTCCAGAGGGGAATTTAAGCTTAGAAACAGTCAGAACCAAATTTTTCCTTGAAATTATTTTTTATTAAATGGTAAGTGTTCTATAATGACAAATGTCTGTATCTGATGAAAGCAAAATGTGTTCATGAAATACAAGATATCCCAAATCACAGTATCAAATCCATAAATTAAAATTATTTCTTGTTGAAAAGATTATTTCCAGATTCCTTAACAAAATAATGCAAAAAGTAGGGAAAAAACCCCAACCTAACCAAACCAAATCAAACCAACAAAGCCCTCTTTAAAAGATGTTTTTTCCTGGGATAGAAAAAGCCTTTTTTTCTACTAAGCTTCCTGAAAGACTGTAGATTTATTTTAAGTCCTCATTTTGCAGAGACTCTTGCTGCATTTTTAGATATACCCTCTACAATTGGGAAGCACTGTATTTTTTTAGAAAGCTTTTGAAAATTTCTCAGAAAGGATTTCCTAGTAGCCTTGCTATTTGGCACAACACAATTCAGGACTGTGAAACAAACAACCAAGTTACATCTCAGTGTTTACCTGGAGTCTTGGGAAGTGTGTAAATGTATGGCAGGGTAAGATTATCTTCATGCTTTCAAAAACTCACCGCCTTTTTGCAGCGCCATGATTCAAGTTTAATGTTGCAATAATGGCAGGACACATTGTGACAGCTACAAATGGCTCCCTGTCTGCGGCACTTGCTGCTGTACGGGGGAGGTTGGGAAGAATTCCTAACTCAAAAAGCCATTTCTTGTCATATTTTCTGTCAGTCATCAAGGGCATGTCTCTCATGGAGAGCAGCTGAGTAATTCACAGGACTCAAGCGCCACTGTGCCTGTGGTTGCCGTGAGCAGGTTTTCAGAGGGGATGAAGGGGAGGGTTTTCACCATGAGGGTGTGGGCAAGAAGGACTGCCTTTGGCTGGCAATGTCACAGCCCTGGTCTAATGGGACATTTTGCCTTCCCACAAAAGGGCCAGGCAGCCCCATTAGTCAGAGAGAACTTAGAACCAGCACTTGCCATGCTTTAAGTCCCCTGTGTCTTTATCTGCTGCTTGAGCTCTGCCCTTTCTCCCTCCCAGCTGAAGTGTGACAAGACAGTGCCTCAGGCTCTCTTGGGAGGGAAGGAAAGGGGCAGGAGGAACATGGAGAGATGATGGGGTCCCAGTTCTTGTCCTGGCTCTGGTTCCCAGGCTCTCACACACATCACTCTGGAGAGAGGGAAGTGCAGGACTGTTGACAGGACAGTCCCTCCCTACCAGCCAAGAGGGTCATGAACTCAACTCTCATACAAAAAGTATTATTAAAAACAAGCTGGGAAAAAAAGCTTCCTAGCATTTGGCCTGCAAAACAGAAAATAGCATTATCTCTGGAGCAGGAGCAAGTATGAAATCCTGGAAAACATTCATAAACATGATATATTTTTATTCAATGTTTTAGTTTCCAGTAAAGCTTTCATGACCCAGGTCTTTATTATCATACAATCGTATATGAAGCCAGGAGTGTCATTTGAGCAGGATAAATTAAGTAGATAAATACCCATTGATATTGTCTAATGAATATTCAGCTGCATTTGATGCATTGGGCAATATATTTTTGAGATTTGCTGGACATCTTACTTGAAGCTGGAGATCCCTATGCTGCATAGTATGTCTTCTGGCACAAATTTTCTGCAAATTCCAGGGTCATTTTTCTGCCTATTATTGATTTTTGCCTTTTTTTTTTTCCCCAGGACTCCCAAAATCTATTCAGAACACCCCCAAAATCCATCCAAGACCATCCAAAATCCCTCCAGGACCCTCCAACCCCCCCCAACCTCCCTGAAACTCACTTAAGTCACTTCAACCACAAATTCCAATATTTATAAAAAAGTTTTGGAAGGTAATATTGGAGGGAATCCCTGGAAATTAGGGGGTTGCAGGGCAGGATTTGGGGGTCCCAGTGGGGTTGGGGGTAGTGGACCTTGTTTTTGTCCTCCTTGACCTTGAGGACCCCCACAAAAACTCCCACAAAACCCAAATTCTGATGGAAAGGGAGGGTGGGGTGGCCCTGGGGGGATTTTGTGGGGGGGGAGGGCTGGAATTTGGGGTGGCATTTGGGGCTTCTAGGGGGCAGCAGGAGGACATTGCAGGCTGGCAGCTTGGACAGCGGTAAAAATCATGGAGACATGATTTTCAAACCCTTGCTGAAGGCTGTACTAGACTTAAATTAAAAATGTTTTCCTGCAACTTGGAGTACTTTTTTTTATTTGGAAGGTATCCCTTCTAAAATAACATTAAATCAGCCAGTAGTGAGGTTGAAAAGCTGTTCAGTTCGAGCAGGTCAAATGTGTAGTAATCTAAATTAAGTCGGTTAGGTAAAATATTGGTGATTTTGGTGTTCCCACACTCACAGTAACAAAGGGCAATTCCTATAGAAGGAAAGAAAATGAGATAAACTCCTGCAATGATGATTTAGACTATGCATGAGTTTGCACCACTGTTTATTGCACTGACTCCTGTGGAATGGCCAGCTGCCAGGTCCAGTCGTCAAGTGTCTGTCTTTCATTTAGTCTCTTTGTTATAATGTCAAGATGTCTCTTGTGTAGATAGGCTGAGAGGGAGAGATTACTAGCATGGGCACAGCATGGCACTGGGTAACGCTCTTTTCATCCCCAGCTGGGATCTCTGCATGGGAAGGGGCCAGGCTGCACCAGCTGAATGCCACGAGCACAGCTTCAGTGCTGTGTGTCTGCATCGTGCTGCTCCATGATGGATATGAGGTCAACAAGTGCTGCTGAAATTTCTTAAATCATGATGATTCTTGTAAAGACAGTTATAAAACTCGTGTTGACTTCAAGAGAAATGCATTCAGACCACAGGTCAGGGTCACAAAAGGGCCTGTGACAGAGCTGGAACAGAAAGTCTCAGATTTCTGTTATTTGCTTAATAAAAAAAATCCATCATCCTTTTATGAATTGAAGATCCTCTCTTTCCAACACTTTTTTTTTTTTTTAATTTTCCTGAAGTATTCAGGTCAGTTTATTTATTGTCCAAACTTACATTAGTAGTTTGCATACTTGCCCACAGAAAGGAAAATTTTCTACCTTCAAGTGATCAACCTTATAAACTGCAGCTGTAACAAGGGCCTTCTGGGTAGCAGGGGAAAGTGGAGTGGATGATCTTGTTCATTCCTGTAGAACAATTGAGTGAAATTGTAGTTTTTATTATGCTTCGTTTTCAGCCCTTACCTTTCTATGGCCTCTGCTTCCTCACTTCTATAAACTGGGCCATTATTGCCCTAAACCCTTAAACTGACCTTTTAACCAGAACTGCTTTACTATCCAGCCTGCACAGCAGTTTGTAAACATTCTTGGGGCACTCAGAGGACAAATGACTATGTGTTTGGAAATACATTATAAAATATTTTATTTCCTATAGCTTAATGGAAATTTACAATGGTGTCCTAAGAAGAATTTATTTGACAGCCTGTGAAGTCTTTTCACCACAGAGGTAATATGTTGAGCATCAGCCTGGAGTGTACTTTGTGTTGCAGGAGGCTTTATTTGCTAAGTAGTGAGGAATATAAGAGCAGGTTGGGGCAGATGTGAAACAAATGCATTTTTCACATGAGGGTATTGGATGTGTCCAGTGGTGTGAAACCGTGCTTTGATGTGATCGTGCTTTTACAGGGCAGGTCTGATAATGCGCTGACTAACGGCAGGCTAGAAGCAGGCACGGGTGTCAGCCAGGGCTGAAGCTGTTTAGCTTAGAAGGCATGAGGCTTCCATTTGGAAGAGTGATTCTGGAATGTGCAGGAAACATTCTGCCTCATGAGTGGTTGAGGCGGAGAGCAAAATCATGAGGCCGCAAAGAGAATAACCTCTTGTTTTCTCCAGAGAGCCACCATCCTTTGTGTGTGCTGCAGATTTTTTTACAGATGGCAATAAACTTACATTCTGGTGCACCTTTTAAACCATCCCTAGCTGCATCACTGTTATTTAGGCATTGTACTTGGACCACGTCAGGAATTTTATTAAACGACTTGTCGCTAGAAAAATGCTGATTCCTTGATACAAAGTGTTTTGTGAAAGAATGTCAATGCTGTGAGCCGCTGCCAAGACACAGAAAGCCTTTAATAGAAATTCACCTGCTGGGCAGATTCCTTGTTACTTCATCTGCTGTACTGCTAAGAGAAGAAGATCCATAAAGAAAACTATTATCTTGAATGCTTATTCTTGCTGCTTTTACTCTTGCTAGAAGACAGAATTAGCTCGAAGGGCACATATAAAGAAACAAGTATATATTTTTAACCGGTAATATTTTAGCATTTTGCACGAGATAACAGTTTAATATGCATGAGCATTAGCAGTTTTCAGAGACAGATAAAACACAGCAGTGAAAAACTGCATTTCTAAGGTATTAGCTAAAAGTACTGGTAAATTACACTCTAATATTTGCCTATATGCGTATAAATGGTATGGCATCAATAATGTTTTTGTTCAACTCCCTGGCTCTGAGTGTTTCTGAACACTTTGCTGCTATGTCTGTCCAAGTTTATTACTTTTTCTGCCTTTCTCCATATGAAGATTTCCTCGCTTGGTGACAATATTGGGATTCCTGAGTTGTGACAGTTTTCTCCAGTAAGGACATTTGTGTTTCACATTCTCAGTGAGAACCTGAGATACTTTATTTACTTATCAAAAACACTAAATATTCTGAAGCTGAATATTTTGGCTGTTGTTCACAGCTGAAATTACTGTATGGTCACACATGCATGGTTTAACCTCTAGGGCTGTGCCATGATTTGTATCTCTTGGATTGTATTAAGCAACTGCTTTTAAACTTGGAATTGCACAGCAATTAATTTACCATATCTTAAAAATCCTTTTGTTTCCATGTTTTCAAGACTCTCTGTGTCTTTATTTGTGTGTGTTCCTATGTGAAACACATTCTTTGTTAAGAATATGAAGTCAACCTTGCAGGGCCCTGGCTGCTTTGGAAAAAACAACAGTAATTCAAGTAGGGACTGAGCATCCCCTGAAACATGAGAGTTCAGATGTCTCTTGTTATCACCTTACCAAGATCATAGAGATCTATTGTCCTCGCTAATTGATCCAGGTTTGTATTGCTGGAAGTGTACTTGCAGTGACAAATCAACCCCTTCTGAAAGTTCTCTTGCTCATTTCTAATGCCCCTGTATAGAATGAAGCATCTGAATGTATATTTTTCCATGTTTTTCTTTAGTAAAGACTTTAAAAGAAACACTTAAAACAGCTTGTTATGGTGCAGTTCCTTTTATTTTGGAAGCATTTACATTGTTTGGAGGCTTTCATGTACTTGAAAAAAACCCAGTCTGCTGTCTTGGCAGGTACTTTCTTGGCTTTAGTGCCCATGAGGTAGCTCAGTGAAAGCCAGAGCAGGCACAGGGGCAGGAACATGTGGCAGAAGGAGCTATAAAGCAGGAAAGATTTATCTACAGGTGTTTGGGACAATTTGCCTGACTTGTGGACCACTTGCCTGTGGTCCACTGAGTGCTGCACTTCTAATACTCTCTGTACTAGAAATATCCAGCCTTCTCCAACTGCTTAATACCATGGCAATACAACACAAACCCTTTTCTCTCTATAAGTCTATTTATATCACTAAAATTAATACAACTCGTCTTGGGAGGCTGCTTAAATGTAAGTACAGAAAAACATGACTATTTTATAGATGAATTTTCATTTACAAAAAACCCACCACAAATTTATAGTAGTTTTTCATGTCCTTCCAAGTTTTGTACATTTTTTGGGCAGTGTTGATTGAAAAAAGGACACACTGTTTTTTGATATTTTTGCAAAGAAATTTCCTTCGAGTATTTCTGTTAGAAAACTCGTGGACTTGAGTTTTTCCCCAGCTCTAATGTATACTTCTTGCTACAATTTTGACTTGGAATTCAATATGTATTACTCCATGCTGTTCTCTATTGCTTTGCTACAAAATTCCTTTGGAGGAAAAGGCATTATTCTTAATTGGTTAATTTATCAGTGCTAGCAGAAGCAAATTTAACAAATGATTTTGTAGACTCACATCTCAATATTAGCTACTTTCCTTCCCTTTGGTTCTGCAGTATCAATTGAGAAAGGCTACACAGCATGTACAGAACTATGCAAGTTCTGCAATGTGTACAGTCAAAAGAAGACAAAGAAGCT
>NW_005054332.1:5246634-5287109 GCF_000277835.1 Geospiza fortis
CAGCCCAGACTCCCTCACCTGTTCTTTGTTCAAGTATGCAAGTACACTTTGCTGTGTGACAAATCCTTTTTTTCTTTTTATTGTTATTAATTATGAAGTATTGCAGGGTGGCTAAAATCATCAGAATGACTTAAAGGTGCTCGTGGCCAAGTCCCACACTGTAGGGACTACACATTGTGTAGTCAATTCTAGCAGTAAGTATACATTAGAGCTGGGGTAATAAATTAAGTCTGCTGATTTTCTACCAGAAACACATAAAGGAAATTTCTTTGCAAAAATATCCAAAACCAGTGTTTCCTTTTTCAATCCACTCTGCCCAGAAACATACAAAATTTGGAAGGACATGCAGAACTACTATAGAGTGTTAAAAAAATTACAATTTACCTATCATATAACAATTCTCTTCAGTACTTATATTTAAGCAGTCTCCCAAGACCTTATCCAGTTCTTGTATGACATCAGAACCTGCTGCTCAAAAATTTCCCCCTGAAAGTCTGAGGGCTGGAATGGAGGACCCTATCCTTTCCCCCATTTAATGTTGATTGTGTGAATGGGCCTTGACATCCTGCTTCTTTGGATCCTTTTCTGCTTCCTCAATGTCTAGCAGGACTTTTTCTCTGTAGCTGTGGCCCAAAATGTGGACTTAAATTTTGACACACTCTCTTGTGTGGCCATGGACTGTGTAGGCACCTTCATTTTCCCCCTCCTTGCTGGGCTTTCATAGATTTAGCCACTGTGTAGTCCCTGCAATAAGGTTCACAATGAAAGGCTGATGAGAGAGATTTCTGGAAAGAATGCAACTGTGTAAGCACTTGCTTTTGCTTCTGGATGTGGAAGGGTAGTGGCTGCTGCTTTGTGGAGGGTGATGAGGAAAGGAATTGCACACAGATATTCAGGTAAGGGATCAACAATTTCACTGCTTGATTCAGGATTCCAATTTAGCTTGATCATACAGGATGAGGTACAAACACTTGGGTTGAAATTTATTTTTGCCTTTTGTATTGGTAAAGCCACAGATACCCTGTTTTAGAGAAAGTTGCTGTAACTGTCTACTAGAAATTGACTTAAAGAAAAAGGGGATATGCCTTGGAACATTCTGGGGTGATTCTGGAAATTAAATTCTTGTACATTATAGCAAATTTTCCTTTTGCCCTTGAAGACAAATACATGAAAAAAGACCACAAGAAATTATTTTCTATTCCCTCTAACAAAATAATGCATGCATAAGAATTTGATATTTTCAAGAAGATTTAATCCCACTAACTTTATTGCTTTAAACATTTCAAAAAAATCCTCTGGCTCCAGTTATGTCCCTTTTACATATAACAAAGCATGGACTGTATGATATATAGGCAGTTTGGCCCCCCTCTAGCCCTATTCAGGGACTCACCAAGTAGGAATTTATTCTCTGATTGTTTCACTTTCCACTTCTGTGGAACATAGATATCTCTTCTAGCACACATTACCAAATATTATTTTTTCTGCTAGGTATACGTCAGTGCTTTTACCTTTTTTTTTTGATTGACATGCATTTTTTTTTCTAGTAGTGGGTTCTTTATTTTTCTTGGAAATGGACCTCAAATATATGTGGATATTGTGTCTTTTTTGATACTTGCCAGCCCTTCTAATAACAGAATTCAGTTGCTGCCATCCTAATGGCCTTCAACAGAGCTGTTAAGTAAGATTAGACTTAACATCAAGTCATGAAAACTTTGGATTCAGAAAAAAATATCACCCTCTTTTCTACAGGTTTATTTTTTTAGTTAGAGATGGCTGATTAAAGAACAACATCAGAAAAGAATACTTCAGATAAAAGAAGGCTGGATCATATTTCATAACTACATTTCTCTAGTTCCTGTTATTTAAGGATGAAAATATATTATTTTCCTGTTTGAATTGCCACAATAACAGAAATGACGCAGAAGAAAATAAACAACCATGGGTAATAATAAGACTGCTATCTATTACAGAATTTTGGGATACTGGGTTTGCTATGTCACAGAAAACCATAAATGGTTAAGACAATATGGTTACAAGTGGTTGAGTGTTTGAATTTAACTTTACTTTTTACAATTCACGGATGTAAATAAGAAAAGTGTCTCTCCTAACATGGATTTCTTGCAGAGGCAGTGCTATGATTTTAAAAAAGGTGCTTCCATGTAATAAATAAGGAGGTGATAAAGACTAGCATCTCTCTGTGAAAGGTAAAGTTGATCATGTTTACAATATAATTTAAATTTTAGTACATTTTGAAAAGGGAAAACAGGATGTTTAAAATGACTTGGCATTGACCCAAATTCACTGAAACCAGTAAGACTCTTACTGATTATACCAATTGAATAAACCCAAAATTAGGCAAATGGTGACTGCTTTTGGTATTTCATAACTTTTCTGTGCGTAACAGATGTATAAATTAAATGTATGGATACTTCCTCTCCATCTCCCACACCCTCTCAAAAAGACTAGAGAAGATCAGAAAATAAAATGTATCCTATAAGCTAATTTATGTGCAATAAATTAAATTAAGACCAACAGCTAAGAAGAAAGGGAAACCACGTAAGAATGACAAGGTTCCCAAATGTCAGCAGGACAATTTCTCCCATTCCTTTTATGAGTACTGGTTATGGTGTGAGATTTTCCTCCTCCCACAGAAGCCCAGTGAATGTTCATGGATTATTTCATGAGGAATGGGGACCATTTGCACACAGATAGGAGCTACATCTAGCATGATCTGACTGTGAAATATCCTGTCAGATCACTGAATCTCTGTACCTCCAGAGGCAGGACTCTTTGGCCAGGTCTGCCCTGTAGCATCTGATCCCACGATCCCTGTGTACATAATTCCTTGGGTTTTATGAGAGAGAAATGCACAGCTGACAGGCTAAAGGGAAGCAATGGTGATTGTCAACGTATTTTTCTGTCTTCGTTACAGAGATGGCAGAAGATAGAGTGTGTGTAAATGTGTAGAGATTTTTAGTACATATCTGAGTTGCTTTTGGTAAAATTAGCTAAAATTCTGCCTGTTTTCCATAGGAAAAGAAGCTGTCCTGATGAAAACCAGATTCTGCATCCTGAAAACCAGATTCTGCATCTGATTTCCTTAATTTTTTCATCTTCTAGTCTTAATTTGTGTGTGATTGCATGTGACAGCAGAGGTTCTAAGGAGAAAGAATGACTATATAACAAGGAGAATGAAGACTCAGAGGTAATCTCCCTTTATAAAAAGAAAAAGTAAAAATCTGAACTTGTATAAATTCTGTGATTTTTTCCATTTATGATGTAAATCCTGTAACATTTTGTCGTCGGGAGGACAAGTCTTGAGAAACTTCATTTAAGTCAAGTGTGATTTACCAAAAAAAGTATATATTTCAGAAGTGGATTGCCCTCAAAAAAAGCTCCACGAGGACTCCAGAGTAGTGTCATTTCACAGGACACCTCCATACCTCCCTTCTGCCTCTGAAAGATTACACTGATCCCAGGTAAGTCAGTATTTCCCCAGCCTTGGTAAAACTACTCCTCGTGGTAAAACTATTGCCTGCCATCCTCCTCTCTTGTGTAGTCCTCAGCAATGCCTTAATCTGTAAAACTCCTGATGTGACAATGTATATGTCTCTATCTAGTATATGTAAACTGTTCTTATTGACTACTCTTCCAGCAGCCCAGGTGCACATAGCTTATAACATTTACTTTCAGTGGGATTTCTTTTTCTTTTTTTTGGGTGACTGATTAGCATTTTTTGGCAGTAGAATAATGTGAACAATAGCCACAGTTTTTTTCTTAATCATCATTGTTGTCTTTGCTCCCTATTTTTGTCTAGAGCAGTTTTAATTCAGCTGAATTTCTTTTCCCCCTTTTGTTACTGTCTGACTGCTTTCAGTGTGCTGACTGTAAAAAATTCCTTTGGAAAACTGCCTGGTTTCTCTCTAGAGCCTGATGTAAAGTCTTCAAAGTAAGATTAAGAGCTCTTTGTTAATTTATTTATTTACAAATAGTGTCTTGAAGAAAGGGGGATTTGGGTTTTTATTCCATAGATCCTGAACTTCGAGCACAAATCTTCTAAAGATGCAGGCTCATTGCATCAGTTCAATAAAAACAGAAGATTCCAATTAGTTCTAGAGGGATAACCTGCTAGAGAGTGCATGAGTCAGCAAAGCTGTAGTCAGTGCTTAGCATTGCTGGTCTTATTGATAGATTACTGATTTTATATTTCATGACGAAATGCGCAATAATCTGGAAAGGTCAGGATGGTCTGTGGATTATTAGTCATCTCAAGGTGTGGAAAAATAGTCTGGAGCAAGTGTAGGAAGTACTCTTCAGTGAGTCTTGCTGTGTATCACTCACCTACAGTCAAAAGCAACAAATATATCTTCTAAAAGTCTTCAAATTTTTTATCTCGAACTCATTATAATTAATAAAAGCTTTTTTGAAGGCTAGAAAAAGAAGACAGATTTGGAGTTATGTTAGTTTGAGTTAGAATTGTTTTATTTTTGTTAGACCTCCAAAATACAGCTGATGAGGGTTTGCAAGGCCATCCAACTGTGGTTACCAGGTGTTTAGATTTTTCATTTAGAAGTCTCAGAATGGTCTGTCAATGTGAATAAGTAATGCCCTGATACATCTGAGGCAAGGAAAAAAATGTTCCCCAGGGACAGTGCCTCATGGAATGCAGTTAGGATCTGATTATTAAGAAATACCTCTGCCCAAATAAAGGTGCAAATGAGACCAAATTCAATAATAGAGATTTTATTTAAGAGTAAATGTGAGGTAGAGAGATATAAATAGGACAGAAAAGAGAGAGAGAGATTAAACAAAGATATCACCATGTGGTCCTTCTTCACTCTGGTCTGCTTTGTCGTGGGTTCCCCTGAGTGTCCTGAGGTACCACTTTTATTGAATCCAAGTACTGTGAATCCACGAGGTCTATGCGCTGTTCCCACAGCTTGGGATGGCAGGTGTGTAACTGGCTGCCCCCTTTCTCACAGTTTGCCCTGGTGGGAATTTTTGTCCAGATTGGTTGCCTAGATCTGCCTCACCAGGCCTGGCGTCTTCCCGTTGTTTCTGTCTGCACGTTTCCTGCAGTGGGGTTTTGTCCAGTGTGCTAATTTCAAACCTTCACCTCCATTTAGGTCTGGGTTTCTTTGCCATCATGCTCATCTCAAGCTCCTGTTGTGGTGGCTTACCTTGTGGGATCTTCCTCAGTGCTTGAGGCAGTTAATTGTGCTTCTCTAAGTCCTCATAGATGCCACTCATATTTTGGGGCATGACAGGTCAGGATTCAATTTGTTATGCTGATATTTCAGCAGCTGCATTAGGGCATCTGAACATGATCACAGAAGCATAAATAAAATATTGATCTAGTCATATTCTGACTAAAAGACCAAGACTTGAGTGATGTTTATTTTGGTTTTTTTTGGTAGACTCCAAAGTGCATGATATTAAAAATACAGTCTGGTTTAAAGGATTAAATCAAACAATTTTAGTTTTAAGTTATTGATATTTTCATTTGCATCTCCACCGTAACAAAAGGACTGTATGATATGGGAATAGATTGCTGCAATGGAGAGGCTTGCATCTTTTAAAGCAGCCCTGTAAATCTTCTGGAATTGCTGGCAAAAAGGAAATACACAGATAATATATGGGCCTAATCCACTGGCTGCAGAAATCAGCAGGCATGCTGGAAACACACTTTTGACCAGATGAGCAAGCTGTGCCCAAGGAAACTATAAAACCAAATAAGCAAAGAGCTTGGAAATGCTTCTGAGAATTGCAAGGAAGAAACATAAAATGCAGCATATTAAAAGTGAAGGTAGAAGCAGTGCATGTTTACTGTTTTTATTTGTAAAGTTAAGGTCTAAAATAAACAGCTATCCATCAAGGATGGATAGTGCAGTTCTGAACCTCAAGTTAGGCTTGCTAGTGAACTGGTTTTTGATTTTTTTTTAAACATAAAAAAACCCCCAAACCAAATCAACTGTCAAATTGAAATAGTACATAAACAGAAAAGCATTTAAAAGATCATAAGATCACATTTCCTTCCAGCAGTTTTACAAGGTGTCTAGTGTCCCAATTTTTATGTCATTCAAAATATAAGCAAATTGGAGCAAATGTAACCAGCAAAACTCAAATTGAATAATTTTGGAGTAGTTGAAAAGAAAATTCTTCTTGGGCCCTAAATCTCAGTTTTGACTCCTAAACATAGATGAAGTTTTGAGTTTTCAGTCTAAGCTTGAGTAAACAATTTGCAGTGCCTTGAACATTCTGACAAGTGAAAAAAAAGTGGTAAATTTTCAGTCCTGCTTAAATCAACACTATGTGGGCCATTTGTATGTTAAATATATTACCTTAATCCTAGGTGACAAAAGGAAACTGTTCCATTTGTTTTATTTATACTGTGATATTTATCAAAAAAGGTGATAAAGATAAGCTTATAAAACTTGAATAGAAGTGCATGTTTTACACTAAACGTTATTAGGTCCCTGAGAAGTAATGCTATCTTTATTTATTGTAATGTCTGAGAGAGAATGATTTTACAATTATTTTGACTATCACACTTAATTGAAATGAGAATGTGTAAATTTTCTGTAAGAGTAAAACAGATGGTGGTACTATAATATAGTTGCAATTTAGGCTGTGTTAATTCCTCTTTATAAGCCTGAATCTCCACCTCATTACCTAACATTAATGAATTCACGCCACAAAAGGTTCAGCTAAGGGAAACAATAAAGAAATAAATGCACAAACTAAAAGAGCAATGAAATTATCATCTGAAGAAAAAACTTACATGATTCACCATGTCAGTAAAGGTACAGGAATAATTGGTTATATGGATCACTGCTCCTGCTGTGTTGTATAAGAAATCACTGGATCAGTCTCATACACACGCATCCCTGGAGGGAGCGTGACGAGGAGAACAATTGCTTTTCTGCAACAAAAAAACCCTTGAGAACATTTGTTTCCATCCACTGGCAGTTTCATAAACAATGTCATGTCTTCAAAACACATGGATTAAAATATTTCATTTTAGACTATTCAGCTATTCTGTCACTGGATCAAATCTATGCAATTCTGTTAATTTTAGCAACACAACCCACGGTTATGATGGTCGCTAAACCTCAAAACCATTGTAAATACGAAAAGAGAGTGAGAAATGCTATAAGTGGGTGGGACTGATCTTGGAGATGACTGTCTTTGATTTCAATTTCAGTGATGATAATAATCTTCTAATTCAGATATCAGGCTACATACTGATGTTAGAAGGATAAATCCAGACTTGGCCTTCTTAACTTAGATGCTAAATGTGATGGCTGTAAGTATGAACTGACATCCCAAACCCACTGGAATGTGTCTGGATTTGCTTGTGGGAATGTGATGCTTTAGCTCCTAAAAAACCCTATAGCTGCGAATGACCCTTCAAGAGTTGTTCATTGTCAGTGCACAGTCTTGGCAAATTTTCCTTCCTTCACCTGAGCCATTACCTTCTACCTTGCAGGACACACTGAGGCAAGTCGGATGAAAAAGGCCTCTTTGGTCTTCTAAAGTTACAAGATTTGCATTGAGAATGCTTGACTATAATTTACTCTTACAAATCTCAGGTCTGTTAGAAAGTGGAGTTGAAAAGATGGTTTCACGTGCCTGCAAACACAAAAAGAAATAGCTAAGAACAAGTAGAAGAAGTTAGTTTTCACTAAAAGTCAGTGCAAGGTGCTCACTCAATTTCACAACTCTCCCATGAACTGGAGGAAACAGTTTTTGTTTATAAGTAATGTGAGAAAGGAGGCTGAGTGCTTTTCTTGCAATAGCCATCTAGTCAAAGCAGCAGAATGCAGTGAAATCATTATTACTCATTAATTTTTTGAAAGACCATTGATTGAGTCAGTAGTAACTTGTGTGGTACATGTGTGAGTTTGTGCTAGACTTTTCTTACCAGAGGTGTAAAACAACATTAAAATTATTAGCTGAGACTCTGCTTTACGCTTTTGTTACACTCTCCTCTGCCCATGTCCCAGGGGAAACCCCATTCTAGTGAATGTGCAATGTAAAAATATGAATGAGCTAAACACAATTTAATTTTAACTATGGTCATTTCAGGGTCCATAAATACCTATAGATTCAAAAGATCATGAAAAGATTGTTTAAGATGTAAATTACACATGTACTGGCTATTTTGACATAAATTTAAATATAGCTCTAATATTGTCATGATGAGTGGTACAGAATAGCCTAAAGGATTTTCTGTCTTCCTTAGTACTTTGTTTTATTTTGTGCAAAATACTGCAATGCAAGTATTGTGCACCATCCAAGCGATAGTAAAGATTGGCAGTAAAAGCTATTGCTGTATTAAAAATCTGCCAATTAGTTCAACAAATGATCTTTGTTTTGTTTTTTAACAAGCACATGATAAAAAAGGGAGCAATGAAAGAAGTTCATGAGATGGAAGCTATAAGCTGGCGTGAATGATCAGTCAAGGCTGTCAACATTTTATGTAGCGTATTTCTCTTTCGTTGCTCTTTATGTTCCAATTCAGAAATAAAGGGGGTTGATCTCTTCAGCCCCCTGCCAGACTGGAGCAGAACATACAGATTGTTTTGTTGCTCGGTGTTTGAGCTGCACAGAAAAACTAAGAGTTGATTTTTAATAATTAATTTTAATTTAGAAGATACCTTTATCTTTTTAGCTGTAAAGTACCCCTTTTCCTTCCCATTCACTCAGGTCTGTGTCAGTTATTACACATGAAGGACAGGATGCATTTTAAATTTAGTGTTGTCATGCACAGATACCTGAGGTACTACAGTAATCCCATGATCTTATAAGGTGAGCAGACCAGCCTTCCATATAGCAAAGTGGTTTTAGAGAGAAGTGATTGCCTTTTAGTTTCACAATTGCATCCTTTTCTGATTTACATTCAGCTCTTGTACACACTTTCTGCAGAAGCACTGCAGAGTTATTTTTTCTTTGCTTAGAAGAGGATAGGGAGGCAAAGAGAATGAGATAGGAACATGCTCATGTCTTACCATTCACTTGATTTTTTCTCATCATGGATATGTTCTTTCCTTATGACCCCTGCAAAATGGTATTACCATAAGATGGTAAGGGAAAAGACCTCTCTAAAAGCATAACACTTTAACAAATTGTTTAGCAATGACTGCATGCAGCCATGAGGAAAAAAACTGATGAGGATGACAGAATTTCAATACTGAATGTGAAAGTATTAAAATAATCCGAGGATTGACTAGAAAAGAAAAACCTGATTAAATATTCTTGATAGCTTCTGAGGCAGAAAAGAAACCAGACGTCTCTCTGTCTATATTTATTACTGGAACCTCTGTTCATTCTTCTTGGCTACTGTAATAGAGGGGGGATATTATCTCCTCTTGGGAACTGAGAGGCTCAGCCAGAAAGATATTGTCACTGTTCAGCCATTGAGTCTAAATTTCTGTTTTTAAGAGTGTTCTCAACCTTTGCCCAAAACCAAAAATAAACCTGCCAAGTCTTTTCTCCCTCTTTGCAGGGATTAGAAGCACTGAAATGCTATAAAAGAGGTAGTTTTTAATGTTTTAAGGTTTAAGCCAAACAGTGTTGAGGAGATTAAAGGGTGTCTAAACCTTACTCCTTAAATAAAGAGAAGTGGATGCATTCAGGTAAACATCCACATCACATTTTTATTTTGATTAGAATGATCTTTTTTCATGTTCATTCATTGCTACCTTCCATCAAATATAGTTTAGCAACCATCTCAAATTTTGTCTGTATGTTTGCTGGTTTTTCCTTTCGTTGTTATGGTTTCACCAAATCTTTGACAATAGCCAAAACTGAAAGAATAGAGGATGGATGAGGCAGTAAATCTTAAATTTCAAGCTTTAAAAAAATTCTTAAATTTTTAAGCTTTAAAAAGTTTTTCTTGAAGTCAATGGTAAAGAAAATGGGAAAAGCTATAAATTATCTAGGTAACTGCTAGAGTATCTGCCAAAATACCTAATTTTCTATAGAATAATACTTAATAGAAATCCAAGCCACACAGGATAGGAGTCCATTCTCTCACCTTTAGGCGTGTACACTGTAGATTACAAATTTTAGGCTATTCTCTGCATCTAGCCCCCATTAGAGATCCACTTTACTTGTAATTTTACCAGTCTAAAAGAAAAAGCCTTTATTAGCCTTATGTGTAAGACTATTCCTAGTCTAAACCAGTGACAGGTTAACACAGGTCTGAACAAGTGTAAATGTGCTCTTTACATGATAAAAAGAGCTTGTACTGACTGAGACATGCATGATACACAACTCCAACCACTTGCATTTAATGACCTTAATCTTTCTTGTGATACCTATTTGCCATGGACCTGTTGCAACTTTCAAATCTCTCAGGATTCTGTCAGCAGCTTAAATCAGGTGCCATTTTATTATCACTAGAGTGGAAACAAAGCCCACATCTATGTGGGTTTTGTCATTATGGCTGTACCAGTTAGGGGATATGATGTTTAGTGACATTTTTATACTCACAAAACCAGCAACATAAGCAACTCTATTCATAGCTTCAACTTTTATGCATGTAGTCAGCATAAACTACATGGGCAAAATATCACTTTTACTGTTAAGAGATGCATCTCTACTAGAAGGAATTTCCAATTCATTGAGAGGCCCCTTTTAATGGAGACAAGAGATAAGAGAGGGATATGATAGTGCTTTCTCTAAAATGTAGTTTGTTATGATTGTTTTGTCCTGGAGTTGAGCACCTTAAAATATTCAGTCTAATGTTTGTTTCCTCTGTGCTGGAGGAAAACAGAACAAAATAAGAGATATTGACAAGTCTGCGAAGCAGTGTGAATGAAATCCATAAGTAAGAATAACCTTCTGGAAAGGTTTTACAGAAAAGTATTCCATTTATTATCTTCTTCTTAAAAGAAAGCATCTAAGATTGAAAAAAAGGGATTTTGCACTATGCTTCTGGGAAAAAAAGGCAGAAAGCTTTCTGATTGTCTCTCATAATGCTGAGTTAGTCTCATGGTTTTTGTTTCTCTAATTTAATCAGGGTACAATTGAATTTATGGGGTGGCAGGATTTTAAATTTTTAAAATACATCAAATCCTGAATAAAGTGGATAGAGTCAGTGCTCTTTTCAGCTGCTATTTGGATTACCATAAGATGATGCTAAATTTGCTGGGACTATTCTCTAAAACTGATGCCAGTTGCACAGAGCTTTTTGTACAAAGCCACCCCTTTACTCTACAAAACAAATGGCTGCACAAAATCTGTCTGTTGGATGTGATCTCCAATGCTGGATTTGTTCCTTTATGTGTGTCTACAGTGCTTGCTGGCTAGACCCAACACTGTCTTCAAAGGGTAGAGACATTTGGGTGCCAGTACCCAGCATGGAACTTGTTGCTTTTTGCCACCTGATATTTTTCAAATATATCATGAGAAGGATTTGGCATGAAGGGATGCTTCTGGTCAAGAAGGTCTTGCAGTCAGCAATAATGATAACTCTTTCATGCTTTTACAGACAGTAGCATTTAAACAACTACGGAAAGCTATGTGCCAAAATGGACAATATACATGTGATCTTCCACATAGTTCCAAGTTTGCAGAAGTTCAAAACATTGGATGTGAGAGAAGCTAGGGGTTCATTGGATGCAAACCCCAGCGCACTATGAAGGCACACAGTAGCATGATACAGAAGAAAGTTAGCTAAACAAACATGTTAAAGCAATTGCAGGTGAATGCTGTTTGATCTGCACTTTGCACTTTGATCTGCACTTTACTAACATGCCAAAATAGTATTATGCCTTTTGTATGTCATGGAAATGTCATGGAAAATTTTAACAGTTAAAATGTTGAGAATTTTCAGTTTCATGTCTCCAAACCAAACAGAATCAATTCAATTTCCTACATATAAAACAGTAACTATATTTTTCCTATTGACAAGATATTGTCTTGTCTTTTCTCCTACAATACCCCTGTGTTTTCTCTGGAAGCCTGACTGATTCTTTTGAACTCTGCATGATGCTACAATGGGATTTCCTTGCTTTGGTAATATCTTCTGATGAAAACAGAGTTCAGTATTTTTGAAATATTTTGTGTATACACTCCTTCTATGTTAAGGACAATATATTAGGGTGCTGGGCATATGGGTTTTTTAGGTGAAAACACCTTATGACAGTGGACTAAATATAGCTTGTGAAAATCAGATATAGTTTTGGATATCTCTGTGGACAGCTGACATTTGAGGACTGGGAAAAAAATGCAGAGGCAGAAGAACAAGTCTTAGATACTGGCATATGCACTGCAGAGGCTCATTAAGACACAGGGGAAATGGAAGAGGTGATGAACAAACAGGTTTCATGCTAAAAAATGATAAAGAAGAGGGGAAAGTGAATTCTTTAAAGTGACCATCCAAATTCAAAACTGAAGATCTGAGATGGAAGGCAGCTGTGGTTCAAATGACAAACCACAGTTTAGAGAAGAAAAAGCACTGACAACCTTGAAGAATGTGGAGAAATGCTGGGAAAGGAAAAGGATGAGAAATCAAGGATAGTACAGATATGCACATTTCTTTTTCTACCAAATAGAGATTGAAAGAGCTACAGACATTCTGGTGTGCATCACACCTGTCAAATGTGCATGAAAATGGTAAAAACCAGACAGGAAAATTAATCCCCTCACTGGGCTTTGAGAGGTATGGATGATCTTCTTGGGGATGCGGGAACAGAAATGAATAACATTGGATTTAGCACCTACACACCCCAAACACAAGCTACTGCTTAAAATCTTCCCTTCCCCAAGAAATTAAGGGCAGGTGTGAATCTGCATTTGGCTCCTCTCACAAGAGTATCTGTCAGGGAGAGGTCAATGACGTGTAACTACCTGCTGGCCCCTTATTCCTCCATCCAACGAGGCTGAGCTTTTCCTACAAACTCACAGCTCGGAGGGGTACAGTTGATTGGCTTTCCTTCTGTTCCGTTCCTCTTCTTTGATTTACAGCAGTCTCCCACACCTTTTTCATAGGTCTTTTTCTAACTTCACTGATAAGGGATTTCTCTGTGTCCAATTAGCAAGGCTAGTGTATCAGGCTGGAACTAGATAATTAAAAGAATGAAAAGACACAGAGTGACCTTGGCTCACAAATCTCCATGGGCAATTTATAAAACTTTAAAGATTTCAAGAAAATGTATTAATGTTATTATTCTATATCTTGTTCATCAGAAACAGGTCAGTTGTTCTTATATAACTTCAAGGTCTGTCTAAAATAAAAAAATGGTGAATTTCTTTATTTTTTCTTCTACTTTTTTTTTCCCAAGCTGTCTTTTGATAATTATACATATCTAGGACAAAACTGCACTTTTCAAGTTTCCAAATGAGGGGCTGACTTTATTTTATTTTATTTAAAAGCATATAATTTGTTTTGAAGGGAGAATATGAGTGGCACAATTCTCATGGTAAATCCAGAGCAGCAAAAACCGCACAAAGCAGGAAACCCCATGCTTCATTTTATCTTGCCTGCCTCTCACATATTTTGTTTAGAAGGAGCAAGGGAGAGATATAGTAGCTGGGTAAAGTCCTTTTTTGGCTTTTCCATTTGTGCTATTTAAATAATGACGTATATGTGCTTTTAGCAAGGAACAAAGGTGCCAAAAATCTACTGGGGGAGGTGTAACTCATAGGTTGGAAATTTATCTTACATAGCTGGACTCACCTAAACGAGAGGGAGACTTAGTTCACTTATTTGCACTTCAATGATGGCTCAAAGAGGGAGATGGCAGAGCCATCCAGAGCTGTCTTATTCAAGGGCTCAGAACAAAAAGGGATGTCAGGCAATGGCACACTAGATGTGCCCTTCTCTCTGCCTGGCTGTCTGTCCCTCTTTTGGATATAACTGTAGCCCAGATAGCTAGCTTAGGCTAGATGTTTAATTTTTATTTAGCTGTCTAAAGTTAGAGAAAATAAAATCCGTTAGAAAACTAGGCTGGTATAACTAGGATGTGTTTACATAAAAGTTTAAAGAGATATTTTGATTAATAGAGTGTTGGCAAATTGTCTTATAGCTAAGAATTTGAGCTTTTCTGACTAATCTAAAATAAAAAAAATAATAATCCCTTGTTATCAGATGTATAGATCAACAGATGCCAAAGAAGGAAGGAAAATACTTTTTACTGAACGTGCATTCTTGGCTTTTAGATGCCCTGAGTTCCCACTGGTATTGGATTATTTAGTCTCTGTTTTGTGTTAGTTTGATTCCAAGTATTATATTGTGCTATATTTGCTGGGGCAATTTATTTTTCTTTCCTTTGTGTATGTGTCTCTCCTATGTAGATGCAAATGTTAATGTGTGTCTGTGTGTTCAAAGGATGAAATTTGCTCAGAAAATTAAATCTAGCTCTATGGATTGAGCAGAGAGAAGAGTCTCTTCCCAAAAAACATAACGAAAAAAAAATCCAGTCTATGGTTCTTTGCTTATTTACCAGGTTCATTATATGAAGGTGTTCCCTTCTCAGTTGCAGAGAAATGAAATATATCCACTTCCAGATAAAGAACTCAGCTCACAAAATTAAATACTTTTATTCTCCTAATTCCTTAAGACGCTGAAGGTAGGGTGCTATAATGTGATTCCAAAAATCAGCATTAAAATATTCCTGGCTCTATTTCAATATCCCCATGTGTATATATCTAGAGGTTGAGGCCAAAAGATTTTTCAAATAGCTTTTCTCAAAATATTTCAGACAGACAACCCTGTCATCATTAAAATGGCAAGTTTCACTGCCCAGAAATAAGGAGCATTTTCAGTTATGTGTCTCACCTCTGGGGTTTTGTTTTCTCCATGTCTGATGTGCTTTTTCACATTTGTTTACTTCTAAGACATATTGCAAAATTTTGACAGCAGGATTTTGTTATGGTATGCAGGCATAGCATGCATCCCAGATTTTTAGCACCAAGTATTACTCTACTACTAGACAAAGTAATAGCTGATTTCTTACAAACAATGAAGTAGCTGATTTCTTACAAATGATGAAGTATCAACATTTTACTGGTAGGTATGGTTTAAAGCTCCACTTAAAAAAATGACAGACATAAAGAGTGTGCCCTTAAAACCATTGCTGCTCCTAAATCTTCTCTACAGCTTTCAAATTTTCTTCTCTCTATGTTAGCACTTTTACTGTTATCCTCTCTCTGTGCAGTTTTTGCTGGTTTTGAAATAAACCTTGCAATTTACAATCTGTCTATTATTGGCACTAAATTATTAAATCCTTTCACAATTAAGTAATTTCAATGTCTGGAGAATTTATTAGCTAGGAATTAACTTTTTGTTCACACATTTACTATCTATGTTATAGTCCCCAGAGATTTTCTTCATAGATCTTGTTATTCCATAATGCTAATTGGTGCCAGTGGAGGAAACCTAAATGCCAAGCTATTTTCAGCTCATCTACAGCTATTTCACTAATGAACTTGTACCATGAGCAGAATAAAGCTAGAGCTCCAACAGAAATGAATGTGCTTGGATTTCTCACAAATGCTTCTGTTGAATTGGCAAAAGGGTGCACTTGTAAAATGCATGAACAAATTTCAGCTGGCCAATCAACATCTGTTATAGAGATAAATATGAGCCAAAATTTCTTGTTCTAACACTCAGCATTTGGCCTAGAAAGAATGATTATTTAAACTTTTCATGGCTAGATCCCAAATACAGTCTCAGAGCCAGCTAAAGCAGCTACCAGAGAAGTAGGCCATATTCCAAATCCAACTGGAAGGATACTTGTTAGACTTGGTTTATTTTTAGTTCAGTTTTTCAGTTCTTTGGATCTTTAATTCTAAATTTTCATTTGCATTATAGTAGTACTTTAAAGAGTTAATAAATTCAATTGTTGCTATTAAAAATTCTATTAAACTGAATATGCAAGTGGCCAGATTCTTTGCTGACTTTTGGGTATACATCCTTGTAGAAGCTATGCATATGAAAAGTTTGATAATAAAAAATTCTGACATGAAGTAGAATTTGAATGAATAAAAAATTTTCTGGGTAGATATTAATTTCAAAAATCATATTAAAAATAATAACATTTCAGAAGAAGAGCTCAAAGCTTATAAAATGTCCTTTGCAATATTTTCCTTTTGTGACATTTTAAAAACTTTCAAATTTCATGACAAAGGCATTTTCTGGGAGTACAGATTCACTTTTCTGAGCTGGTCCCCTATAAATTTTTTCATTTCCTGAGCCTCTCATATTGGAACAATAGATTGGATGCTGAGCTGCTTTTTCCTGAATAAACCAAGAAAGAAAAACCTTTCCACTGGGAGAAACTGCACTGCCTGCAGTACTCTATCCTGCAAACTGCATTAAATTATCTTTGAAGGTTATCAGTGTCTGCTGAATATCAAGAGGTGTCACTGTTGAGCAGTAAAAAAACTTCCCCTTTATTGAGTGAATTGCCCTTGTGAGGTTTAATTTCAGCTTTTTTCCTTGAAGGTGTTGAAAATGTTCTCCAACCCAATGGCCTATTAAGGCTGAAAAAATGTCACTTACTGCAGAAAGCACCCATAGAGCACAATAAAAAAAAATTATCCTTGTTGCAGAGGTGAAGGGGTAAAAAATATCAGAGGCCTTTCTCAATTCTAACTACAACATGGGCATATTCTAATTTAGTCAAGCAAACACATATATCTCACCTTCTAAGAATTCTGAAATTGTCTGTTTTAGGAAAAGAATGCTTTGAAGGACTACAAGGGAAATAGACATTATAATCCAACATCAGGCATGCTAGAAGCTCTGGCCAAGACTAGGGTTAGATCCTGACCATCACATAATTTTGGTGTAATTTTGCCTTTATAGACAGGTTTCCTTTGAATCTTAGCTAATGCTACCCAGGTATCATATATTTTGAAATGTCCTTTCTCATTTTTAAGGACAGGGAAGCTTCTCCCTTATCCATAATTTTGCCAACATTTATGTCCTACAAACTCTGTTTTTCACTTCTGTTACCACCCTAAATTTTCTACACAGAAGCAGATGGTGGAAGAAAAGGGAATTTGATTCATAAAGTGCATTTTTTCCTCATTCCCTGACTTGATAAAAGAGAAATCTGTGCCCTGAGGTTTCACATAGGAAAAATTCACCAGAACAGGAACCCTGGGATCTCAGGGCCAAAACAATTTTCAAATGCAGATGGAAGGTCTCACAGTGTCACAGTCCTCAGCCATCCTGAACGGATGTTCCTTTGACTACTGACATCTTGCTGCAAATTCCAATGTAGTTGCTGAACACTTGCTTGTACTTCTCTTTGTTTACCTTGGACTTAATGTTTTTAAAGCTTTCATGTTACAGATAAAATCTCTTTCATCTGCCATGGTGTAAATATAAAGTTTCTCATTCTTAAATTCAAATCCATATTCCTTTTTGAAGGGTTTCATTGAAGACTCTCTTTGCTTGAGGTTATTCTATACCAAGTAGCACATGCAGAAGCTTAAACAGGATAGAATCATTATTAATTTATTAAGATCAGCTTTGGAGTTTTCCATTCTTACTCCCTTTAGATTGACATGAAAACAAAATGAAGTATATACTTTATGTGTAAGTATATTGATGTAAGAAAATTTTATCTTGATGGAGTATCTTCAAAGGGAAGGAAATCTTCCTCATGGGAAAAAAAACCCACCTTTTTGTCTTTTAATATAGTTATGAGAAAGGACAGAGGTCAGAAGGTTTTCCTTGTTTGTATACAGTTATGGAGCCACAAGTCTCTCACTAAATTTGAAGCTTATAGAAGAAAGTCTGTGATGAAAGCATAGTTTTCTTTCAAATGTTTGTCTTCTTTTTGACAGGGTACTTTGTTTTCAGCTGAAGAGTTAAATAAGGCTAGAAATACTCAAAAAATTTTCAGCCATAGATAAAGGCAAGCATATCTCCCAGTGAAGAAAAGCTTAGTTCTATTGATCTAGTAAGGTCTGGTCAAAGCATAAGATGAATACACTTAGATCTAAAAGGCAACTGTATGAGAGAGCGTTTTGGCCAGGGGTCAGGGGTTTTCATGGTACACTGACCTGGAACCTGAAAAAACACTGGCAGAGGGAGCAGGGGGGAAAACAGCCAGTGTTTCATGATGGTGTTGTCCCATTTTATGAAGGAGCATCAGGTCAGACTATTTATATTAAATGTTTCAATTCTGGTTTAGCTCTACTGAGTTTTAGTCTCTGGACTTCTGTACTTGTAAAAGGTAAATGACAGGGGATTTTCAGGAAGTTTTTCTCTCCTCTACTCCATTTATTAAATAATGTCTTTTTGTCACTGATGCCTTATGAACTCAACCCCATGAGTATGAAGGGGCTCCTCAGACACTTCCACCACCAGTTTTGTGTTAGAACTTTACTGCAAGTTACTTGGTTGGCCCTTGAACCAGCTCCACTGTCTATGTGAATTTGCTCCCTTGGTCCTCTTTTGAGAGATAAGGCATTCAGCTACAGCTTCAACAGGATTTCTCTTTCGAGTGTATATGCTGATGTGGCTGACCTGCTTCTCAACACAGGCAGTCCCAGATCTCAGTCCTGCAAGCCCAGACAGGCAGATGGCTTTAACTCTTCTGAGATGTCTATTTGGGGCTAGGCCCATGTGTGTTTTCCTTGTATTAAAGGAATCGAGCTTGTTCCAAGTTTGTCAGGTTTCCGTCTCAGTCCTGCAAGCCCAGACAGGCTGATGGCTTTAACCAACTCTTCTGAGATGTCTGTTTGGGGCTAGGCCCATGTGTGTTTTTCTTGTAGCAAAGGAATGGAGCTTGTTCCAAGTTTGTCAGGTTTCCTTGAGAAATGGAGAATTTCTGACACTGCAAAATTTGTGAATTTCAGTACAGACAGACAAAAATTTGAATACAAGCTTATTAAAACCACTAATTAGAATCCAGGACCATTTCCTATCCCATTGCATATATTTTTGTTCATCCCTGACTTTCCATGAGATCCAGGACCCTGGGAAGCTCAGAGAGCCACATCACTGAAGAGAGATTACCCCATTTTGGTCCATTTTATTAACAGACTAGGGTTTATTATGCACTAATCCTGCTTCTCCCACTGGAGTCTACATTCGTAATAAACCAAGCATCATTAACATATGTGCAAGGGTTTTTGGAAGTATTTAAGTTTCATTTTGCATTAAGTGACAGCTCCTCTGAAATCACTTTTGTTAGGGAGAGTGTTGCACCATGCAGGAGTTGATCAAAGGGGAGACCCTGAAAAATAAGATATCACGTAAGTCAAGATGTTCATAAGTACTTATTGAATGTACAATTCATGAACACAGATCATGTTCAAGTGGTGCCAGTTAAAACCAGACTGAAGTAGTGGATATAGATGTGAGTATTTAATTTGAGAAACTCATTGTAGAAAATTTTTTGGGGGAGTTTAATATTATGAAAAAAAGGCCTTAGGAGATTTTGCATGTGAAAACAGGTTAAGCAGTAGAATTAAAACAACTGGATGTATGGATTAATGTCTGTATTTCACTGTGTTCTGCTCTCCAGATCCTCAAGGTGATGTTGGAAACTGAAGAGTGTGGAGGACAAAATAGCCAAAAAAAGTGGTTTGCAAGGAAGACTGCAAAGTTTGCAAGGTTTGCCTGAAGACTTCAATCAGTTTGACTTAAAAATAGATGTCAAAACTTACAGTGTTTATGGATAGTTTAGAAATATTTGGGAAAAAACCCAAAACCAAAACAACAAAAAGACCAAAACCTGACATCAAAAGTGTGTACTATAGGAGAAGACACAACCCATTTGTGAAAGCTGAAGCCAAATATGCAAAGGAAAAAAATATTGAAGAATATTCATAGAACTTATATTGAGCAATACAACATACTGTTGAAGGAAATATGGCCTCATGGCCTCTTCTCAAGGATGCATGTCTTTCCAGAAAGTGTATTTCAGTCAAACAGAACTCAGTAAGGGTAAAAGCAAGGGTATCTGTTTTAAATTCAGTGACCTATTATCTACAAGAAATCCAGTTGTATTTATCTCTTACATATAAGAAAAATTACAATAAATAGTGAAGAATGAATTTTAGAGTTATTCTGTTTTGGCTTTTTTTTAAATTTCAATAGGCCTTCATGAATTAAGGTTATAAAATAAATTTTATACTCTAATAACAGGACCCTGTTTTATGGTCATCTCTGGTGCTATGAAAAAATGGCATGGCTATGAAAAAAGTCCTTAGAAAGAGACGATCCTGCAGTTGATTGAAATTTGATGTGAGTTAGGGCCTGGATTTACAAAGGTGTTAAGGTATGCTTCTTCTGCTACTCTTAAAGAATGCAAACTTCTAAAAGGTTTATGGAAGAGCTGCCTTAGCTCAGTTGGTCAGAAGATGGTTCTAATAACACCAGTTTTGGATTTGATCCCTCTAGGGACCACTCATTTAAGAACTGGACATGATGATTCTTGTGAGTCCCTTCCAAATAAGAATATTCCACGGTTCTGTGAACATAGAGCAGAGCTATAGGGGTACCTACGTGATTTGGAAAATCTCAGATGTAGCATTATACAAATATTTTCTCTTATAGACTATTTTAAAATACTTTATATCTGAAGTCCTGCAGTGGTGTTCCTTTTTCTGACTCTGTGAGCCATTAGCCGAGAACACCAGACCAGTGAAAGCAATATATATATGTGGCATAATTTGGAAAGCCAAGGAATTCACCATCTCCAGCATAGTTCACAAACAGGAATTACAGTAGTTCCTTGGGAACTCTCTTTGCTGCATTGCAGGAAAGGCAGAATGGCTCTGGATGGGCAGCAACACAGACCCAGCAGCCCAGTGATGGTGAAGTTGCTGCCAGCCTTTCTTTCACTGCTGGGCAAAGGACACTGGTGTTCTCTGCTTAGGCATCCTGAAGGTCAGGAATCAGTATCTGGCTGCACCTGTAATTATTTCTCACAAATTCTTTCCATAAGCAAAGGAACAAAAAGCAAAAATAGCTACTCAAAAGTATGACATACAATGTTTCTTAATAGTTAAATTGGGTTACAGTATGGCAATATGTACTACTGATAGCAGATACAAGAAACACAGATAGCGTGTTTATTAAAGTTTCTAAAATGGGGGAGATACCTTACATATCCTCAGAAATTATTCTCTTTCATCAAAATGTCACATGACCATCAGTCAAACATAGCAATAAGAAAGTTATTTATCTTAGAATGAAAAAGAAATAATACCTTGGAAATATAACTGATGTCAGCATTGATGCTGGCATGGACACAGAAAAAAATTGTTCTTCCTTGTGTGAAGAGAAATTGGATTTTTCTCTGAGAACATCTACTACAATCCCCTCATTCTGATTTCTTTTTAAAAGTTCAGTAAAAAGTTTGAATGTTCTTTCTGCTTTTGGTTCTTTTATTTTTTTCTAGTCCAGTAATTTTTTCATTTGTTTTCCTTCTAATTAGAAGAGAGCATCTTCTCCTTCCTTCCACTATGTCTTTGAAAGAACTAAGAAAAGGCCTGTTTATTTCTGTTGTGCTAATCCCTTTTTCATATGGTTGTGCACAATGCCTAAAATGATGAGAGCATCTGCATGTGGTCTCTGAATATATTTATTTTGACAAGCTCTCAAGAGACGAAACATGGAAATTTCCATATTCTACTTTCTTATCTGTGATGAGTTTCCAATTCCAATCTTCTTTTGTATCCAGCATGAGTTCTTCATTTCCAATGGTAAAAACTTCAGTGGCTATATTTATTTATTTTGTAATGAACCAAGAGTTGGGTTCTTGCTTCCCTAGGGCTCACATTGGTGGGAAGGGTATAATCACACAACTGTAGTCTGGACGGCATCCCAAGGGCAGCTTGTGTGAAGACTTGAGAACCTTTTCCTTCCTGGCTGTGTTACTTTAGACACAGGACTATGAATTAAATACAATTTTAGCTGGAAGTGAATTTCTCTGCTTTTCATTTAATGGGAATAAAGGAGAAGAGAAAATTTTTTGGTTTAAATTATGTTCTTGTGGGGCAAAAAATAAAACCCCAAAGAAACAAGCATGAAAGCAAAGACCCCTAATGGGCTGTATCTTTTTCTACCTGGGACAGAAGCTAAGGGCCTTGAAAATTTCTGTCTTTTATATGGAAGTTTGCAGTAAGCCGAATTCCAGCAGGCATTTCCAACAGGCTGAGTGTGTGCACTTACTCATACTGAGTTGTTTTGACAGAATTGATGAAGTTTTAACATGTAAATTTCTCATTTACCACAGTTCTCAAATGCCAGGAGAATCTACTTGTTGAGGTTTTACCAAATGTCAGCAAGAACTAGTGTAGAAAACTAGTTGGAGTAGCATTCAAGATTTTTCCTCCCTAAAGACAGCTAACTGTAAGTAGTCTAAAAACCTCATAGGAAAACTGTCCAATTTCCAGGAGAAAAAATAACATTGGCTGAATAGAAATTATGTTTTAATATTTTCTTTAGTGTCAGCTGTCAAAGACAGCTGATTCAAAGACAACTCTGATTCCAATGTGGAATGAACCACCACACAACTCTATCAAAACATGCATTTAGCAATCCAGGCTCTGAGCTGGTGAGTGGGGAACGAGGATAAACTCCGGATTTGCATTGTAACACCAAGTGCACACACTTGAAAGACAATGGAAAAGGTCTCTGATTTACAGCAAAAATGGGTGTGAGAGTTATCTGGTTGGGTGCAATCTACTTGCTAGTTAGTGTAGAGAGAATGGTTAAGCAGGAATTAGGGCTTCTTCCCCTGAAAAGTCAGTGGAATCAATAACTCAGCTGACGTGTATCTACACCAATGTGCCGGCAACAAACAGCAGACCACTGGCAACTATGACACAGTTGCCATCACAGAAACATGGTGGGATGACTTGCACAACTGGAATGTTCCAATGGATGGCTATGAACTCTTCAGAAGGGATAGGCAAGGTGGAATAATCCTGTATGTTAGGGAAAACTTTGATTGTCTAGGGCTTAATGATAGTGTCAATAGCATTGAGTATGGGTAAGGATCAGGGGAAAGGCCAACAAGGAAGATGTCATGCTGGGAGTGTTGTAGACAACCCAACCAGGGTGACGAAGCAGGTGAAATATTCTATAAGCTGCTGGGAAAAATCTTACAATTACTAACCTTGTTCTCATAAGAAACTTCAACTTAACAGATGGAAATGCAACACAACAGAGAGGAAACACTCTAGGACATTCCTGGAGTGTGTGGAATACACATAGGTGGTAAGTGACTCAGCTTGGGAAGGTGCCCTGCTGGACCCATTGTTTTTGAACAAAGAAGGACAGGTGAGTGATGGCATGCTTGGAAGCAATCCTGAAATCAGAAAATCAACAGAAATCAAAAAATGATAAGATTAGTTGCTAAACAGTTACCTTGGACTGCCAGAGAGGAGACTTTGACCTGTTTAGGAGACTGGTTGGCAGAGTCCCTTGCAAGGCAGTACTGAAGCACAAAAAGGAGTCCAGGAAGGCTGGACGATGTTCAAGAAAGAAATCTTTCAGGCGTAGGAGCAGGCTGAAAGATAGGGTGTTGTGGAAGAAGACCAGCGTAGCTGAGCTGAGATCTTTGACTGGAACTCAGGAAATAGAGGAGAATTTATGAGCTTTGAAAGAAGGGGCAGCAACTTAGCAGGACTACAAGGATGTCATGAGGTTATGCAGGAGGATATTAAAAGCACCAAACAGAACTTAAAAGACAATAGAAATGGATCTAGAAATACATCAGGAATAAAAGGAGAATCTCCACTCTTTATTGTATGCAGGGGGAAGCATAGAGACAAAAGATGAGGAAAAGATTGCAGTATTCCTTTGCCTCAGTCTTTAATAGTAACACTTTTTGGGTTTTTAGGTACACAGCCCCTCAGCTGGGAGATGGGGACAGGGAGAAGGATGCATAACTCGGTGGAAATTATCTGGTGATCTGCTGCTCTCAGACACACACAGGTCTATGGGATGGGATGGTATCCACCCAAAGGTACTGACAGAGTTGGCAGAGGGGCTCAATAAGCCACTTCCAATCATTTACCAGAAGTCTTGTTTCACCAAGGAGGTTCCAGTGGGCTGGAGGTTTGCAAGAAGTGCTGGAAGAAAGATCTGGCGAACTACAGGCCTGTCAACCTGACCTTGGTGCTGGAGAAGGTCATGGAGCAGATCATCTTGAGTGCCATCATGCAGCACCTACAGGACAACCAGGGGATCAGAATCAGCCAGCAGGGGTTTTGGAAAGGCAACTCCTACTTAACCAACCTGATCTTGACACAGTACATGGATGAGGAAAAGGCTGTGGCTAGTGTCTACAAGGACTTTAGTAAGAACTTTGGCACCATTTCCCACAGCATTCTCCTGCAGAAAGTGGCTGTTCATAGCTTGTGTGGATGCATTGTTCATTGGTTAAAATCTATCTGGATGGCTGGGTCCAGAGAGTGGTGGTAAATGGAGGTAAATTCTGTTGGCAGCTGGCCACAAACGGTGTCCTGCAGGTCTTAATATTGGGCTCAGTCTTGTTTAGTATCTTTATCGATGATCTGGATCAGGGGATTGAATGTACTCTCAGTCAGTTTGCACATGACACCAAGTTGGGTGGGAGTGTTGATCTGCTGAAGGGTAGGAAGGCTTTTCTGAGGGATCTGGACAGGCTGGATCAATGGGCTGAGGCCAACTGTTTCATTTTCAACAAGGCAAAATGCTAGATCCTGCATTTGGGTTTATAGCAACCCCATGTAGTGCTACAGGCATGGGGCAGAGTGGCTGGAAAGATCCCTGGTGGGAAAAGATTGGGGGTTCTGGTCCACACCCAGCTGGACATGAGCCAGCAGTGTGCCCAGGCGGCCAAGAAGTCCAGGGGCATCCAGGATTGTATCAGCAACAGTGTGGCCAGCAGCACCAGGGAGGTGATCCTTGCCCTGTACTGGTGAGCCTGCATCTCAAATCCTGTCCTCAGTTTTGGGCCCCTCACCACAAGAAGGACGTCGAGGCAATAGAGCATGTCCAGAGAAGGACAATGAAGCTGGTGAAGGGTCTGGTGCACAAGTGTGATGAGGAGCTGGTTTTGGTTAGTCCGGAGAAAAGGAGTCTGAGAGGAGATCTGTTGCTCTCTACAACTACCTGAAATGAAAAATTTCTTCACCAAGTGTTGTCAGGCATTGGAACGGACTGTCCAGGGAAGTGGTGGAACCATCCTCCCTGCAGGTATTCAAAAGACACGTAGATGTGTCACTTAGGGACATGGTTTAGATGTGGACTCAGAAGTGCTCAATAAGCTCAAGAATCTTTTACATCCTAAATGATTCTATGATTCTGTAATCCTGTACAGATGAATTGCAAATGTGCTTGATCCTTGCAGAGGATTTTATATGAGCAAGATGGAAGCATGCAACCCCATGCATGCAGGTCCTTCTATATCTGGCTGTTGGGAGAGGGAATAGGGTCAGATCTGCAAAAGTCACACCCATGAAGGCATGTAAGCTCCCATTCTTATGAGACCTCATATGTTAAAATAATACTTTTATCAATCTAACTTTTTTTTTTTTTTTGCCTATGGAGTGTTTAAATTCTACCATCAAATGCTATTTTTTCTAAGTGTAATCCTGGTGTGACTCTGGTGAAATAAAAGGATGTATACTATTCTTACTGGGATCAAACACTGAATTCTGAAATTCTCTTACTGTGTGACACCTAGTAACTCTGATTGATTGTATGAACTGGATGATTCCTCCTTTCCATGATGCCATTTGTAAGGCTACATTTCATCCCTGTGTATGAAACACTGGACAGAAAACAGGAATGTATCCAGAAAAAGCAACAGTAAGGTAGCACATCTGCAGCCAAACGTTTCACATTCTTAACATTTCCTTATCATGTGAAAATGCTTCAAAAACACTTTAAATATATACCCAGTTGAGTAGAAAGAGCAACATTTGATAATAACACAGAATATTGCCCTGGAGCTCTTGAAGTCCTTTATCAGGAATGAGAACATTGTCCTTTTGTTACAGAGAAAAACCCAAAGTTTTGAGTGAGCAAATGATCTGCCCTGGAGCACATGCAAGGCAATAGTAAGACAGAAATACTATTAAAAACTGTTTCCTGGGATATGCTGATACACCCTGCTCCCTCTTCTCATTCTGAGATATCAACCAACTTTCTGTCTGCTTTTGTGGGAAAGGGAGGCAATAAAGCAGAGGATATATCTTTACACAAGATAACTGAAAAAATATACACTTAAATTTTTTGAAAGACTAAACTTGACACTGACACAAACCAAAACTGTTTCAGAAAACCCATACTTGGAGTCTAACTCCTAAAATGCCTGTGTGACCTTTTCCTCCTCTTTTGGTGAATTAAATGGGACTAACCAGATGTAAGGAAGGTCATGAATATATAGAAGAGAATAAAATGTAGAGAGGACTGAAATGCAACAGAATTTTGTTGAACCAGAAGAAAAATCACTGGGACATGAAAGAGTATTTATAGAGTGAATAGCTGGAAAGAATAACAAATCTACTTATAATTCCAGGCTTGTCTGAACTAGAACCATAAATTGGTGGAGGGAAGTTCAGACTGTTTTAAGCAGAATCACTTACACTTTGTGGATCACTTTTTCATTACCCAAATGCTTCCTCACAAAAATATTTTCATTTTATTTACTAGTTTTCAAAAAAACCCCAGCATCAGTTGTAGAAGCTAATATGTGATGAACAGTTTAGTGTAACTACACTATTCATTTGTTTTGGTCTGTGCTTGAAAAATATTATCTCAGGAAAACTGCCTTAGTGTAACCCATTGCTGCAGTGTGTACTTCATGGATCCCTAAGGCCCTTCAGTGCAATAAAATCTGCAAAGGAACAGTTACTGCTCACAAAGAATTATTGAATTTCAAGGTGTGTCACCAGCTGCACAACCACTGCATTTCCTTTTCTCTTTTTATTTATTTATTTTTTTAACTGAAGCACAAGATGGTAAGTTCCTATATGTTTTTGAGTGGTAGAATGTCATCTTTGAAAAAAAACCAATATGAGTGGTTTTGAGTTATATAGAATGGTAAGATAAAAAGATAAACCCACCCTGCCATACCTACAGAAGTATTTTTTTTCAACTGCTCTGTTCTCTGAGGAAAAAAAAATCCTTTGAGCTGAGACCTTGTAGGCTGTTTCAACTTGAGGTGGATTATTTCAGTGCTCAGAAGGCACAGGAGCTCGAAAATGAGTTTATAATGGAAAAGTTCATAGATCCTTAACTTCATCAGTGCATATAGACACTTCCATAGGAAGTAAAAAGATATTTGAGAGATATTTTGCAAAGCAGGTTTTGTCCTTTTGAAAGTGAAGAAGCAGCAGAGCCTTTTTTCATTTCAGCTTCCCCTGATAGCTCACATCTAACTAGCTAACTAATTAAATCTACCTGGTTGCTAATTAACCAGTTGGAGAAATGGCTTTGAAATAGAAACTGGTTCATAAAGATACAAGAAAAACATAGTAGCTGAGTTGTAAAGTATCAGTGAAATTCTAGACAGTTAAGACAGTTCTCTGGTATATTTCTTCAGATGAGCAGGCATTATGTGACCTACAAACAGAGTTGTTCTCATTATACAAATGATTACTGATTACAAAATGCACAAGTTATAAGCCATTACACAGCAGACAGAAAAATTAACTTCATTATTTAGAATGATTTTGGATTTTTTGACAACTTGGATGTGATTTTTAAAATCATGAGATCAAGGTAACAATTCGATCTAATGAAGTAACTGTAAATGAATACTTTGTCAAAGAAGTCTAGGGATTTCCTCATGATATCATGGCTGTGGGTTGACAGTGTGGAATTGACTGAAAGGCAGAGATCAAAGGGGTTTTTACTGCATAAGTGAGGCTAGATTTGGTTGCCCACAACAGTCCCCAGTGTTGTTCTTTCTGGTTCAGTTCTAGGGCCAGCTCTGTTCAGTGCACTTATCAATGATCTGGATGCAGGAGTTCAATGCACTGTTAGCAAGTTTGCTGGTAATACAAACTGGGAGGTGCTGAGGGACAAGAGGCCTTTGCAGAGGAATCTAGGTAGACTGGAGCACTGGACTGTGGTTAATGGGATGAAATATAACACTTCCAAATGCTGGATTCTGTTCTTAAAATGGAATACTGCTGGGCACAACTGGGAGAAGAGTGGTTGGAGAGAGCCCTGCAAAGGGATCTGGGGATGTTGGCCCACAGCAGGCTCTGTGTGAGTGAGCACTGAGTCCTGACAGCCAAAAGGACAACCCCCATCCTGGGGTGCATCAAACACAGCAACACCAGCTGGTCAAAAGAGGTGGTGAATCCACTGTACTCAGCACTGGTGCAGCCTCACCTGAGTGCTGTGTGCAGTTCTGGGCCCCCCAAGTTAAGAAGGATGTGAAGGTCCTTAAATGTGGCCAGAGGACAGTAACAAAGGTGGTGCAAGGGCTGGAAGCAATGTCCTGTAAAGAGTGGCTAAGGACTTTGGGCTTACCTAGTTTCAAGAGAAGGAGTCTGAGAGGAAAACTAATTTCTTTTTACAGCTTCTTGAGGAGGAGAGACAGAAAGGGAGTTAATTTCTTATCCCTGGCACCCAGTAATAAGAAGCCTGGGAGTGGTCCAAAGCTGTGCCAGGGAAGGTTCAGACTGAATATCAGAAATAATTTCTTTACCAAGAGGATTTACAGTCACTGGAGCAGGCTTCCTAGTGAGGTGGTCAGTACCCCAAAACTGTCAAAGAGACATGTGGACCATGTCCTTAATAACTTGCTTAAATTTTTGTCAGTCTTGAACTGGCAAGATAGTTCAACTAGATAATCACTGAAGGTCCCTTCCAAATGAAATATTCTGTTCTATTCTATTCTATTCTATTCTATGCTATTCTATTCGTCTTTGTCTTTCTAATAGCTTATATCACAATGTCTTTTCTCTTAGGGTAAGGAGGGAGCAGTAGGCAATAGTCTGAAAGTATGATCAACTTGATGAATATGACACAACTGGAATTATGTGCAAACATGCTCTCAATGATTATTTCTGTACACGAGTTTGTGGAGCAGCTCTTAGACAAAAACTTCGCCCTTTCAGCCTCATTCTAATTTTTAAAGTATTAAGAGGAAGATGTAATATAATGTAATATAATTTTACTTGCTTTCATCAGTTCTGAATACCTGCCTTTTAGATGGCTTAATTGGAAGATTATGTACTTCTCTAGATTCATATCAGGTATCTTTAAGAGTTGCAAAACAGATATGCATTTTAAGCAAGGTTAGCTATGAAACATATATGAGAGTGTGTTCATGCATGAATTACAATATTATTAAGAAGAGTCTTGTTACAGTCATATAATACGGAGTGCTGCTTTGGCTAGTAGTCAGGAATTCCTGGAGAATGCAGTTACAGCTTTCTCCTAGAGCTTCTAGTTATCAGCAAAAACCAGCTGGAGAGCTATTTTCTTGAGCCTTTTTTTCTGAGCTGAAAAAGTTTTCATACAACGTTTAACTAGAAAGAAGATCAGATGATTTTAAATGAACCAGACTTGTGGTGCCTTTCATTGCTCTTTCAAAACTCTCCTAGGCAGCTCTGCTGGTTCTGAAACTAAATTAACCTTGGCATCCTGGTTCCAGGGATGGCTGCCACTCAGCTTGCTCTGGTTATAGTTATTGTTATGCTCAGATGCCTAGGCTGAGATTGTTAAGGGTATTTAAAAGTTTTCCAGTAGATGTAGCAACACCTATTTGACTTCTTGACAAGGACTTGGCATCACTAGCATAAATATCTTATGCTAGAATATGTAGACATGTGCTTCTGCATGGCTGAAGATATGCAAAAAAGAGGATACAGTACCAATGCAGACTCAAAATTGAAAGATAACAGCCAAAAATTAGAAGCTATTGTGCCATTATAGTGCCTTTTACCCTTCATGAATGCTTTAGTTCTTTCAGTAAAAAGTTCATCTTTTTCCATTTGGTCGGCATATCAATGGTGTAATATGCTGTTACTTTTTTGTTGGTAAAATCCTTTTAAATCTAAAAAAAAAAGGTTTCTAAGGTCCAGATGCTTAAAAGTAAATGAGTAAGGTGAATCTCTTAGATGTTTCAGACTGCTGCTGCCTGAACTGTGGTTAAGGTTTAAAATTGTATTTGGGGAGAGATATTCATCTAGGGACTTTCCAAAGCATCTCGGCTCTTACTGTAAAATGTGCACTTCCCTGCATGTTGAGGATGGGCATATGAGACAGAGAGAAAGCTGTAAAAATACTCTGTGCCATCTACTCCTGCCTTTGCAAAGCTGTTGGCGGTGACAATTGAGTTGAAATCTAGATTAAGTGACAGAAGTCTCATTACTGGGCATGGGGAGGTTATGCCTGTTTATCAGGGCATTTGGGTACATATCTCTGAGTTATGTCCCTAAGGAAAGGTGTGCTCTTGGGCTGCCTTTGAAGCCCTCTGCCCGGCTCTAAGTGCCCACTAACAGTATTCATCTCTGCCCAAACTTCACAGGCTGCTGGTGGTGCTGTTGACTGGCTTTTATGCAGGATCTCTGCATCTGGAACATTTACCTGGGAGGCAGGAGACCCAGTTTTACTGTTGGCCTCAGCTTGAGATGACGCTCTTAAAAAACAAGTCTTGGCTCTCCCGGTCAGTCAGTCGTCAAAGGCTGAGCAAAGCCATGACTAAATTTCATTAAAATGTCTGAGCCATAGTTCATAAAAGTCAGAAGTGAAAACAGATGATTGTGAAGCTGGGGAAAAACTGCTAGGTGTCATTGATCTGAAAAATAAAAAGATAGTACAGGTTATTATATATTCTCATGCATTAGCTGTTCAGGATAATACTTTCATCTTCAACCATAGTGAAACTTTGACCTTCCTCCTCTCTCACTGGTTGGCCACATTTGCAATCTTTCCAAATGCCACAACCACCAATTTTTTATTTGGAGAGTATGAACTTTTCAGGTGCAGCTCCTCACTAGCAACTCCTTATCTTGCCTGGCAGCAGCTGAGGATGTGCTTTTACCCTGTTTGACATATCTGTCAAGGGAAAACTGGAGCAGGAGCAAACCTGGTCCTTGCTGTCTCCAGCTCTGCTCCTGCTGGTACTTTGCACTCTAGAGAATTTTCTTGCTACACACGCAGGGAATTCACTGTCACTTCACCTTTATATATTAACTCCACCATTGTGTTCTCAACCAGTTCAGCAAGTAAAACTTAGTAACCAGATCAATGGGAAACTGGCTATACCAAGTAAGCATTAGAAGGAGCATAAGGATTATCCCATTGAGTCAGACCTGGGAAACATTTGGAAAAAAAGAAAAGGGTTTTAAGCAACAGTAGTGTTGTAGATAACTGTGGATAATGCTTTGAAACAGCAACTTCCCTTTTAAAATCAGGAGACATAACATCTCAAATCTAGAAGATAACCCCTTCTTATTTAATTCACGTTCATCCATGGGATCTGTGAGTCATGAGAAGTACTCTATCTCTCCCCTCAAGAAGTAAAATCAAAGAGCTAAATATGTCCTAAACATGATGTCAAAGTGTGGAAAACACACAAAGGAGTACAAATGAAACCAACTGTAACTTTCAAAAAGGAAAATAGCCAATTAAAACTATGCCATAAGATAAAAATATTTCTTTGTGTTGTGTAAGCTGTGGTATTATTTTAACCTTTCAAGTATGTATAATAGGTAGCTTTATTCATGTTTACATTTTTTGCTCTAAAAGCAGAAAACATGTATAAAAATGAGTCGTGTTGATTACTAAAAAAAAATCTATTTGCTTTGAGGGCAAAAGGAATATAATAGGGCTTAAAGTTAAGGTTGTGTTTTCCTGAATTATGAAATAAAAATCCATATCTTTAAATACCCTTTAGAAAAACATAAAAAGCTGAACTGACAACAAAATATTTGTGATTATCTTTGTTTTTCCTTACTACAGAAGGGCATAATTTGCAACAGTGTAGATCTCCTGATGTTGTACCACCGTTCTATACATAACACAAGAAATAACCTGGCAAAAGTGTTCTCATTCCAGCTACTGAGCTAAAGATTGTCACAGCTTTTAATCACATTCACATTGAAGTCCACATGGATGCAAATAAAAGGAACAGTAGTGAAAAGGTATGACTTTATCAACTTTATTCTATTTGCTCTCACAAAAAATTAATGTGCAACACAAAATACACATTTTCTTGAATTCCTCTGGTGCCTCTCTTTATTTTATGTTCTTGTTTCTTTAACACAACATAGAGATCTTTCATCTCTCAAGGAAGCAGGAAACAACTTCAAAAATGTAACCCATACTCTGACATCCCTTCAATGTTTCAGAGTTTCACTGAAATCCTCATTAAGATAGCAAATGCCATTATAAATTGATCTAAATGATAGCATGCCTTTACTGTAAGAAATCTAAAGAGGGAAGCTGCTGTCCTAGTTGGTGAAAACATCTACAAAACTTGGAATTATGATGAAAAAAGCATCACCTCATTTTCCTGAAAACCTTTCTCAAGTCACCTTCCAGATCAAGTGCTGAATTCTCCAGCCAGAGAGTAGCTTAACAGGTGGGGAGATGCAAATATTGCAGCTGGCCAGCCATTGCATTTATATTTGTTTCCTATTCCTTTCCACTTTGCTTTTTTTTTCCTTTTTTTTTTCTTTTTTCAATATATTGGCTTTTTAGGGACTATGCTTTTTTCCACCCCAGGCATCACTTTTATTAACAGAACTATGCAGGTTTGAAAAACAGGGCCCTTACACCATTTCTATAAACTGCATGGGAATTCCTTGGGGGGGTCTCCTAAGTAATGACTCGGCTAGATCTTGCTTAGCTAATGAATTCTTTCCAGTTGCAGACCAACATATCTATCTCGCTGCTTCCTTATTAGTTTAAGGCTGTGCATAAAAAGCCATCAAGCATAGTAAGAGAGCTGCTGAGGGTTGCAGGTTCCAAGCTGTTCTGCTGAGATCTCATATCAGAGCGCACCCCACGAAGGGTTTGAATCACTCTCTCTCTGACACCCAAAAATACTGGAGGGAGAGGGGAGCTTCTTGTACCCTTGTTGATTTGTCTGGAGTCTGCTCCTCCTTGTTGTAAACCACATTTGGGGATTCTTAGCCCTTTTGTGGGAGAGACCACAATGTGATACATTCAATGTTTGTACTATTCGTGCCCCATTTTTTTTCTTCCCCTTTCCTTTAAAGGCTTTGTAATAAGGTAGGCAGAACATGAGAATGCAGTTAGAGAGAAGGATGATCTTAAACTCTTTCTTTCAACAGAAGCATTTCCATTGGCTCGAAGGATGATCTTAAACTCTTTCAACAGAAGCATTTCCATTGGCTCTAATTATTGGTTCAAACACTAATGCATGGGGGTGTGTGGGGGTAACGATGAAAAGCAAAGCTATTCACAGATTACGCTTTAATATGCTATAGATTTCCATGGATTTTACTAGTCCTCGCTATAAATTTTTTTACCACTTTGAAAACCTTCACAGGCTTCACTTCAAATATATTTATGATGGCCCTTCTGCTGACCCCAAGCAGGTTAATCTGGTGATGCATATTATATAATGTGATTACAGAAGGTAAAATCAGGCTAATAATGTACAATGCGTGGAATTCTTTAGTGGCTTTGAAGTGTATCTTTCAATTTTCAATCCTGCCTGTAAAAAGCAATGAAAACCCCCTCAGTTTCAGCAGTGCTTGTGCTCCTGGTTTCGCATTGCTGTGTTATTCTAGTCTGATATGTACTGTACCTGTCTTGTTTCTCACATTTGTGTCTCTTTGGTCTTTTCAAAGTTATGAATACTTGAGACACTCCTACAAATTACTGTGCTGATTAAAAGTCGTTGATCATATCATCTTTTAGCTTTTAAATGCACTGTCAAACAATAGAATCAGGAATATGAGGCTGATGCAGTTATTTCATATTAATGCTTCAAGTTCAAACAAAGTGTCAAGATGACTAAGTACAAGGGATTTTCAGAATGCTTTAATGTTGCCTCATTTCAAATCACTTCATAAGCAGCTTGGTAATGAGCTCAATAAATTCTACTGGAAAAAAAATGCCACCAAAAAAAAAAAGTAGGTTGCTATTTTATAATTAGCCCTCTGGGCTTGTGTAAAGGAGTCTTTCTTCCTGTTAGAAATCCACTTTGTTAGTGCTGTGATGTGGAGATGGCTAAATGAGTATGAAATATTGCAATTAAGTACATCACAAGTTGTTTATCTTATCAGCGGTGTTTTTCTTTAAAGGATGGCTTGTTGACCACTGTTGTATCATCACAATTTTTCTCTGCTTTGTCAATTTAATGCACAGAGGTTTACCAAACACTACAGAAGACAGCAAACAAAACAAAATGGAAGCCAAGTAGGTTTTTTTGGTTTTTTTTTTTTTTTTTGGAAGGAGCAGGTATGTTTCCTTTTAATCTGAGCTGTTTAATCACCAGATAAAGCGAGTTTCTGAAACTTCCTTTAGATCTGATGAAAGAATTGACCATGGAGGTGTTGGGGCTGTGTGGTGGGTCTTTGCACACCCTGCTGAGCAGCCCTGCCTTTGTTCATGACAGAAGTAGAAAATCAGTTTGACTGTTGGAAAGCAAACCAGTTCATTATTTCATTGACAGCTAAGCCACTGGACTCATCCTTGCTCTCTGCTGTTATTCTAAAGGTTTCCTAGCATGATAATCTTCTGACCTCCTGAATCTCTTACATTAATTCGGCCAGGTAGGATTGACATAGCCCATGACACCCTTGTCTGTATTGACAGTATGTTTCATGCAAGGATCTCTTGAAAGGTTTCTCTGAAGGGTCACATCCTGCAACTATTATTGAGTCAAGTGGTTAAGATTTCTTGTGTGGTTTTCATGGACTTTACACAACTTAGTTCTAACTATGGGCACCAGTTTGACTGTGCATATGTCCCAGAACACAGAGGTATTCCTAGTGTTTTCTCTGTTTACTCACTGCTGTCCTCCTGATTTCACAGACATCTTGTTTACAATGGACAATAAAATGTGATGCTGAGCACCTCAAGCTTTTGCAGAATAGCTTCTCACCCCATTATGAGACTTATAAGATGCATCAGCATGGCTCTGCACTTGGGCTAATTTGTGCTTCTGAAAGGCAACTTCCCATCTCCACCAACAGCTGAACTCAGCCTTATACTCAGGGTTATGTGACTGTAGGGCTGGATCTCTGGCAATGCTGTCCTAAAATATTGGGAAATCCTTCTTAATGTGATTAATAATTTGTGAAGCATGGCTTACTGCTGCAGGAGCTGTGCTCCCAGTTCACAATTATATCACATTTATCCATATGTCTGCTCATTTTATTCTTCATATTAATTTCAACAAATTTGCTAACTAAAGAATTCAGTCTAGTATGAAGATTCACACATTCATCCTTATGGCATTTTTTATTCCTTTGGTAGCAAGTCAGTTTTAATTTTAACTTGCAAGCAGAGTTTATAGTTCACCAATATGGTATTCTTTTAGAACTTGGCTTCATAGTGCTGGGTCTCAGGAATTTGGTTTTTTTTACCACTCTCTTCTAAAATTTCTCCTATTGACATTTAAGTTCAAGACAGTATCCCCCAAATATAGATTACCCTCTAGTATGAAGACAAGTACTAGGAATTTATTTAGTACTTCTGCAACAATTTTGCCTTCCTTGGGGACTCTTTGCACCTTGATCACATTTGTCAACTTACTGACAAGCTTTCTCTTTTAAACATGTTTAAGGAAAATATTTATTAGTAGTTTTATGCCTCTGCCTCGAGTTTCCCATTATTTTTATTTGACTGTTGTGTGATGGTTTAAATTTAACTTTCCTAATCTTATGCTTCTTTTTTTTTCCTGTTTTCCTTATTTAGACTACTGTTTTCTTTTTTGTTTGGTGGAGTTTTTTTTGTTTTTCTTTTTTGTTTTGTTTTAGGTTGTGCACAGTGTTTAGATTAAATTAGTAGCTTCCTCTTGTCTCCCCTTCCAGCAATTCAGACTTTTTTGGTGACCCAGACTTTAGCACTACTCATTTAATTAATTAATTGAAAGAATTACATTTTCTGTTGGAGTTTTCTGATAATGAACATAAGTTCTACCTGTGTTATCACATGAAAAAATAATCATTCTTTAATTGACATTTTTAATGGGCTTTTTCACGTGATATGTTCATTACAGCTGTTTTTTGGACTACAAAAAACCAGCTTCCTTCCAAACTAGCCTCATGCCTTTGGCAACTGTCCATTAAGTGATTAGGTGCAAGTAAAATTCACTTCACTGTACTCTACTGACCTCATAGTGACATACATTGTGGGAAAAGGCCCATCCAGATGGGAGGTGATCCACTCCTGTGCTCAAAGGCATGAGATCAAGATGCATCTCCATGCCAAAAAGAGAGTAAATCATAGCTGAAGTAATAAACACTACCATTTATCTAAACTTTTGTTAAAGTCCTGCATGATAGAAATTTCACAAACTGCCTTAGGTAATATATTTTTACAATGAACTACTCTTGTTTCTTTTACTTGTCCTTGTCTTTTTATACCAATAAATGTGTGCAATTAAGCTTGCCCTGAACTAGACATTTCAAGTGAATTTTGGAAGTGTAAACAGGTCTCCAGTAACATTTTAACACATCAGATCTCCCTCACAATCTAGTACACTTGAAGGGAGAAGCCATAAGTTCAGACAGAGAGCTAATGCAGTGTGACACGGGAGCAAATTCTCCTTTTCTAGAAGAATTTTTAAATTTGAAGGTAGAACTACAGCTTGATTTGATTCCTTTGTGTAGTGTGGTTGGTAGACAGAAACTAGATCTCATAAAGTTTTTGTATTTTTGTACCAAAATATGGGCATATTATTATTCAGAGCCACGTATAACTAACTTAGCTGCCTCATCAAAATTCCCCAAAATACATGCTTCTGTTAGCCAATTGCTGTGGTGTTACAGACTGCTATCCTTATCGAGCATATATTTCTCTTATTTTTTTCCCCCTGGGACATTAATCCTTTTAAATATGAAAAGTTTTAGATTATGAATATGAATTAGCTTATGGCTATGTAGTTTTGGATTCATCCCACCTTCACATTTTCACAGTTTGATTGCTGAGTTGATGACAGTTTATTTACTTAAATATTTATATACGAGCATCTTAATCTCTTTCTATTTTAAGGAAAAGTAACATAGAAAATAAATTACTCTGCTATTGCCTACCATGGTGTTTGTCCCTGGCTTCCTGTGTAAAAGAAACCACGAAATGCAGGGCCTATATCAAGTGTATGTATATGTTTTATTTTCAATTTCTTTGTAATCTGCAAGGGATTTTAAAGCTGATTCCAAACAAATTTTACTTTTAGGTCTCTCTATAGAGATAGTGGAATCCCACTTCTAATTGAAGTAAGAGGTCCCTGAGGGCTTAAATAACAGCCAGTGACATTTAGGACAGGTGAAAGAAGCAAAGGTACTTGATTGTAGAAATATATTACCCAAAGCAGTTGTGGAATTTCTGTCATGCAAGGCCTTAACAAAAGTTTAGACAAATGGTAAGGTTTAGTACTTCCGCTATAGTTTACTCTTTTTGGCAAGGGGATGTATTAAATCACTCTTTGGTTTCTTTTGGTCTGTAGGAAAGAAATTGATTATTTACCTTCCCTAAGTGGAGGTTGTAAATTAATTTAGAAATAAGAAACAAAATATAGAGATTTTAGACTAATAAAATCGGTAAAATGTGGAACAAGCTGTAACACTACCTTACAAGTTTGATTATACACAGAGCAGATAAGGCATAATCAATGTTACTTCAGAATTTTGGCTTGGGATGATGGCTTTGAAATTTTAGCACTCACTACAGGAGACAAAAGATTCTGTAATCAGTGTTAAAATTCTTTATGAGAACAAGCACGCTATAGACATGTCCAACAGTGTATTTGATGGCTCTTCCATGAATAGCCAGTAAAATTCCTCTCAAAATCCATGATACTGTATAAGGCAGATTCTGCTACCCTTATTATCGTAGTGAAAGCATGCATGTACTCCATGCCATAAATACTGTGCTCACCAAATAACTCGTTAATACAAGCAAAGTCATATATGGATATATGCTGGATATATGCTGTAGAACCTTACCCTAATTCTTTTGAAGAAACAGATAAATCTGTCACGTATAAATACCTAAATCTGAATTTGTGTACCTGAAAAATAAACCTGATTTCCTGGTGCAAAAAAAAACAGACAATCTGGGGCTTGCTCCATTGTATACAGCTGTGGTATAGTTCTATCACCTAAGTATCTGCCCTATAGTTATCCATGCTATCAAAGTAATTTCACAAGTTCAAGTCCCATTTTGGACAATAAAAATTCTACTGAGAAAGTAAAATTCCTAAGAAATATGGTTTTCTTGAGCAAACTGTGGCTCTAACTTTGGAAGTCGTAGTCCATGTGTCAAGACTGAAAACATAACTATGAAGGAAAAAAATATTCCTCACTGTTTAATGACACTTAATTCACAACTAGCACAGTCTCTAAACTATCACATACTTAATAGCATATGCATTGATACAGGCATTGATATCATTCAGCTGTAGTGGTCAAGATGCACCACAGTTACGTAGTTCTGTTCTGTAGATGGCAAAGCTATGGATATTGCAGTGATATACCAAGCAGAATGACTTTTCCTAAATATATCCTCAGTATTTTCCCTGTGTCAATAAAAATGGTAAAAGTATCTGAGAGGAATAGTAATAGCTTCTGAGTTACTGTTGCCAAGTATGAACTCAGAAAGGAGTGAATCTAGTACGAAATGCACATTAAAATCCATACCAGCAATAAAATACAATTTTAAAAAAAGATACCTTTAGTCTTTATTCTTTTAAAGTCTTTCCTTTGCCAATCAGTATTATTTGAGTTTTATTTAGATTGAACTTCAGCTAATTCACGCTATCCATGTAATTTTATCACATCTGTCAAGCACCATAAAGTACAGAAATTTACATATAGGAATTTAATGAAAAGCACATGAAAACTTTATATTTGTAATATTATTAATATTTCCAGCAGAATAGCTCTTTTCTTTCCCTCCCCTCAAGCCCTTTCTCTTTTGATTGGCCTGTCTGTCTGCCTGCCCATCTGCCTTTCACAGGTCTCTGCCCATTCTCAGGGGATGGGCTTGTATGAACATAGTATCCATATGTTTGACAAGGCAGGTGACAGACTGGCAATCTCCAAAACTACACATCCCAGTATATTATGGGCTGGGGAACAAGTGCACATTAGGCATAGGAGAAAGGACCATAGATAAAGAAGAACCCCTCAGTCCCTTCTGTAAGGCTGCACTGTTGCTCATGTAACTGCAGAGCTAATGGTGTCAGCGTTGACAGATGTAAAAAATTCAGTTAAACTTTTCACTTGCTTTTCAAGAGTGACATTAGGAACTACAGGTTGAGGTTCACTTTTCCTTGTTAAGGTACCTTGCTGTGTCCTCTTTAAAAAAGGAACAGAAATTCCAAGATAAAATGGAAGAATCCCCTCTTAACTTGTCCATTTTGTGACTTCACTTCCAAAACACATGCCAGTTATCACAAAAAGGGGGCTCTTTTTCCTTGTTCTTTACAGAAGATTGATTTTATACAGATTGAGACGGGACAATTCAAAACTTTAAATTTTTCTTCTATGCAAGTTAACTGAGTGGAAAGATGTTCTAGTTTCTCTCCACAGGACCAGCTACTATTTTCTGGTATTTTTGTGAATTATTTTTATCCTCTGAACAATAAAGATAAGACCTTTTGGATCCAAGTGCATTCCGGTTGTAAGGGCAAAGATTTCTCTTAATGGCTATCCCTGACTCAGTGATGAATTTCTGAAAGAGAATGAAAAATTTAGCAGTGAAAGATGAATTGTAGAAAAATGGTGGATTTGAGCATCTTTACTCCAAAAGGTTTATGTTATTTTAGCATATCACAAGAAGCTCACTTGAGGTGAAAATGTAGCAAAATAGATGGATGAACAAAAGAGGGGAGATGTCACCTAATTCTTTCTGAGAGAACTCTCAATCTTCCTGTCAGCCTAATCTTCTGAGAAGAATTTTTTCCCCTAGAATAATTATAATCAATAATCTTATGTGCTAGTGCTATAACTTCTGCACCATTGTTTACCTGTCTGCCTTTGGGATTGGAACCATATTGTGCTTAGACTGCTGAAATTTTGTAAAATGTCATTATTTGACAGTTTAGCCATCTGCCCTCATCCAGATGCTACCATTCTCTAGACTGATCTGTCACTGAGTGAATGCAAAAAGCACGGCAGTCTCTGGAACCCATTTACTGTGAAGCAGTATGTGCTGGTGTTTGCTGCCTCAGCCATTTCCTCCAAAATGTTGTGCATATTCATTGCTGTTCTGAATATTTCGTCTAAAATGCTATCGGGAACACTCCTTTTTTTTTAATTCATGTCAGAGTTAGCAATTTTTATGTCAATAATTCACTTTTTATTGGTAGAAATGCTGCTGTGCCATCTCCCTCAGG
>NW_005054332.1:5287149-5306042 GCF_000277835.1 Geospiza fortis
TGTTTTACAAAAGATCAAGAGAGGATGCAAGGAAGATGACTAATTTCTGCAGTATTTTGGAGCTTTTTTTCTTTCTTAAATATCCTCAGATTTTATCTAGCAGTGAGAACACCAGCAGTTCCTTCAGGACATTTTCACACTTAAATGAGTTGCTACACTATATCTTTGAAATAGTTTTGGTTTTTACCTTTCTTTCTTCTAATATACTTTGTGATCCTAGGTGATTTCATTTCCAGGAAACAAAATCTGTACATAAACATTTTATTTTATTTTAAAAAAAGCAAAATTTAATAAAAAGTCACCTAGGTATTTGATCAACCTTCTTAAAGAAAAGTGAATCCTTTTGAGATACATGAAGCATGAAGCTTTGAGGTGTAGCAGAGACATTTCAACAGAGGGGAAAACATCATTGTACAGGGGATTAAGGAGAGAAGAATTTCCTCTGTTCAGACTTAGAGTTTCTTAATACACAGTAGCAGTCTGCAGGTTGCTGGAGGGTCACAGAGAGTATGAATAGAAGGTGTACTTAGGATTTAGACTTATATGTCAATAAGTAATTGCTTCAGAGATGTGACTTGCAGGCAAAAGGATACAACTAATAGTCTTAGGAAAAAATACCCTTCTCCTTTAATCATCATCATAGAGGAAAGAATAAATCTCATTTTTATGTACTGCTCTTAACTGGTGTTATTATTTGTCACTGGGGGAGAGGCTTGAATTGTTGGAGAGGCTGATGGGATCATCTCCATGCCCTGGTACTTAAGTAGATCTCCACACTATAGTGCATGAGTGCCTCTCAAATACTCAGAAATAAAAATAATAGCTCATGTGTTCTTTCTGCCATCTGAGACTTTAAAAGAGATAATGGGAATTATAAAAGGAGTTGTATGTGTCTGAGCCAGGTACACCTAATGTGTGCAAAAGCTGTTGTATCCTCTCCTCAAGAAATCAATTAATTTTTGTTTGCTTCCAATAAGAAATAAAACACGGAAGAATCGCCAAGATATATGGAGAAAATGAGGAACTGCTGGCTGTGGAAAAATAAAGATTAAAGTACATTTTGCTAGCAGCAAAATTAATTGAGATTTATTGAGATATACAGAGACTGAGGGTTCACATGGTCAGTTTTAGTTAGTGTACAAGCTGGTGTTTATCCTAGCAATAGAAGATGATAAAAATAAGGTATACATGTTAGACAGAGATTCTCACCAGAGGAAGAAGTACACTGAATATGGTCTTTTAACTAAATAAATAGAAAATAGAATAATTTCTTCAGCCTCTCTAGTAAAACATTGAGCTAACATTATGGTGCACTAGAAAAGAAGTTTTAGGCGTGGATACTTTGGCTGGTAAGTTGTCCACATTGAAACAAGAGATGAACTTTTTCTATTTTTGCAGGTGCTTCTTAGAGAACTAGAATACTTTTTTTTTCATAATATCTATCCTGGTATTGTTTATTCATATTTATGAGTAATAATTACTTTCGTGTTCACTAGTGCATATTCACCTTGAGAGAAATTTCAAAAGCAAAAACCAAAAAAATTCTAGTATATGGGATGAGCACAGAGGAATCTTTGTTCTTTTCTTATCTCTTCTTGTCTCCTCATGCTTCTTTCTGTCACCTCATACCACTATTACATGCATAAACATCGTGACAACTGTGTTGCATGTTGCATAATGTTAATTCTTGTGTTAGAGGCTATCTCTCAGGCTGTGGGACTGTAGGAAAAGGAAGACCATATTAAAACCTGAAAAATGAATCATGATTCTGAAACTTGTATTAATTAGCATATATTTGATACTAATGTTAAAATGTTAAACTGACCTTCAGGTCCTTTTACCGAGTTCAGAAATGTTATATGTACATGTAAATCATATGTGCCAGCTTAGCTGTAGGTTTGGGTGAGTCTGAAGAAATGGAAATTACAACTTAGTAAGGACAAAAGGGAAACTGCAACTGCCACAGACTCACAGAGAAAGTCTTCTTAACAAAGACACACCACACAGTACTAGTGTTGTAGATTGCCAGTAAATTAGAACAAGTCTGAAATCTTAAATTATCAGGAATGAGGGTCTTCCTTTAGTAATCTTTTCATTGTCTGACAGACCCAGTAAAGGCTGGACAGCTAAGCTCTGTAAGTTCTCTGTTGGCCATGTATCACTCTGTCCAAGGACAGCAATTATACCAGTCTACTTTCCTCCACAGCAGGGTTAGACTTCCTTTGGGTAGTCTCTTGCACTAAGAACTAAAGGTTCAAAGGCACTCATTTGCTTAAGTTGCTTCTACTGCACTGAGTTACTTGTTTAGCTGTAATGGCTCTTAGGCTAAAGCACTATTTTCCATGTAGGAATGTAGGACTTTTCCACCCTTTTACCTCTGTAGGTGAAGTATTTGTTTTAAAGAACTGACTGCATGACTTACACAGCAGGTGACCGAGATGCAACAGAAAGACAAGAGTCAAGAAGAGTAGGCTGAAGCTGAAGATGCTGCCCTGCATTGTATATGATAGTTCTGATGTCTTTGTTTTTTATAGAGTGAACATCAAGCCGTCATATCCATAAGCCTCATTGCATAAATGGGTTGTGAATTGCTTGTGAGAAAAAATGCAGCTGGAAGTCAGCAAAGAAAAGAAAAAATGGGGGAAAAAAGAAAAACGAAGTGTTACTGCCTAGCGGTGCAAGAATTACTGTGGTGTATGGATAAAGTTTAATGTTAACAGGTTCTGCTAAAAATTTTCCGCACGTCACATTTTCATGATGTTAACAGACAAGAGCAGCTCCTTAATTATGAGTATCCATGTTAGACTTTTTATTTCATGCTCCCCGCTTTTGAGCAATGCTCCTCTTTTTTTCCATTTCTAGGTCTAAACATTTCCTCAAACATTAGGTCAGGAAACTTTACTTTTGTGTTCCCGTCCTTTCTCTGCCCATCTTTCATCAATCACCATCCTGTTGTTCACTGCTTCCTACTCAGTGTCAGCAGTGTCATCAGAAGGTTGATGACACAGTCGTCTGTGGTTTTATTCTTTTCATTTTTACTTATTTACTTCATTGTATCTACTTGATCTGGTGAGCTTTATTTTTTTCCCCTGTATTGTGATCTCTTTGTGCACTCACTCATATCTTAAACCTCTTTTGTATCCTGCACCAAAGTGGTTTCAATTTTTGTCAGGACTTAAAATCATAGAATATGCAGAATTGGATGGCTCTCCTGACTCTGATGACTCTCATGATTCTGATGACTCATCAGAATAATCAAGTCCAACTCCTGGCCATCCACAGGACATCCAAGAATCACACCATGTGTCTGAGGGAATTGTCCAAATGGTTCTTCAACTCTGCCAGGCTTGGTCCTGTGACCACTTCCATGGGGACCCTGTTCCAGTGCCCTGACATGCTCTGAGTGAAAATCTTTTTCTAATATCCAACCTAAACTTCCCCTTACTCAACTTCATGCCATTTCCTTGAGTCCTGTCACTAGTCAGGAGAGTGAAGAGATCAGTACCTGGCCCTCCGATTCTCCTTAGGAGGATGTTGAAGACCACAATGATATCTCTCCTCAATCTCCTTTTCTCCAGGCTGAGCAGACCAAGTGACCTCTGCCTCTCCTCATAAAGCTTTGCCTCCAGACCCTTCACCATCTTTATGCTCTCATTTGGATACTCTCTAATATTTTAATGTTGTGGCACCCAAAACTGTCCCCAGCACTGGAGGGGAGGCTGCCCCAGTGCAGAGCCGAGAAGGACAATTCCCTCCCTTGCCTGGCTGGCGATGCTGTGCCTGATGCCCCCCAGGACAGGGTTGGCTCTCCTGACTGCCAGGGCACTGCTGGCTCATGTTCAACTTGCCATGGACCAGGACCCCCAGCTCGCTTTCCACAGTGCTGCTCTGCAGCCTTGGAGACTTGGTTGTGTCTGTGCTTGGGTGACCTTCAGATCCCAGCTATTGACCAGAGAATTACCATTGGTTCTACGCTGTCCCTTGGCACTGCAGAGTTTTGAGGTCACAGGTTTGACGTTTCTCAGCTGAAGTATTCCTATCTTGAACAAAACTTTAGATTGGGGACCTGGGATGAACAGATACTGGATTAATATCACAAACCAACAGTTTCTAACACTTCAGGGAAAACAAAACCGTTGTAACTCAAGCTTACTTTAAATCTGATTGATACCAAACTGGTGGCCCCATTTTCTGAAGAATTCAATATCCAATGAGGACTTAGTTCTACAAATAACACTAAAGAGATACAGAGCTCAATGATTTGAGTCAGCTGTTTCTTTCCATGTGTACAGTGGGGAATACATGCCTTTCTGTAGCAAGCTGGTTTTAATGAAGAATAGGGGAAAGTTTTATCAACTTTTTCTTTAATTTATTAAGTCTCTTTCTCCAGGAAAAGGACATATTCCACTTGGTTATGGAATTTCAAATAAATAAGTAGAAATACGCAGATAAAATTGGGTGCAAGAAATTCAGATGTGTTGTTTAAAGTACAGTGCAATTTTTCATCTTCAATACCCATTCTTCATCTAGAAGATGTCAATATTTACTGGAAAAAAAGGCAAATCCCTCGAAGTTATTTCTTCACCTTCCATATTTTCAGCTTTGATAAGGACTAGTCCACCAACTTTTTTTCCTTTGAATCAGTTGCAACAGCCCTGCTGGGGATGCATACACAGCTAACAATAGCTAGAACCTCTGAACTATTCAGAGGCTTCTGTGTAGACTTTTCTTTTTTTTCCTGACAGATTCCTCTTCCCTACATTATAAAGGGAAATATGAACCTGATACATCAGCTCTGTGTTTCTTCAGTCAGAGATGTTTCTTCTACGTGTTTTCTACCCATTTCCCTCCCCCCCATTTTTCCTACCGGAATTATGAGAAAAAATAAATCCCTTGAACCAAAGAAACCCAGGGAGCTGGGCTTGGACTGGTTTGGACTACTAGATGTGGGAGGAATTTTCTGCAGTCCCTAAACTGCACAAGCCTGGGGTTTTTCAGCCTAGTTTCTAGAATCACTCTATGCTACATCATTTAGCAAAATATCTTGCAAATGTTCTTTTTTTCAGACAAAGATGTGCTTGAAAGCTGACATTTTTTGTCTCTGGTCTTTGCAGATATCCTTAAACAGCATGATTCTCCCCTGTTCTGGGTGAAGGTCATGCTGCATGAAAATTAAAGTCCTTTTGATGATCTGCTGTGCCTTGGCAAATGTAATTGACCTTCTCTGAGAGGTGAAAATTGCCTTCTGTCTCACCTAGGGTCAGGCTAAACTATTCAAGCTTACGACAAAACAACCCCTTTCCTCCTTTTAATTTGTAAGGTGGACTTTAGCCCCCTGACCCTACTTTGGGACAAATGTATTGCCAATGGGAAAAATAGAACATTAATACTTTTTAGTGTCCTTTTCATCCAATAACAATGGCCTATCTAACTACATTTTCTGTCCTCAGTTGGGAAGGAGGGGAAGACTTATGCACCGACATTTGGCAGTCTGCCGGCTGTTCGGTACATTTCATTTCAATTGCTGCTTTCTCTTACTTTCTGAATAAACTCTTTTTAACCAAGTCTTGCTTGAACACATTGTAGTTGGCCCTAGGTGGCACTTTTAAGCCCGAAGGACCACTTTAAGGAGATTGATACATGAAAGAATGTTCCAAGTCACTCCAGAAATGTGCTAACAAGTTAGGGAGTCGTGAAACATGCCTAGTTGGAATGGTGATTTGGTCTGAAAACACTTTAATCTGTGTTTTAGGTCAGGACTCTTCTGATTTCAAGGGATGATGGGTAAGAGAATAAAAAAGTATGATGCCTTTGTTGAACTACTTAGGGGAAAAAAATGTAGATAGTCTTTTAACACTTGCAAAGTGAAGTCATTGCATGAGTCTACCTTATCAGGCTGGCATTTCTAGTTTATTTTGCTGCTGCTGCTCTTTTTGCTTCTGTTCCCTTTTCCAATTGCTTTTTCTGATCTTTGCATGAACATGGTTTTCTTATGTTTTTGTATTACACCTCTGTAATAATGGAAAAGGGTTCCATAGCCTTTTGGCAATATTTTCTCAACAAAACCCTAAATTATGTTGTTAGAAGATTAGAGGTTTTTTTGTTTGTTTGTTTGTTTGTAAAAAAGAGGTCAGTGTAAAATGCAAGAATATCCTGGAACATTTTTAGCAATTCCAGAAGGACCTAGAAGTTGGATAGATAGGCGTGGTATTCAAAATTATGAAAGCATAATTAAATTTTAGGGACAATATATCAGATCTTTACTGAAAACAACATGGATGTTCAAATAAAGACATAAAAAAATTTGCTAGCCATATCCATGTCTTCTTTACTGGGCAGAATATTTTAACATGTCTCCTGTATTGTCCAATTACAACGGACAATGTAATTGTTAATGTTAAACCCTTTTCATTGAATGATATCTTGGAGTGTAATTTGTGGAAATGCAAATTTGGTCCACCTAAAAATAACTAGTATTTCTAAAGTAAACAGTAGATCTCAACATGAATATATATTTTGCTTTGTGCTCATTACTCTCAGAATAGCCACACCCATGCACACATCTTTCATATTCAGAGGTGCAGTGGATATTTGTATGGATACTTTAGGAATGTGTAACTACCACCACGCAGTAACTGAATCAAAATTTCAGAAAATGATGCATATAGTATTTAGTACTTTAACAGAATGTCTTCTGATAATGCTATCCTAACCTTTGTTTCTCAAAAAAGAAGTTGCTTTGCTTTAATATCGCTCTGTAGTTGTTGGAGTTTTCTAAGGAATACTCTAGATACTCTTAATCTGTTAAAATGAATTAGGAATAATCTACCTTTTGGTTCCATTTTGTGATTGCTGCTTATATAGTTTTCTTTCTAAAGGACCTCTGCCATGTCCAGTGCTGTCAGTCTTCTAATATTTTTCAACAGGATAATATATCTTCAGAGTTTGAAAAGGGAAATAAGTATTGCAAAGTGTTAATTCAAAGCTGTGTACTTGTGTGTCAATTTACTATCTGTGTTAAAATGAAAAATACAGTCAGCTTTTTTACATTTATGGAGCTAAAAAACGGAACTAACAACAAATTAAATCAAGCCTGTGGCTATATTTTAAGAGCAGTTATACATAGAAAAACACCTTTCCATTGGGACCTCTGACCTCTCCCAAATGGAAGTGAGGCAAAAAGCAGACTGGCATAAAACACTGGCATACACTAAAAGATGGCTTGCTTTCTGGGCAGATTTTGCCAGTTTTTTCATATCTGAAAAAATCCTGTGTTCCAAAACCTGAAGTGGGATATTATATAGGACAGGGGGTTGCTAATAACAGTTATTCATAATATGCTCAAAATGAAATCCCAGGCTGGGCACGATTCAGCAGTGTACTGAGCACTTAGTTACAAATCCATCAGAGAAAATAATCGGGTCTGTTTTGAAGGGGAATGTCAAGATCTAATTTTCTGATGGTATTATGTCTGCTTACCACAATGTAGTCACAAGCACAGTGCATAAATCTAGTGTTTCCTTGAATAAGGCCAGTATCTTGACAGGAGATGTCCATTCTCCATTTGGAAGTAATTTTATAAATTCTGGGAACACTAATTTATTACAGTAGTTTAGTTTAGAAAATGTCACTTTCATCTTGCAAGCGTAGGTATTCCTCATGTGTACATGCCTCATCAGTTTTTATGGATATTATACAGCTTATAATACTTATGAATACAGAAGATACTGAATGCCTCACATATCTAGTCTACTGTACTTCTTTCTCCCTCTAAGTACAGTCCTTAAAAACATCTGGATTTCTAAAGGATCAGTGTTACTCATGAGTTAGTACCCATGTTCAAAAGTGATTTGAGTGTCAAAAGCTAAATGTGCAAAGGAAACTATGAATTGAAAAACTCAGTTTGCTGATGTGTAGGTTCCCATTCAAACCATGGTATATAAAATGCAGGAAGAGATAAGTGCCTCTGTGCCTCTTTTTCACAAATTTCTGTGCACTGAAAAGGTGATTTCTGGAGACTGCCTTGGCCAGTGCCACCTGTGAAGCCTCCTGAGGTTAATGAGGAGCTTCCAGGTAACACGGGACCATCAGCCCTTTTTTTTTGTCATTAGTGCAGGCTGAATAGACTGACTGCCCTGAACATTGCTGTTTCTTCAGGTGTCTCTCATTCTTGTCCCAAAAATGCTCATGGCCTGAGATGTGTGATATATTGGTTTTGAGCAATCCACTTGCTGCAGACATATATGCCTTAAATCCTCCTTAAGCACCTGTACCTGTCAGAACTAATTTCACTCAACTTGACCATTTAAATGGGTTTGTAAGCCTAAACTGAAAACCTTAGACCTTAGACTCCTTTTTTTTTGTCCATTAAATAGGCATAGGAAGAAGCCAATTCCTTTGGCACCCTAAACACACATCATTGATTGAAGTGACTGGCTGAGATTCTGCAGATGAACTTACGCACATCGAAAGTTAAGGACTTCCTGTAGGAACTTTATTCTCCTTGAAGTCAGTTGGATTTGGATTCTGATGGTGAAATCTGAAGCCATCAAAATGGCCTCTGAAGTAAAAAAGGCTATTGACATTTCTGACACCAGGTTTTGAGTCTAGGAGCCCTGTGATGCACCTGCAGCATAGATCAAGGTGTGGGTACTGATCATATTACTGTAGCTTTCTCATTTTGCTGGCAGCAGTGTGTTGGCAACAGCTTGGAATTTACTGTGGGCTGCAAAATCCCTCTGCAAAGCTGTGCTAAATATTACATGTTAGTCTGCCCTGAACTCTGTATTGCTTTAGCAAGGCCAGCTAGCGTGAGGAAATAGTCAGCAATCCCCTTACAGACTGCCTTTCCCACACTCTTGTAGTAGAAATTCTGCAATGACAGACAAGAGATAGTGTATCCCTATCTTGCATGAGTGTTGTGGTATTTCATATTTCATCAGTTTATTCGAAGTGCTACAGAACTTGTGGATAGAAGGGAAAAAAAGCACTGTATTTTCTTGCCAAAAAAGCGTAGCTTTGTGAGGGTTGCAAATCTATGTGCATCAATTGACACCCAGGGCCTTAGACCTTAAAGGGTGTAGTAACCCTTCTGATTGAAGGTCACTGAGAAGAGTTCTGTAACGCATTTTTAAAATTGCCTGAAGTCCAGAGGCAGCTTTGATTTTCCAGTGTTCTGAATTTGATGTAGGCACTGTACTAATTGCTCTGATCCCCTGTGAAAGGTAACTCTCACGTATCCATGTCAGTATCTCTGGATCATTAGGTGACATTGACGCTTCTAGCCTTAGGATATCACTAAAATTAGAGACCTTTAACTTTAGCACAGTTCTTTTTGCCTTAAGGACACCAAGGTATTTACTCAATAAGTCCCTGCTGGGAGGTTCCTAAGATCTTTGCCCCTTTCCTTTGGCAGCTCTCTTTACACTCTATGATTGATTGGCATGTGCATTTCTGGCTCCTATTTTGGGTCTTCATTAGTACTTATGCATTTACTTGGGCCTGTTTCAAGCTTCTGTGTTCTCTAATGTACTGCTCATTGGGATTCTCAGATCCCAAGAGTGTCCTGAAACCCTCAGTTCCCAAAAGATGCTTGCTTTGTAGGCACCTTGAACTCTTTGTTTTTTATCCTCAATTTAGGACATGTAGAAAGCTATTCCAAGATGTGTTTTTGACTGTTCTGCTGGCTCAGCACTTGTCAGGTGACACTGCAGTAAGAGCAGTTGAAAGCTGCTGTACACACCTTCTCTGGGGCATTTATATGACAAATCACAAGGTGCAGTCTGGTTTTACCTCTCTAGAGTCCCAGACAAAACTTGAGGATGATCTGGAAGGTGGATAAGAGAAGTAAATGATAAAATTTTACCTCATGTTGCCTGAAGGTAATGGTCAATACAGCAGAAATTTTCTTTATGAAAGATGCATCTGAAAAAATGATGACTTGTAAATTACTTTTCAAGTATTTTTGTTACATGAAAAGGTTTTCATTTTTAACCTAATGTTTCTGGCTTTACTTGCTCCAGTTTTTTAAAATATTAAAAGTAGATTTTTTTTTAAACTCATAAATTTGCACTACTGACCCTTAGAATTTCAAAATAGCAGTCCAGGAAAAAGAAATATAGAAGTGAATATCACTTGCAGATTCTCCCTTCACTTGTATTGCTTAAACCAGAAATTTAGGCAGTTATTGAATCTGTAGATCCTCAATCATCATGATGACAGGAAATCCTCTTTTGTCAATTACATTTGACCAGGAAGTTTGAACATTTTCTTTCAGATATTGATTGAACCACACAGAACAGTACACTACAGTTTGTCACTGTATGAGTAGATTACTGCAGATCACTCTTCTTTATGGCCTGTTATTATAACAATTTGCTGTAGCAATTTACTGTCATGCTATAGTGGCATAACAGGGACAGCAGAGAGGTGTGCAACTCTCACTGTCTAGAACTCTTTGTCCATCAAGTAGCAAGAAGGTGTGATAGAGGTGTACCAAGGGATTATTTTCAAAATACCTGTTAAGGGAATTGTGACTAAGAATGAGTAGACACAGGAGTACCAGATACCTGTCATGGTTGCTAAAAATATTCCTGTTATTGTCAGATTGCACAATGGTTTAATTCCCCATGAAAGTCTAGGTGACATATTTGCTACCCAAGTGAATAAAGTGACAAATACTACCAGGGTTAGTAATAAATGAATTTGCCTTTTGGACGGTAATCTTTCATGCCAGCTCATATGCTAGTGCTTAAGGCAAACTATTTAAAACACACTTCACCTAGTTTGAACCTGGCAACAACATACAAGCAAGAAAAATGAATCCCAAGTTTTTCTTTATGACATGTCTCTCTTCACTAGAGGTCTAGAAGCCATTTAACAGGCCTTGTAATCAGAAATAAGAGCAATTTTATGCAATAGATCAGCTTTCTAAACAATAATTCGTCCAAAAGAGATTAAATGGCGGGGTGTGTATGTATGTGTTATTTTAGGGGGAAATTTTTATGATTTTTATATATATGCATGTGTTTGTGTGCTTGTCTGTTATGTCTTTATATCTGAATATAGATACATTTGATATATTATTTTGTTATAAATGACTTTCCTATACACTGTAATAACTCCTAAAAATAATTAGTTTTTGCAATCCACTGGACTTTACAGACAAGTCAAAGCCAGATTTTGTTACATTAACGCCACTGAATGGATTGAAACAGCTAAAAGAATCTGCTTGGGGTCCTGAGGTAGCAGAAATTAGTGACTCTTCAGTGGAGTCCTCACTGAATTCTATTAGCTGAAGTTATGGTGTAAGGAATCTAAAATTAAGACAATCCACTGTGCTTTGAAAACCAGAATAACATGACAGAGCTGAGGTGCCTTATTTGTTAAGTCACAATGTCAATGACTGGTAAATAGAATAGGTTACTCTCAAGAGGTTATAGAGTGACCTGATGTCTGTGAGGAGCATTGTAAGTCTCAACTTTTGTTTGAAAAATAGAATTGACTAAGCAGTAGTTACATCAAAAGAAGAATAATTTTGGTAGCACATAGCTGTCAAAGGCAGAAGTTGCGTTTATTTTTCCTGTAATACTTTGGGACTTAGGTATAATGAAAGCTTTGTGAGATTTTCAAAGCCTAAAGCAAATTTGAAAATTGCATTGGGTTATGAAATGACTGTACCCAATATACTGATCCATTCAGGTAGGTCAGATGACTTACACTGAACATTTTTGTAATCTGGTCTTTTATTTGGATGCAATAAAACTCTTGACTCTAGCTCGTCTTAAATGAACAGAGAACCCTAGATATTTATCACTAAGCAGGTACTTTATGTATCTTGATAATCAGAAAAGAAAGAACTGGAAGTTCTTTGGAAATATGGAAACAAATAAATCTCACGATCTTCTTAGAATTTTCCATTGTTAATTTCTTTAACAGTGTTTGTCTTAATTCTCTTGCCTGATTCTTCTTTATTTCCATTCAGTCTTTTATTATTAATTTTATTCAGGTGACCTCTTCACTGCTCATTGTTCAGCCAGATCTTTCTTCCACATACTCTTGTTTCCTCAAGTGTTTGTTTTGCTATCAAAGCTCTTATGCCACTCCACATCATTCCTGAAAATCATGCAGTTGTTCCCCACTAAATGATGCTGCTACTGATAATCAGAGAGTAAAAATCATCTGTACAGTATCTGCTCACCCTGTTATGGCATGCACACCTGATGCTATGAATATGAGGATTCAACCATCACCCCCAAAAGAGAGAGGGATGGAAAAGAGAACAAGAAGTAAATTTTATTTTATTAGCCAGTGATCATTAAAAATTCACCTTAAGACTGATGATAATTTCTCAGTTGCTGATTGTGTGGAACCTCCACCCCCAAAAATGGAACAAGCAAGAAATAATTTCCAGCAGAATGCCAAGGATTTTATTTGACAATGTGAATCAAACACTCAGGGTGCTAAGAGAATACAAATTAAAGTTCACTCAGCCATTATGCTGTCTATCTCATACCAAAAGGTCTAGAGAGTCTTAAAGAAAATCACTAAATTACTTTTTTATTTCTAGTTTCTGTGGAAATACTTTACAACTGAAATATATTCTTGATGTTCCACCCAAGTGCATATGCAAAGTAAGGCTGAATAAGCTTATTTAATATTTCACAAACTTGGAAACAACTGCTCCTTACAGAATTGCAAAGGACATTGACAGTCCATAGAGCATGAACAGCCTAACTGTCCAACACTGCCTAACATCAGGCCTCCTATCACTCCCCACTGACTGTTTACAGAATACAGGTTCATCATTTCCCATGCTTCTAATTGTCTGAAATTAACAATGTGAATATTCCCTTCTCCTTCCTTTATTCTTCACCTGATTTTGCTAAGACCATGGTAAAAAAATGAATTAATTAGAAGCACAGTCTTTGGGTGATTGCATGTAGCATTTCATATGCAAAATAAATTGCTTTGTGAATTGTAACATAAACTATTAAGCATTTCTATTTCAGGTGCACATTGTACAGAACAGAGCGTACAGAACTGCATTTAAAAATATTTTCCCTGTAAGAAGGTATATATCCACTGCTCCAAACAGAAAATACATAAAAATTGCAATGCACTGCTTTATTCCTCTCATAAATTTTGTGTTAGTTACTGATTGCTCATTCTATTCCTTAATGAATTTTATTTTAAAAGTGCTTTATTTTAAAAGTATGAAATCGGTAAAGTGACAGGCTTAAGGTACAGAGGACTGCAAATTAACATCTATAGGACATGATCCACTAGTTTGAAACTGCCTTGAGTTAGACTATTGCCTACCAATAGAGTACCAAACAGTTTACTGACTCAGTGAGAAATGTAATGTGTGCTTAGATCTTGTTTCACAAGAAATGATAGAAATGATTGTAAAGCAGACTTTCTCAAGTCCTGGTGGAATCTCAGAAACTCTTATTATAGGAAATTCCAACTTCATACCATCCCCAGCTCAGATGCATTATGTTTCTCAGTTCCTATGATTGCTTTTGTCAAACTGTTAAATATGAAAAAACAAAATGCCGTGTAGCCATATTTGTAATGAATAACATGGGCAAAGCAGTCATGAGCAACTGCCATTTTATAAAAGTTCTTTTTGATGTATCTGTAATTTTTTTTCTATTTTTGCCTGTTGAACTGTTTGTAACCAACAGAGTGGAAAATAAATTTCTCAGAACTTAGATTCAGAAAAAGAATCTGTAAGGCTTCTATAAAGTTTATGAACTTGAAAACATCATTATTTTCAAAAATGTTCTAGACTCATTGAAGATGATGAAATTCCTAGGCTTATTTGCCAGAGAGTAAACTTTTTGAGAAACTCATTTTCATTTAGATGCTCAGCCTGGTCTTTGAGTATATCAAAATTATACAAACATATCACTGTTCCTGATTTAGAGTGGAATTTGCTTCTTTAGTCAAGTCAGTCTGTTTGCAGCTGCAATCTTCGTTCATACATTTTCTGCACAAAAAATTGTTTGTTGTGATCTGCTGTTCTTCAATTTCCATTTATAACTATTACTTTATAATCTATATAAGGACATTCTCTAATATAATTCTTTGTGCTATTTAAAGATCTTATACTTGTCAGTTTTAATCTTTTCCACCTTTTCTATCTCATGAAAGGAGGAAGAAAGTAATTTTTTTTATTACGATTTCTTTCTTTCTAATTAGAGGATTTGTAAACTTTCAGTCTCTCAGTGTTCAGACTGAAGTTTTCTTGGTAAAGGCTACAATTAGTTTCACTCACAGGTACCTGTCTTTACTGTCAGTAACTTTGACACAGAAAACTTGTCTGCATAGGAAAATGGCTAAGCTTTCTTGTCAAGAAAACAACAGTATTACTCAAATTTCTTAAGAAAAAGTTGTCATTTTTTTTCCTGAAGCTAGTTCATTAAATCTGTAAAAATATAGAAAATAACATTGTCACTGTCTGCCTCCAAAAATACCTTTTTGTCCACATTGTGTGACTTGCAGATCAATAACCTTTTCTGTTAAATGTAAGCAGAAGCTTTATCTAGTTGTCTAGAAATTTTATCTAGTTGTCTAGTTGTCTAGAAATTTCTAGGAAGCAATTTATCCCAACTATCTTAACACAATCAGATGAATCAGAGGAAAAATGGCTAATCCAGGCACCTAGATTTTCAGTTGTATGAACTAAGTAGAAATAACTCTTACTCAATATGCTTCATGATGAGAGAGGGAAGAGGGAAAAATCATCCCGAGCAATGTGGTTGCTTTAGTAATTCTGTTGAAGATGCCATTGTGCCTATGATCCATGATTATCACAGACTGTCTCCATGAACAAGAAATGAACTGAGAAAGGTTATTCAATGGGAATAATGTAATTATACAAAGGACACTGTGCACTAATAAAAAGAGGTGTTATTCTACATGTACAAATATTTTTCATTTATCCAAGACAGTGATAATGAAAAAGAGATGTGCAGTTAAGCAAAAATGTCATTTACACCCACATTAAATCTCCCTCATATTTCCACAGCAATGTAAAGGCTCTTAGTGCAAATGAGAAGTAGGTTTCCAAGAGCTTTTCATCTGATGATTGTGAAGTGATTCATACTGCACTGCTACTGGTGCCATTAAGGATGAGAAGGCAGAATGAACTGTGGGAGATTGACAGTTTTGTAAATCGGGACATAAATACTGAGTTGTAGGCGCCTGAAAACTCAGGTGAGTGTTTGCACGACAACCCGAAGTAGCAGAAGACATCAGTGATGATATGGCATTAGCAGGCCAAATTTATACCTGCCAGCACTCCTCAGCAGCTCTGTACCAGACTGATCAACTATGACAAAAAGACAGGGAAATCTTTCCTAACATATGAGAAGTAGACTGAAATCATAATGGACTTTCTGTAATTTTTCATAAACTATTCAAATCTTTGAAAGTGTATATTTTACACATGAGATTTGAAGCCCTGTCTCTGTTACATTTTAAGCTGTGTAAAGATTGTATTGCATTAAGTGTTTTATCTGAAATTTTCCAAACTGTGAAGCTTGAAGTAAAGAAAGATATAATGTGACAGTTACGAAAGGGAAGAGGATGGGGTAGAGGCGAAAGCATGAGACAAAGCCTGGACAACAAAATTTTGTGGAGGGACAGAGGAGATTTCAACAAGATACCCAGATGCTGGAAGTTCTGTATCTTTGAGTGATACTAAGTCACTTGCAGCCGGCTTTTCACTTCTCTATCATTAGGTGCCTTGTCTATATTCATGAGAGTACCTTTATGGAGGGAACTACAAAGTTATCTTGTACCTATATGAAAACTCCATATGCTTACACTTGTTTTATTTCTAATGCTCTAAAATCCACTAGTTTACCTGAGAAATCTTAATATTAGATATATGAGTGCAAAGTAGGACTGATAATATAATTTTAAGACTATTTCATCCATGATTTCTTGTCATAGCTTCTGCTATAGAAATGGGGGGTCTCTTTGGGCTGAAAGATTCTGCCATTCTTCATCCTAACTGCAGCTACGCGTGACACTGAAGCCCGGCACACTCCACAAATGGGCGCCACAGCCTGGTTGGGCCAGCCGCATGGCCACTCAGCCCTCGCTCCGAGCGGGGAGCGACTGGGGCGATTGGCTGGCTAGGGGAGCTCTCTCACGGCGGAGGGTGAGAGACTGCATCTCCCCGAGAGGCAGGTGAGCGGCAGCTAACCAAGCGATGCAGCAAGGACGAGGCAGAGAGGCAGCAGTTTGTCGCAGTGGGAAAAGGATTTATTGAGGGGAAAAGGTACAGGTCGGGAGGGAGGCTGCAGCAAACTGCCAAGATCCGCCCCCAAGGGCAAGCAATTCTAAATTCCCCGAAGGGAGGAGCGCGCCACAGCAAACAGAACACAGAAACTAATGATGAGCATGAGACAATAACAAATGAGGGAACAACAGAGGAGGGGCTGCCCTTCCTGCACCAATCATCCTCCGCCCAGGGTAGAAGCTTCTGGGGCTGGGGAGTGGGCAGGAGATGATGGACAGGAGGGTTGCCAAGGTAACAGGGGAAGGGAAACTGTGATAATGAGGAAAACAAGGTGGGGACTAAGGTGGGGATTACAGTGCAACAAAAAAAGGTGGGAGTAACCAAGGAAACCTGTGATGGACAGTTGACTGCATGAGGGAGTGGGGGGAAAGGGGCCTGAGACAGAACCATTTTGTACGATACGGAAGCCATTTTGAATAACATCAGAACAACTTATAAAACAAACTAAAATACAACTTGAAACAGTTTAAAACAACCGCAACACACTACAACACCTAACAATAGTTTTCCTCAGATGAAGGGAGGGAGGGAGGGAAGGAAGGAAGGAAGGAAGGAAGGAAGGAAGGCTACTTCATCAAAATGTCTCTTTTTCTGTACATTTTTTGTTGTTGTTTAGTTTTTGTTAGTTTTGTTTCTTTGTTTGTTTGCTTGTTTTATTTTTCTTGCTTGTTTTTGGGTTGTGTTTTTTAAAATTTCTCCAGGCATCCTGAAAGCTATTCTGTTTGAAAACAGGACTGTACCTCCACCATGGGGTTCTTGGAAGTCAGGCACAATAGACCTTTAATCTTTAAAAAATAAACCCAAGGAAATTTGATGACCATATGCTTTTAATAATGTAGAGATAAGATAAGTCTAAAGTGTCTCAAAAATGGGTCTTTTTCTGGACCTTCAGATTAACAAATTCAGCCAATCTGGAAGGTTGAACCACAGGAAATAAAATGTATTCCTAATTTTCTGAGCTTGGTTTAAAGGAAGAAAGAGAGTTTCTCAGAGCATAAACATTGGGCCTGCCCAGTAATTATGGAATATTTGTATCTGGTTCTCTCTATCTTCCTCTATAGGAGGTTGTATGCATTGTATAAATAACCAAGCAGCACAGACAGATACCTCATTTTCCCAAATCCCACACTGTATAATAAAAAGAAGCCTTTATAATCAATCTTTTCCACTGAATTAAAGAATATTTAATTTTGAGTACAAAATGGAATAGCTCTTGCAGGGTAGCTTGGCAATAATTCACAGAAGACAGTACAATACATTGGAGCCTGGTCCACTTTCCTCACTCAAGGAAGGGAAGCCTTGTGCTGAAGCAAGGAGATCAGAAATATAAACATGAGCTCTCTGTGCTTCAGACCAATGCTCTAATTTTGTCTCAAGTGAGAAGGCTTCCTTGATTATTATGGCGTATGTCTAGAAAGATGGCTGGGATAAAACTAGAAGACAATGAGAAGTTTTATTCACATCCTAACAGAGATTATAATGGTATGAAAATTTTAGGGTAAAATACAGTTGCTACTTGCTGGATGGAATGTAGTTGGCATCCTTGAAACCCGTTCCATGGTGATTCCTCACACCCACAGTCTGCAGCCACAGCACCTGCTGAGGGGATGGAGCAGAGGGGGGAGCGGAATGGGGACACCACAGCCAGGCTCTGTGGAAATCCTTGCAGGGCGGGAACCCGATGGAACTTTGCAGCAGAGAAACTCATAACACCTGTCAGACAGGGGAGAGAGGGGAATATGTCCTGCTGCTGAGCCAACAACTGGGTGAAATCACTCTCCTCAGATTAACGTGGTTCATTAAAGCCTAATTGTAATGCTAACCCACACCTCCATCCCAAAGTTACCCAACTGCAAGGTATGGCCACCCCTCACCAGGCACGAGCTCTATAGTTTTTTGAGTGTATCTTTAAAAACAAAGAGAGAGAATTTTGCACCAGTCTCTAACACAGGTACGTATGAGTAGAGTCACTCAGGCTCCACCTAAACATTAAGAAGTACTATCAAATTAAGTTGAGAATGAGGGAAAAGTTAGGGAAAGTTCTGTTGCAACTGCATATATCTGTTGACAGGCCAAACCTGTCTTCTCCCCCATAGGGATGCCTGTTGGGTAAGAACCACACTCTATCCAGTCTTAAAAATAAAAATACTTTTACTGGGGACTAGAGCTTGTCTGTATATGTCTTTGAAAATGTTTTTCCATTCAGATACTATCACTGACTATCCTCAAACCTTAACCTGTCACAATTTTATACTAATAAAGGGTGTTATCCCACAAACTATGAGTCCTTTGCGGGTACTGGCAGTTGCTGGCAGTAGAGAACATACTCAAATAAAGAGGAAGACCCAGTGAGGGATCTCCTTTATGCTGTTGGTGTATTTCCCTGAATAAGTTAAGTTGAACCAGTTGAACCACTCTCCAATAATCCAGCAGGACTTCTCAGGGAAGGGTCCCCCTAATGGCATGCTCACAGACTGGTTGGGTACAAAAGTCTTGGCGTTCCTGGGGTGCTGGCTGACAAATTTAATACTATGGATTGAATAAATATTCCTTTTTCATGAGACAGTCTCTCTTTCCC
>NW_005054332.1:5306455-5312873 GCF_000277835.1 Geospiza fortis
TTTCCCTTTTTTTGAGAGAAGTCAAAAGAAGACTCATTCTCCTAATGCCAGTATGAGAATCATGTCAGAATTTACTGAAGTATAGAGATTACTTTCTTGCCAGAGAACTTGAGTATGATCAGGTTCCTTCTTATAGATATAATTCCTATCTCTTTTTCATGAATATTTTCCTGTTTTTTTCTGCAGCCTCATTTAGTTAGTTTCCAAAGAGCTATTCCACAATAGTTATGCATGGGGCACCCTCTTGCCTGCAACAGTAAAATCCCCAGTGATAAACCCTTATGCTCTGCACTCTAATGCATTAAATATCTCAAGGCATGTAGTCATAAATTGTTCACCCAAGATTACAAGCAAAGTCGACAGTAGAGTGGAAAACCCAATGAACCCAATCATTAGCTTAACATTCTTTTCTTGTTATATGAATAAAAAGCAAATTTATTACGTTAAATGTCCTACTAAAATGTTCAGAACCCATTAAGCACTATTTTCAAATAGCAGAATACATGCTCTTATGTTACAAAACAAATACATTTTAGTAATTTTCTCTTGCAAGAAAGAATTCTGGTCTACTCCAGTCTTATACCCAATTAGTGATCTGATCTGCATCTACTGAAGCAAATGACAATGTTTTGATTTGAGGCCAGCAGTTCATGATCAAGCTATAAAAGCTACATTGTGCCCGAGTGTTAAGTAAGAACAAGTCTTCCCTTGTTTCTTTCTCCCTGAAAAATTCCTGTTCTCTGGAACAGGACTCATTACTCTTGGTTGGTTGCCATGGTTCTCTTTTCTTGGCAAAGCTGTCAGCTTGTTACTTAACAGAAACAAAGGGATGATTTCCTATTTTTCCCACCTCTAGCCACTGATAGCTCAATTAAGGTATAGACTTAACATCTCACTATTATGAGGTGCAATGAAGTGAGCATTCAAAATCAAACTTTTGAATTCTTTGCTGTGAGTAGCCTAGAGGTATATAATCTTTCTGTATAAGTAATTCATGGAAAGTTTTCTTTAACACGCTTTGCAATTAAAAAACAATCAAAGAAACAAATGAAATCCCCCACCCACAAAATAAGATGGGAGCTATCCCTAAGGTTCTGCAGAGTTCTCAAGAGCAGAGTTGAAGTACCCCCATGCAGAGATTCAATAGTGTAAACAGGCTTTGTGGAATTGTTTTTGAGTACACATTAGGCAAATTACACATGCAGTAAACATAATGCATAATGAAATAAAATCTGGTATAAAAAATAACGACTGAACTAATGTTTAAATACTCAGACACTTTATTTCATAGAATCCATTGCCAGATGCTGAATTGAAAGGCAAAATATAGCCCGCATAAATGTGACTTCCACAAATAAGCTGAATACAATCAATGCTATTCCAAGTGGTAACAGATTCACTTAAGTTGGTTTTAGAAATGAGTTGTGATTATTTTCAGTATTTTCAGTTATTTTAAGTAAAATTGTAACACTGAGTTATTTTATGTTTTCTACTCCAATTAGATGAGGTTTGCTCTGTTCAAATTTCAGTGGGATTCTTGTGGAATTATATATGACATCTGAATTAATACTGCAAGAGTTCATAATGATTAATGTCATTATAAGAAATGCTGAAGGGATTAATAAGGATTTCCTACTTGTTGCAAAGTGTAAAAAGCCTAGGGGCTTTGCCATCGAAGAGCACTGGGGTGGCCTCATCTAGTCAGATCTTTTGGATCAGAGATATTAAATAAAAACATCTGTAAATTGCTACAAGATTTATATTCCTCCTTTCTGATATTAATGATATTGCTAACTCTACTGTACTTTTGGGGCCCATTTAATTTAGACCATTCTTCAGAAAGTAGTTAATAAAAAATTTATTGTATTAATTATGATATTTCTAGTACATTATGAATTTATAAGCTCGTCACCACCTGCAAACTCATCTCCCAGTTGCCTTGTACAGGCAAAACCAAAACATATTATGTATCATTACAGTGAAAATTCCAGTAGTCTTAATGCTCTGGGCTTGTCATATAGCACTCTGCAGACATGTCAAGAGTTAAGTTTGCTGCCATTTGATTTGTGCCTTCCTTCCAGTTGTCTCTTATAAATGGCGACCAAATACCCGAGACCCAAATCTCTCACACCTAAGATGGTCTGGTTTTGACATTGCAGCTATTCGACATAAAGACTACTGAAACATTGCAGTTATTGAAAGAAACTGTCTATAGCTAAGCTTTGTAAGTAGTTATAATTTTTATACTGGCAGGGGTTCAATGTGACGTCAAATTGTATAAGTAACTTTAGGAAATACCTAAACCACAGAGAAAAAATGCCTTTGAATTTGGAAAGATTTCTGAGAAAATCTCTAAACCCTTTTAAGGGAATAATATACTCGTTCATGTGTGTGCATGAGGGAGACTGAATTTTAGGCTAAATTATTAAATTATTCTTACGTGTTTTGGGAGGGTTCCTCTTTGAAAAAGTACAATTCTGGCAGTCTTCTCTATACAGTTGTGAATGTAAAATGACTGCAAAGGATCCTCTTAGCAGGTAAGGACTCCTGAGTCTTTCTCTCCAGTGTATAGTCATGGAAAAATGAGTACCAGCTGTCTTAATCTTAGACTGAGTCTTAGCCTAGCTACCTTTTGTTTCTTACATTATTTAAATTCTTGTTTAAACTCCCTCTGATGCATGAACAGGTAGAGTATCTTCAGAGGACAGTAAATGTTACAAACTTCAAAGTTTGTTGAAGTAAATAACTCCTTGGATGTCACACACATCTTTTCATGTAAAATCCTTTCCTTAGGATTTTTTTCCTCCTGAGAAGCTGAGAGGCCTCAGGGACAAAATCTAAACAATGTTTATCTGCTGCTGTGGAATGCAACAGGTGGATCTTTGATTGGCCCATCTTGGATGTTTATAATTAATGGCCAATCACAGCACAGCTGTCTCAGAGAGAGTCTGAGACAGCTGTCTTTGTTATGATTCTTGCTGATTCTATTCTTGGCTTAGCTAGCCTTCTGAGATGAAACCTTTTCTTCTATTCTTTTAGTATAGTTTTAATGTAATATATATCATGGAATAATAAATCAAGCCTTCTGAAACATGGAGTCAAATCCTCGTCTCTTCCCTCTTCTGAAAACCCCTGTGAACACTGTCACACTTGGACACTTTTTTCTTTCATCACTGATAACAGAGACAACCTAGAGGACTTTCCTAGACCACAAACTTAGAGGTGTAATTCAGCTACCAGAAGATATATAAGTACTGACACCAGAACTGCCCCAGGATGTGTGAGACTTACACGACCAGAGATCACAGAAGATATTCTAGGACATTTAAAAACTCATCTTTTTGCAGCAGAATCTCATCCTTAAATTTTAGATGTTGTGATGGCGTGAATCTAATCCTGTCTTATAAATTATATGCAAAAAAAAAAAATATTAACACTCTCACACAGTTTAGAGGAGTTTTCTTATTTCAAGCCTTTATCTTCTGCCTCAGGCAATTGTACAATGACACAACTAATTCTCATGAGGGATATTTCCAAAGTTCTTGGTTTTTTTCATCAGTGATCTTGTTAAGAACCTTGAAATAGGACTCTTCCATTTAAAAGCTAGTATTCAATATGAGTATAAAGATTGTATGGGGGAAAGTTCTCAAATCCCAATGGGAAAAATTGACCATCCAACCACATGAAGACAAAATGGATCAAAATATGTTCTCCCCTACCATGGAAAAGAGCTCAATTAAGCTTTCTAAATGAAGCTTTCCGGTGCTTCAATTCTGTGTTTCTGTTGACCTATACCTGGCTACTCCAAGATCTAAAGGAAGTTTTATGTTTTTAAGATAAATTTATAGTAAAGACAGTGACGATGCTTTTACCATATAGAAATAGCAGCTTGTTGTAGTATCCTATCAATCCCAGCGTGACATTACAGTTTGTATAGCAGCTCCACACAGGACAGATGTAAATGGTAAATCTAGTGGCCTAAACTGTTCATTCTTCCTAGGAAAGTACACTTGAGATGACACAATAAATCCCTTCACAGTCCTGGGAGCAAAGAAATGAGAATTATGACATATGAAGAACAAATATGGCCTTTACAGTGTTGTAAATGCATCATAAATTATACAGATTTTAGTGTGTAGTTGTATAAGGCTATAAAACATATTTTATCCTACAGGTGTGAATGATGTCTGACATTTTGCTACCTCACTATTTGTGTGTAAATAAAATAACTCACAAGTGAAATCAGATTTTTAAGACCTAATGGCCCATTCTGTACATCACAGAAGCATTTGAATAGTGTTCTACTTCAAAATAAAAAAAAGCCACCTGTCTTATCTGTGGACTCATCTGCACAAGGGTTGACAGTGTATGAGTTACAATAAGAGCTGGAAGTCTGCATCAAATCATTTAGGGGGTAAGATGGGCAGCAAAGCTCATATGGGGAAGGAAGATAAACTAGATTTGAAACATAGCAGAAAGGGGGGATCTGTAAAGAGATCCCCCCTGGGGGATCTGTAAAAAGATTTCAGAACCAGCCCAGAAAAACACAGGGTACCAGCCCAATTCAGTTTTCAAGGACAGCGGGAAGTATTGGTTGGTTTAGTACCCTCTACAGTGCGAATATAACATTAAGAGTTGGTAGCTAGTTAGTCTGTCCAGAGACTGGATTCTCTGTACTTGAAAGCAGAAAATGGGCATTGTGAGAGAAGGGAAGAGCATAAACAGGCAGGAATGTGGTCAGTGGTACAGGAGGATATAAGGAAACTGTGACTATGATGCCATGACACATAATTCTACTTTATTTGTGTGAACCTGTGATAAAAGTTTGCTTTAATGTTTGGAGTCAGCATGTTGACACATTCCAATAGATAGTTTCTGTTACATGAGAAATGTTCCATCATCAAAAAACAGAAATGCCGCATTAAGTATTTGTGTGGAGCCTTATTTTCCAGAATTGCAAATTACTGCAACGATAATGCATACAAATAATTTATCAACCTTTCTGATTCTGATCTCATGCACTACAGCGCTAAGAAACTACACAAATAGTTTTACTTGATAAACAAAAGGATATTCAGTTGGTGAAGGCAATATTTAATTTAAAATATATTTCACATATTGTGGTAGCAATTTTATCATCTTCTTAATATTACAAATTACCTTCACTGGTCAAATCTATAATCTCTGCTTCCCAGAGGAAAAAAACACCCTTCCTGGGTCAGTGGAAGTATCAGCCAGTTGTTGCTCCCAGCAGCAGCAATAATGTGTACAGCAGTATAGCTTTGTCTTACTGGAGTAATGCTGATTTTTGTGGCACCCATACCTGTTGGATGCACAGGCAGAGCCTGGAAACAAACTGACACTCAGGAACTAAAATTTGAGACAATGCAGCTTGCAGGTATGAATGAAGTACAACTTTCTTTTTTTTTAATTGTTAAATGAAAGCTTGGTGATACAAAGAAGTAAAGAAAGAAACTATAGGGAAAAATGAGTATTCCTAAAGAAGTGAACCATTTAATTCTAGTGGATGAGCGTCTTTCCAGAAAAAAAATGCAGTTTCTGGAAGGTAGCTTAATAGTAACTTGATATTTTTCCTCCCTTGAAATGCGTGTTGGGTGTTGCCCTAAATGTTCATTTGGTGACTTAGTTCCGAAACACAAGGGACCACACCAGCAGCACAAATATTAATCCTGTTCAGTGTTCAGTGACTTTGAGCAGTGAATATATTCACATCTGTGGTTCAAGTTTTGTTCATGGAGACAGGTCAGAGAATGCTTATTGAGCTATTAGCACTTGCTCCAAGTTCAGATTAGTTCAAGAAGATGGATATTGCACTGAGGGACTTTATTCTCCTAAACACCATTGAGAGCAAAAGCAAATGAGGAGGAAGAACAGCATAAGAGAAGATGCTGAATGGTCATAACACTCAGGTTGGAGAGAGGAAGAGGAAAGGAACTGAAGCAGAAAATTAAATGGTCTGATACTGACTTTGAATAACAGCTGTGGGTCACCCTGAATCTTGCTGTACTGGAAATGCACACATAGTCACACCCCCAGCTGTGATCAGTTTTGTTAAGGTGCCAGCCATTTTCTCTGCCTCTGTCTTTTCTTACATAAATACACATCCATAGGCTAGCAAGAAACATCTAACCACTTAAAAGACTATTCCATAATAAAATTACCTTCAAGATATTTTGGAAAATTTGGATATTTTCTTCTCATTTCATTAACTCCTGCAAAGCTGGTCCTCCTGTGAGTTCTTCACTCATCAGAATCTAATTATTATTACCTTCCATTCAGGTTTGGCTGCCTGGGTCTAGCTATCAGAGGTAGTCTCATGGGAAATCAGACTTGCTGAGATATTTGTTAGCACTGCCAGTTACCTCTCTAGTGGGAGGCACTTTTTTTTGCTTTCATT
>NW_005054332.1:5312886-5372753 GCF_000277835.1 Geospiza fortis
TGCTGACCACTCTTTCAAACCCACAATCACTGTATACCCACAGTGAGCTGAGGCAGCAAAACACACAAGCCATGGATTTTGAATTATAAAAATTATAGCTGGAAGAGATCAATTAGATTATCCTACTAGCACTGCAAGATTATATCACACTCTATGGTTTTCTACTGTTTTAGTCCACCTACTTTTAAAACCTTGAGGGACAGGGCTTCTGCACTTTCTTATAGAAGACTTTTCCACAGTTTAATATAGCTTACTGTTGAGGAGGATGTCTTGTCTTCTTTTTCTTCTACATATCCCTCTGCATAATACATTTCCATGACCCTTAAGTTACCTTATTTTGCAAATATTTGAAATCAAACATTCTTTCTTGATGATGTCTCAACTATATGGGTTTTGTTGTTCAGAATTAAATTACAGACAATTGCTATGGAACATATAAAACATATGAAAACCTTCTATTGTCTCTCACATGTATCTGTTGAAAGGGTACTTTTCCACTTAAGCTACTCTTATCAAAGAAAGTGTGAGGATTCTTAAAATAATTTTAAAAAAAGGTAGATTATTTCTGTCTAAAATGACTTTGCCTAGAGAATACAAGCTTGCTATATTCAGCAGTTTCTTTCTTTGTCTTTTCCTCACCTTTTATTGTTAACATCTATGCTGCCTCCCTGATCTGTCCTTGACAAAAAATCACCACCATGTTCCTCAGCCAACTTATATGTCTTCTTCACCCTCATCCATTTCACATCTACTGTCATTGCCAGTGATTTCCAGTCTAGAATATATTTCATTTCAGCTTTGGCACACTGGTGTCTGAGGTCTTTTGCTACAGTACAATTAGTACTAGTAATTACATCTTCTCCTTTCCCATATTTCACTGCATTTCATTACAACTCCCTGTTTCATACCTAACAACATCACATAGATTCAACTATTGATAATGTCTTTCTGTCTCTCCTACTCCACAGCCAGTTCCCTGCATGAACACTTGTATTTCACAGCTCTCTTGAGCATTTTCCATTCTTTTCCTCATCACCACTTTTTTTCCATTCCCTGTTCTCTAATGCTGGTAGCCAGTGCTGTGTACTTTTGCTCACATAATGACCTTGGACTAGTCTGCTCTCTCCATTTTTTTCTAGCAAAGGCCTGTGTCCCTACAGTCTTCTCTTAATTACTGCAGCTATAGCTGTCTACGCTCCCAGATTCTGTTCTTTTTTTTTCAAGGCTTCTACAGTACCAATACACCTTGCCTTAGAAAACATTTATCATGCATATGTATTAATCTTAAACTCCTTGTGCAGCTCCCAGCCCTTGCTCATGAGGTCCTGTCCAAAGCTCATCATGAACTTCGAGATTTTATTTGAATTTCATCCTTGGAAAGACCATCTTCATTCTTTCTCATGCTTTCTTTATTGATCAGTCTACACACCCACTTCAAAAAACATTTCATAGAGCCATAGAATGGTTTGGGTTGGAAGACACCTCCAAGATCAGTTCTAACTGTAGGAGGATAGACCATAAGTAGATAAAGGTAGTACAGAAAGTAATCTTACCCCCTAAAGAGTTGCAGCTGAACCAATTATTAAGGATTAGGAGCAGGTCTGATTTTAACAGGCCACACCTGTAGCCAATCAGAAGATTGTTATAAAAGAGTGGATTGGTTGATTGAGGGAACTGCAGTCAGTTGGCTACTGTAAGGACAAGGAAGAGTCAGTGCTAGAGGAGCTGCCTACAAGAAACATCAAGGAGGCACAAAACTCTAGTAATATAGAGCCCTTGCACTATAGTGACAGCATCTAACCTCCTTACCAAGGACACCTTTACTAGACTATGTTGCTCAGAGACCCATCTGACCTGGCCTTGAACACTTCAAGGGATGGGTCATGCACAACTTCTCTGGGTAACCTGTTCCAGTGCCTCACCACCCCCACAGTAAATAATTTCTTCCTAATATGTAATCTAAAGCTCCTTTCTCTCAGTTTAAAGGTGTCCCTCCTTGACTTGTCACTACATGCCCCTGTAGAAAGTCTCTCTCCATCTTTCTTGTAGGCTCCGTCAAGTATTGGAAGGCTGCAGATAGGTCACTCTGGAGCTTTTTCTTTTCCTTCTCCACTCTTTCTCAGCAGGAGTGGTCTCAATCTGTTCATCCCCCAGCCTGTGTTGACCCTGGGAATAACTTTGACCCAACTGCATCACCTTTCATTTGGACTTAAACTGTGTGATATTCCCATGGGCTCACTCTTTGAACTTGTCCAGGTCCCACTGGATGGCATCTTGTCCTCCAGGTCTGTCAACAGCACCACTCAGTTCTCCTTTGTTTAACCAGGGTTTTGGCTAATCTTTCCTAAACAATTTGCCATGCCCAGTGTCCTACTTATGCCTGGTTTCAGTTTGCAAATACAGGCATAGGAGTCACCATGTATGCGTTAGCAGGGCACCGACATTACAGAATGATCAAATAGAACAGCCTGAAAAGAGTTTGTTAAGAACAACAGGGAGTAAGGTAGAAGCTACTCATAAAAGGAATTTGAGAAAATAATTGAATGAAGTGAAATGAGAAAATGTTTTATTCTTGAAAAATGAGCAAGAAATGTGCAATTTCTGCTGCATAAATATCACTACTAGTATTTTGTATGTAATTAAATGTACAAGAAAGAAAGAAAGTCTTTTGATACGTGTTTCTATGTTCAACCTCTAAAAAGAGTGATTTCTTGCTACTTTACCTTTCACAAAGGTATTTCAAAAGCAAAAGCAGGCCTCAACTTGGTAAATCAAGGAAACCATTAAGAATGTTCCTATGTTCTACTGAAGATTTTGACTTAAACGTGCTTCAGAGTTTAATTAAATCACTATTACATTTTTTTCATATAAAATACTGCTATTTCTACATTTGTTTCAAAACACCAAACCAATAAAACCAAGCAAAATAATTAATGAAAGCTTCATCAGCTCTTTTTATATTTTCTAGGCAACATTTTTTTTCTTAAATATTTTCTTCAGAGAAAGAAATGGTTTTAATCAAAAACACTTTCAGCTGTGTCTAAACCCGATATCTTTCTATCCAGGGGAATCAGAAAGTACTTTGTACTGAATGTTATGTCATGAAAACACTGCTACAGTTTATATTACTTAAATATTATTCTCAGAAATATTATCTTTTAATTTTAATTTGTTATTCTCATGGGACAGATAAGAAACTGGAAAGAATACAAATGAGAACGGTTTCAGAGACAGGCATGCTTTGTCATTTGTCACTGCCAAAATCCATCAGTAATATGGTATCATGAGAGGGAACTGTTGAAAGACTAAGAATTTTACTGGCACATTTAAACATGATATTAAAGAGAGATTTGAAGCAATGCCCCTAAAGAAAACTAATGCTTACTTTGTTAACTGCTGTGAAGCAAGAAAATGTAGACAGGAAGCCACCATTTATCTTCTTTTTGTTCCCAGGGGCTCCTTATGCTAACCTGCCTGACTTTTTAAAATTTTCAGCTTGCTTGATAATATTACAGGCTTGGGAACATTTCACTGGACTGAGGAGCAGGACAGTAGGAGCTCGTTTCTACTCTCCTCCCTGACCTGTGGCAGGAACAGAAATTGCTGCTGATTCCCTCGCGCCCCTTCTCAGAGCGTGGGCAGGTCCTCACAGGCCAGAAAATCAGCTAATAAGTGGTGGAAATGAAAGAATAGAAAAGGAAAAAAGAATGGGGCAGAAAAAGATTTTAATATCAGCAGTTTTTCAAAGGCAGACATTATAGTTATCTGTTCAACCACCCTCCTCCTCCTGTTTTTCAAATACTCAGTCATGAAGGCAGAATCTAATAGAGTCTTTGAACTAATTTAGTTTCTGTAATTTAACATGGCTCATTGACTTGTGCCTGTGGGATTCCTGAGTGGTCTCTCATCTGAGTGCTAAGCTGGCCCTTGAGTACTTAACTTAACGACAAGATCAGGTACGCTCAGATGGGATGACTGACTTTGCAAAAGTCCCATGTCTTTTTCCCTTTAAAATTGGTTGTGAAAAGGCTAAAGATTCACGGTATCATGAGGACAGAGGTTCTTCATCAGCAGGATAATAAGCGCATTTCCAAGAGCTCTGGAAAATATCGTGCTTTGTAGTTGATTGGTTAAGCATTAAAATACCCTGGAGACATAGTTGATTAAATGTTATTTTCCATAAATCATGAAAATGTGATCATGAGGAGGCAGAAGAAAATTAAGTATCTAAAGCCACACCAAGAATCTCCATGTCAGAACTCAGGACATCTTCACCATTGTTGATAAGTCTTTGGGTCAAGTCATACTTGGCTAATTAGAGTTTTCCAATTCCAGAGGGCACAAAATTTAGTGATAAATGAGCAATATTTTAATCCAGATATATGAGGTTATGCTATGTCCAGATAAACTGTACAGTGTGAGAACCCTGGAGGTGCTGAATACCTTCAGGCACAACAGAAGTCACATGGGGTATGAGGTATTATTATTACGGTACATTATTACATCCTTTCTGTGTTCCTCTCACCTTCCCGGCAGAACATGCTACTTATGGTGAAACAAAATTATTTGTTTTGTCTTTTTGTCCACTGTATTTTTGACACTTTACAACTTTAAGCAGGCAAGCTTGCCATTTATCTCAACTGATCTGCCTCTCCTTAGTTTTGTGCTGCCTGTGTGTAATCAGTGGCACCATAATTATATTCCATAATGAGCAGAAGGGACAACTGCACCCTGACTTGCTTGATGAGCTGATGCATTTTATGGCAGCTGGGCAGAGCGGTGGTGTTTTCAGATATGCCCTCTTAAGTTACCTTCTTCCACCAGCACACTAAAAACATCATGCAAATTATCAAATAATTTCAGTGCTGCTTGACAATTTGCATTGTGAGATTAATGATCAAACTGGAGTACCTTTTTCCAATAGCAGGGGAGGATCAATCAAGGTCAAAATACTGTAAAAGAGCAGGCAAAATAAAGCATAGAGAAGGTAATCATGTCTTTGCTGTTATCAACTGTGAGGATGCTTGGTAGCTGGCCAAACAATTCAGTTTCAGTGTCAATATTTTTCAGTTTGTATAAAGCAATTTGTTGAAGGCTTCAAACTTCCTCTCTTCAGTTGTAATGAGAAATTCATTGACTGCTGACCGTTTTGAAAGATTGGTGCAGACCAATTCGAAAATATTCCCTGCATCCCACAAAAGGCTGAGCTGGTGTAATCAGAACTGGATTTGCACAGCTGAGTGAGAAAACAGCCCTATGATGGTTCAGATTTGGGAGACTGTTTGGTCACAAGGCCCAAAGGATTTAATTCCTTGACTGCAAATATTTCACTTATGGAATCTCAATCCTTTAAATAAATAGTGGACACCTGACTGGCAAATGCTTTAGAAACCACGTTCCAACAAGTAAAATTCTGTTGCCTTTTAGTTCCCTTCCACAGGATCTTTATTTCTGGGGTGTAGTAGCTCCTTTGGCTGCTCTCCTCAGTCCAGAATCAAAGTCTGTGACAAACTAAGGAAGTTTCTCTGCTGATTTAAATGATTGCTGGACTGGACTTTGTTGCTTTTGTTGCCACAGTGTTTTTCTTTGTAAAATACAATTTGATTGTTGAATTTTCTTTCCTTCTTTCCCTTTCTTTTTTCTTTTCTTCACTTCCTATTCAGTTTTTTCCTTTTTCCCCCTTTCTTCCTTTTTTTCTTTTTTCCCTTTTTTCCCTTTTTCCTCCTCTTCTCCTTCCCCTTCCATCTTCCCTTCCCCAGTCTTCCCTTTCTTTTCTCCCCTTTTCTCTACCTCTCCCCCATTTTTTTAAGATCACAGACATTATCTTTCAGTTATTTACTCAATCAGGCTTTTCTCATTTTCCAGCAAAAACTAACAAGGAATCTGTTCTCACAAGGTATTAACACAGATCAACACCAGCAGAATGAAATTAACACCATTGGGATGAAATGAACTCAGTAACTCCCATGTCAATAGATATTTGTTCTTCCAGAGCTTTTGTTTAACTGTCATTCTGGAACCTTTTGTACTGATTGCATAAGCTTCTAAACAACTAAATTAAGTGTTTCTCATCATCTTTGATATAACTGGTGTCTTCTTTTACCTTTACTCATTATTTTTTTAGTATATTCATTAATCTGCATTCATTATTTATATTCACCGTGGGAAGCTGCTGCTTATAGTTTCCTTTCAACATCCTCTCAGTTTAAAGGTTTTTATTTCTGAGACTTTATCTACTAGGCTTTCGCTAGCATAGAGTCATGGAAATTGTTAATCTCACTTCTGATATAATCTCATTTCTGTTCTGCATTTACAATATTTTCTACATTTCAGCAAAGATTGTTATGCTTGCAATCCTGTCAGAATTGTCTCTTTTTATGGAGAATTTTTTTTTCTTGAAGGAAATTTGTCCAATGCTCCACTATTTGTAAGTGTCCCTAGAGATACTGTATAGAAGATTCTCAGGATTTGTATTTTTTTTGAGGATATCTCTGTTTTTTGGAAGAGGCCTAAGTGAGCTGCCATTTGATATGACGTTCATAATATTAAGCTCCATATTTAATGGATCTTGCCAAAGCTGGAGAAAGGATTGTGCCAAAGGAAACAAAGGCTCTTTGTGAAAGAGCCTGAAACAAGAGGCAGCTGTTTGAGATGAGGGGCACATATCCATGGCTGGTAGGGATGCAAAGTGCTGAGGGTTATCAGTATCAAATTGCAAAATCATTATCCTCTTACACCAGCTTCATGGGAATGACACCAAATGGTTCTTGATTTCTCAGCATTGTTTAAATATTGCTCAGTTGAAATGTCATGGGAGGCACATGATAGATGTAGACTGTGCTGAACAGAGTCCAGTTTTGTGCTTGGTTGGTGACAGCCCTGGTGACAGCAATAAAGCCATTCTTCTGTGAGTGAGGAGGGTGGAAAAGACAAAAAGAAGTGGGAGAGCTGAAGAAACGAAATACTGGATTGGGCTACTCATGACCATCTACATGCATAGACAATATATGCATTTGTTCAGGAATTAGACAGCTGGAGGCAGCCAAGCAGTCATTGTCATCTTCTTTGCTTTGCCAAATTCCTATGCCATCTACTGGGGTGAAGTGCTAAAGATGAGAGAAAAAACTAGTGGTACTTCATGTCTATACACACATACCCACACAGCCACACTCACACCCCTTCATCATGCCAGAGACAGCACTAGAAACCCTGTATCTCTGAGAATTTTCCTGTCTGTGTCCAAGTTCTGCCACAGACAGCCTTTTTTATGCATTGAAGATAAAATTAAGTTTTACCAAGGCTTTGAGAAGTCTTTAGTGACTTTTGGAAAGTCAGACAGAGAGTAAGCAGGCTGGTAAAGAAGATCAGTGGAAAACTGATGTAGATTTGTCAAGAAACTTATAACGCTAATCAAGGTACACAAGCCATTATTTTTTTATGATGGTTTACTGATTTTATTTTATTTGCGAGTACTTAGCTAATTCCTGGCATCTGATTTGCAGGAATGACGAACACTCTGCGCAAGGATGATACCAACAGGGGTGTGTACAGAGCTTATAAATGTGAAGCAATGTTAAGTCCTTGAAAAAATAATTTGCCTAGTGACTTAAATTGGCCACTTCATATCTATGGATACTGTGGACTTCAATTTCTCCAAGCGTAGCATCTCAGCTGTGAATAGAGGAAGTGTTTCGAAAGGATGCTGTGAAAATGAATGCATTATAGAGATGAGTTACACAGAAAAGCCCATGAGGAAATTAATAACTCTGTCTTCTGAGCAATGTTATAATTGTGTGCAATAAATAAGGCCAAGAGCTGCACAGTGAAGAATAAGGAGAAAACAAAGTACTGAACTGCTGCTCATTAAATGAGCACTGTTTCATCTCCACACTGAATAAAGTAGAGGTCCTCTGGGAAAAAAAATGTGACTATGTAATTAAAAAATATACCATCATGTATTCACATGAGGGAGACAGATTCAGGCAACTTGAATTCTGACATTTTCATATTTTGAGTGCCTTCTATGCAGATTCTTTGCAGACCTTGGAAACCAAAGCTTTAGACTGGTTTTATGTCATCAGATATTCTCTACAGGGACTCTTTAAATCAATCCAGCCAAACCTGGCAGATTTACAAGGACATTAAAGGTGACGTTTAGTTGGAGTTTAACTGCGTACATATAAGCGTGTTAGGATAGTTAGTACCTCCAGAAAGTAGGTGTCTAAATTCCTGGTACAGTTGGTGGAAGCCTAGTATCAATTCAATTGCCTGCACAACTGTTCAGTGCCTTTTGGTATAAACTTATATAAACCCAACCTGGTTTTCTCCTGCCACTAAAGGATCTTCTCTCCTAGGTCCTGTGTCCAGTTTGCCTAACCCATGTGGTGACCATGTGCTCTTCAAATACTGGTAGACTCCTGACCACAGAATTATGGTCCAGAGAGGGGATTGATGTCCCCAGATGCAAATTTGTCAGCTGGACCATTCCCTAGGCTTAGCTGTCTAGTTAGACAAGATCTCCGTTGAATAAAATTGGAGCTGAGAGATATCATATTTCCTTAGATGCCTAAATATGAATATCTAAATTTAGATGTCTTTTTATGACACTGAAACATGTGTTAGGTACCTGAAAAAATGTTCTGTTCTTTTATTGTACCTCCCTGTGAGAATTACAGGGTGAATTCAATCATTATCCATTATAACTCAGCAAATCCCTTGTCAGTTAACATGTATACATTAGCTGATCATTTGGGATGCACACAGCACCTGATTACCTGTAGTGGATATTCTCTGTTGTGCAGATAGAAGACAAAACATAGGTAGTGCACAGGGGAGGAAACAGTGAAAGGAGTTCTGAGAGGCAGAGTAAACAAAAAGAAGATATTGTCTGTTGATATGAGAAGCATCTGGAAGTAATGCACTAAGGGTGTTAACAGAGGATGTGGTATTGCAATAAGGAATAGATGATGCCCAAATGTATGACACAGATCAGTTGGAAATATGGTTTGATTGATTCCTTGGTTCGCAGACAATGCATTTTGTAACATATTTAATTTTGTATAGTTTTAAGTAATTTATTTTCTTTAAAGAAGCCATGTGAATTCTTTAGCTTTAAATGTGACTTTCTGTTTTGAAGGGGTGCTGCCAATTGCTCACTTTGACTCAGGTGACAGGCAGGTAGGAATACAGCAGAAATATTACATCTGTTAAGGGATGAATTTTTGCCAAGAGTTCATGCCTAAGTCTGCCACTCTAGTCTCCTTTTACTTTTTAGCATTGAGATGATACAGCTTAGCTTGAATCCAAGAGGCTTTGGGTAGATCTCGTAAAGGCTCCTGGTAAGGTAAATCTCCTAAATAAATAATGTGCAGGAGTGAAGGAATGAATACCTTCAGGTATTATCAAAGGAATGTTGAATTGTTTTCAGCACTGTACCAGATTTCTTTGGAGTCTCTGTACTTCTCCATTGCCCATAAGCATGTTCAGTTTCTCAGATTAGGTTATTAGTTTGCTGAAGTTACCAGTAGAGTCCTCAAAATATCAGGATAAGAATTTAAAATAAAACCACACAGATTAATACTCTGAATACTGTTCATGAGGCATCTATGGGATCTTATCTATTTTATATTTATAGACTGACATTTTCTAGAGGTCACACTTCTTTTACTGTCAAAAGTAGGAGGAAATTCCTCTTTTTGATATCTACTTCCCCACTCATTATACCCACAGGATATCTTATAGATTCAATTTAGTATCTCTCCATTACCATCCTCTTCTTCCATTGCATTTGTTTTTGACACTGCATCTCCCAAGTTTGACTGCTCAGCAGCCAGTGTGTTTATGCCACCCATATCCCATCTGTCTCTTTTCTATATTTTATTTGTCATTCATTGTGTCCTGCCTCACTTCTCTCACACATTTTACAAGGTTCTCTTTTTACGGATGTTCTCGTTGCTTGTAACATTTTGTACTCCTGGCTGTCCCATTTTCCTCCCTGACTCGCCAGTGCCTGAGACCTCTATGTGTGTCTGGTTTATTCTTTGATGGTAGAAACTTGAGAAAATAAAGCAGTGTTTCAAGTGATGCAGCAATTAATCAGTTGTGGAGTACGGTTACTATAAATCTCCCATGCAAAGAACCTTGAGCAACATTTAGTCACCCTAATCTACTTCTGTCATTCAAAACCAGGACTTCAACTCAGATAGCTCCTGAGCCTGGTACAGAATCAAAATTATGCTACTGTGGATAATTCTTTTGAGAGGAGATTTAGATACTTGATTCTGTTTTTCAGGCAATTGGTCCCTTTCCATCTTATATTACACCCTGCTTGGATTGTCAATGAATTTCTAGCTGCAGCAGCAGCAGTCATTTTAGGTAGCACATCCCACTGTGGGCTGTGTATGAAATTTATGCCTTTGATTTTTGTATATAAAGCCTCACTATTGTGGCTGTAGGCATTTTATAAACCTCAGAATGAATAACGAAGATATTCACAGCCCACACTCCCACACTCCATTATAGATATGCTACAATCAGCTGGGAGTCATGGCATTTATCAACTGCTGAAGGATAATGCAGTTTATCACTTTTTAATGAATTATTTTCTGTACTGCTCATTTCCGGAACAGATAAATACAGTCAAGGACATCCTATATCAGGAGGGAGTTACAGTGAAATTTCTTCTAAGTCTAATGACATTTAGCTGAATCCTTCCCCACAGCTTACAGTTTGTTTATGTCGTACTGTGATGTAGAGGCTGGTGCAGAAAGATGATACAAAGCACAGGTGAGGCATGTTATTCTCCCTGGAGGGGATGAAGGGAATTGCAGAGTAGAGCACTGTCCTTTAGGTGGTCATCAAGACAAGAACATTTTGAACTTTCAGCTTGAAGAGATTTGCGCTGCCACTTATAAAAACAATATTATTTTGTGATATTTAGACGTTAGTAATTTAGACAGGGTTTTTGAGAAAGCCTTCTCAAGTCTTCCTTTCAAATATAAATATTATATTTCAATTATATAAATATAATATTTCAAACTGCAGCCAGACCTCTCTGGGAGATGACACTTCCATATGGCTGCTGCTTTCTGAAGTTTGAAAGAAATACCAAGACATCCCAGGTCTTCTAAAAGAAACCCCCTCAAAACAACCAACCAACCAACCAACCAACCAAAAGAAAAAAAAAAAACCAAAAATCAAAAACCTAAGACAAACCAATATGCATACTAAATAAAATGTAAGTATCAGAAGTCTCAAAAAAATCTCTTAGTGAAATGACTTTGAAAAATATATGTTCAGCACAGTGTTTCAGCTTTGGTAAAATGAGGTGTTGCGACAACAATTTGGAATTAATCTGATAAACTCTCAGAAGAATGTTATTAACATTTGCAACTAGAACCTTTTCAGATGTATCAGCATTGGCATTGCTACAGATGTGATGAATGACTGCTCTGCATTATTATCTAGATATTACTCAATATATCACTGCTTGTTTATTGATGCAGTTGTTGGCATTATGTCAGAATTTTATTAGCAGGAAGTTAGGAATATTTTACATACCTCTTTTCGGTGATGCCCCTCAATCTGGCTTGTATTTTTTTTATTGTTTAATGAAAGTGCATTGTAAGAGTTTCTAATTATTTAAATTTTTGGTGATGGATATTGTCCATGTTCAGACTTTGAATTTTAGTTTTCCTATGTACTCTATCAAATATTCTGATATCACTACTCATGCTATTAATAGTTCAAGCAGCATACTTAATGTATGATTTTTTTTTTGTTGTTCTTACATACTTCTCTTTCTTCTGTTTATTTGAAACATTCTGTTTTGGGCTATGATTCTGTAATGCATTACTCTAGACATATAAATCTAAAGTACTGAAGCCATTCAGATTTCCAGAAATTTACTGAAGAGGTCTCAAGATCAATGCTAAAGACAAAATTCTCTTAAAATGTAGTTGACTAGAATTTTTTATATAGTCTCAATAAATTGTATATAGAAGAGCAGTAAATATTCTTCCATCTAACATACTTTCTCCTTCTTATAGGCTAAAACATGGACAATACTTATTAAAATATAATCTTAACTACTAAATGCCCCAGTAGAATTAACACTGGAAAATGCTATTACTAATGTAAAAAATTTAAGGTAAAATGTTACCAATAAATAAATACTTGTGAGTTTTCAGTTGTATGTTATCTTGCCTATTATGTTATTTATTTTCAGACAAGTATGAATAGGATAATATTTACATATAGTAAAGAGTTACATAGGAAGATGAGTGAAAATAGTTGTGATTTGCAAATAAAATACTCAGCATGAATCTATAAAATCTGTGGAATTAACAGCAGCGAAGTTTTATGGAGGAGCTGGAGACAATTGAATGTTAGCAGGTTTTGAATATCTAATTCCCTTATGCATATTTTGATACTTATGTAGTGTCAAAAGGTGTATTATTCTCTTTTCCAAGGTCAAAAGTATTCTAAGACACTTTATAAAAAATTCAAATTAATCTGCTTTAGTTTAAATATAACTGGTTTATTTTAAAAATGTCTTATTCTTCTAAAGGGAGATGGGAAACCACATTTGATGAAGATCTTGTAAAATATGCTTCAGCCTAAAGAAATTTTTCCTTTCCAGTTATCAACTCTTTTACCAGGGGGTATATGATGGAGACTTGAAACACGACTCTAGTGATATTTGTATGGATAGCAACACTGTAACAAGGCTCCCATGGCTGCAAATTGTATCCTTATAAGAGTACTTCAGGATTTGAAAATATTTAAGTAATCACAGTTTTAGAGTTATCATCTGGTAATGCCTGGGAATTGGTGACTCAAGGGACTAATTCCAAACATTACTAGAAAATGACATTGCTCATGTCAGTGTGGAAGTGTCTTGGTGAATATAAACCATAATATAAAAGCACTTGCAAGCAATTTAGCCATCTGCCGTTTCCCGTCCATAGTGTTTAAGAATAAGCTCATAGCTTCACAAAACAAGTCAATGTGCCAGCACCTGAGGTAAAAGTCTTTGAGGTCCCAAGAGGATACAGTCGTTTTTCCCCCCCTCCCCATCTCAGAACTGCACATTGTGTCATGATGTTAATAGAGAAAGACTGGAGCTTAAACCTACATATGGAAGCTGCTTTTCTCAACTTCCCATCTTCCCGGACCAGAGAATTAGAAAAGTGTCCCTCTTGTCCCCATTAGTTCTGCTTGCTGCCCAGGTGGAAGAGAGGTACCCCAGAGGGTGGCCAAGGCGAGGAAAGAGACATACCCTAAGGTATGGTGTTGAGTTACAATACAAGATCTATTGAAGCAGGTCTTGTATGGTAATAGCATGCAGTGGTTTATTGTCATTATGCATTTCATTACTGTGTCTATTTTTCATAAGTGCTTGGTTTTGCAAGGCTGACTGATCTAGGCTCATTTGTCCCTCTGGATTTTTTCTGCATGAAAATCAGCTTCAGGACACTGTCATGCCTCACCAAATGAAGAACATATCCTCACTAGGGCCCTTCTTTTCTGTGATCTATCCTGACTTCAGAATTATTTTTGAGAACGTGAATGGCTGAAATTAAGTTGGATTTTTTTTACCCACCTGAGAGAGTTACTAGGTAAAAATCTTGTAATATATTCCTTTGCTGGAAAAGTCTTCAGTCACTTCTCTCCCTTTTTCACATTGGCTTGAAACATTGCTAAAATGAAGCATGACACTGAGTAAAATTAATAAGCAGAAAGTTCCACAAAAGTTATTAGCACAATAGTTCTATATAATTTGTGCTTTTACGTTTAATTCTTGTCCATAGTTTTCTGGTTGACATTGATTTCTGTCTCTTAACAAACTTTAATTCCTATCACACTTTGTTTTTGGTTACATTACAGAGAATTCATTCATTTCATCTCAGTTTGCTTGGTCACCAGCTGTGTTATTGAGTGCCTTGCATAAGAAACCCTAAACATGTGAAAATAACGCACTACGGCTTTTTTTCACCTTCTTATTCAATGCCATATTTGGAAGCTCATTCACAGACCATTAGGAGGTTCATTCATAGCCCACTGGGAAAGGTTAAGGCTATAATTAGACCTTTTTTTTCTCAGGCGTTTCAGCAATAGAGCGCATGAAGGCTACCAACAGTTTTCTTTTAATTGATCCCTGGTGATTTTACTGTAAAGCTGTTAACTTGTGCACTGGGGACCCACAACCCACGGGCTCCTTGCACTGACATTTGCAGCAATGATTAGAATGTCATTGCTTTCCAATACTTCATTGTCATTCAGGGAGCACTTGAAATGCCTTTTACCTCATATTGCAATGGAACACACATTTGCCACCACACACACATACACTCAAACACACACACAGGCTTTTCCATTTCAGCACCACAGGCCTTTGAAATTGGATTTGTTTTGAACATCCACCTCAGTATTGCCTTTCTTTTCTGCACAGTGTCACTCTCTTGTCTCTCATACTAATGGAAACAAAGCTAAACCACTCACTCTGCACATAATAATGGACCCCAAGGGCTAAATGTCTGTCAGTATGGAAAAGCGTGAAAACAAAGAAATTGTAACTATTTGTGTGAGTGCAAGAACTAATGTTCATCCATGTCAGTTCTCTCAGGTCTTTGAACATGAAATCATTCATTCAGTTTCAACTCCGATCACATCACTTAGTAGAGATCAGTACTCAAAATTTTAACAGGTTCCAAGACCAGTGTACTTAATATGTATTTCATATGCTGGAGGGCTTAGGAAAGAGATTTTTAAAAAAGGGGGATTCTGGTAGATAAACTCTACTCTTTCATTGAATTGTGCAGCTGCAATTGGAAATACCAGTTAACAATGCCCAAGTTAAATAAAAATAAGTTGTACTTCCTTTGAAAGCATCCAGAAAAAGTCTTACTCGTCACCTGTAATCTCCAAAAGAAAAGGACAATTTTTCACAAACAAAAACCTGAAAATTTCTTTCTAAATATCTCTGAGGAGTAAATTGGTTTGGTTTATAAATTGGGTTAATCAGAATGCTTTAAGACTTTCATTCCAATAAATTTCCTAGGTACAAATTCTTTAAATTCAGCATAGAAAAGTCTCTGTAGAAATGCACAGTTCGAGGTGAAGTTTGTTTATTTGTCTGTTTTTATTGCAGTAAAACAGAGGGGGGTGTGGGTGTGTGTCAAGATTAGTGTTCCATGTATCTCTGAAAGGACCAGGAGGGAAATAAACAGCACAATCATAATAAATATGGAAGGCAAATGACACCTCCTACGGTGCCAGTTGACTGGCACATGTGATATTGAGTGACAGTGCAAGGGCAAAACTTTTAAGTGCATTTACACCAATCTGGAATCCCAAGAATAAGATGAGGAAATGAGTGCTTGGCATCAAATGACAATACTGATTTATATATCTCAGGACCTAGTGGAGCTCTGTAGGAGATGTTGGTGCTAATTTTCCAGGCATGACAAGCTGAGATGTACAGACACAGTACACAAAAGATAGTATGAGGTGTTGCAGCATAAAATACTGAGGGAATAGATGAAATTGCTGGCAGATGGAAATCCCATATTCCAACAGTAAAAACCTCGTGCTCTTCTTGTACTGTAACTTGATAGAGATCAGGATATGTTAAATAACATTACAGTAGCTGCACCTTTAGCATAGGTGGTGATAGTCAATAACTTAAACTGCCTGCATATTGGCTGGATCAGAGCCTCATCAGGAATAGATAAATGCAATAAATTACTGTTTCCTAGAAAATCTTGATTCAGACCCCACAAGAAAAGGTACAGTTCTGTATCTTGGGACACAGGACCTGATTAAAGAAAAATAAATGGGAGAGCTGCTCCTTAGCTGTGATCACTAAGGAATTTGATTGAACATTTTCTTAGGAGAGAGTGGACCAAATAAATCTAGCATACAAATGTTGATATGATTCATGAATATTTAAGACATAAAACAACATAAAAATGAGGGAATTAATAAAAAACAAAACAACAACATAAAGCAGTCTTCTGAAAAGGAAGATGTCTCCAAACAGTCTAGAAGCTGCTCCAAAATGGTAATAAAAGCTAATAAAACAATTTTGGAAAATGGAGAATATGACGAATTTGGGATATAGAAAGTGGTCAAGGCTGTACTTTAATATCTTCTGCTGTCACTGATGGATGGAGAAGTAATCCTGGGCCCATGGACCACACTCTGCAGCAAGGCACTTCTTATTCCAGTTCCCACTGGTTCTCTGAATATAGCTTTCCCAGTAAATTAAACAGTACCAGGGTCTGGTACCTAGGTTGTAGGACTAAAACTGTTAATTTAAGGCTGCTGAGGTTACGCTTGGGCTAGGGTTGTTCTTATTAAGCAAGTTGTACACAGCCAGCTTTTCTTGGGAAGCTGGAAGTGTTTAGCTGTATGGATGTGAGCTGTTACCACACCAGCTGGATGAGCTGTTCCATTTTATGTAATATTACAAGCACAAAGACTATATTGCAAAGGCAGCTGATGGTGTCAGAAGAGGCCTGATCCTTAGAGAGCTGTGCATATAGATCAGAACAGATGTGGTAGTAAGTGTATCTGCCAGATTATTTCAGAAAAAAAAATTAAAAACTAAGAAGTTGCAAAGCTTTAGGCTTGAACTACTTAAAAAATAAAAAAGAGTAATGAAAACCCAATTATTATTATTTTATATAATGAACTGTGTGAAATCCCAGGATACTTCACTAATATGCTGGTTCTAATAAGTTTTGTTCATTTTTCTAGTCTGTCTTTAGGGAAGTGAAGTAAGTCCATGATCAACTCAGTTTTTAGCTCCAGAAATCTTTCTAGCTCATCCTAAAGTAAACACCCATTTATTTGGTCAGCTGAATTGAGTAGGTCTTTGTGTATATACCAATTTCTAGTGTCATCTGAAAATGTCTGCGGATCTCTAGGATGTCATTGCAGGGCTGTAACAGACAATAGAGGACCTGTGGCACATCTGTGCCCTTCCTGAGGAACAGTCAGAGGCTGGATCAAATAGGACACTGGCAGTGCAATTGCACTATTTATGAGATGTGAGTGAGCAATTGATTTGTACTCTAGATGTCTACATTAAGTAAGTGAATATAGCCCTAGGTGTCTCTGCTTCTGATGGGATGGAGAGAGATAGTAGACAGTTCAACATTTATTAAAAGTCATTCCATTTTAGGGTGAATTTGTCTCTGATAATGCCTATTTCTCTGGGAGTTACAAGCCATCACAAGCCAGTGTTCCTGTGCTTCTTTCCAAACTAAAGATGAGGTCGCTTTTATGGGGATAATGTTTATTTTCAAGTTGCATTTGGAAGGAAAATTCCATCATACAGTGTATGCAAAGCACCGAGGTCTTAATCAGGCACACTGATTCAGCTCCATTTCCTGAAGTGAGCAAAGGTGCATGCCTGGTAATTTCAGCATGTGCTCTCCATTTAACTAACCCAGTACATATATATTCAAGGTAAATTCAATGTGGACATTCAGAACTGAATGATTTTGGTAGTTAATATCAGCAAAAAATGAAGTCTTTTTCCTCAATTGATTTCCTTTTCTGTTAGACTTATTTAAAAAAGAATGCCAGACAAAAATCTCTCTGAGAACTATAGCACCTGAAGTTATACTCAATAAACATTTAGGTACTACTTGTTATAGACAGGACAGTGATGGGCAGTGAATCAAGTAACTTAAGATTAGAGTTTTGGTTTTTTTTCTGATATTAGGACTCTGCAAGGTGTGCATATTTGTTCTCTGACTTTTTTTCAGATCCTCCCCCCCTTATCTTTTAAACTCTATCCTTTTTACTATGTTTAAGATTATTAAATAATTAGGTTCTATGTACCTTTATGTGAGATATGTATGCAGGCATTCCTCTGTAGAAATTAATGAAGAATTAACATTTAAGTTTCATAATAAATATGTTTTTGAAATTAATTTTATGTGAGCATGTGTATAAAGTAAACATTCAGAAAAATGAAATATCATCCCATGAAATATGGTAATTTCTTTCTAGGTAATTTTTTGGAACAACTTGGCTAACAATGGTATTTTGAAAGTTTTTGCAACCCATATTTCTTATCAAGAAGGTCAGTCAAACACCTCCAGAACTATTATTATCACACATTATAATACATTTGAAACCTTTAGTCTGTATAACATTATGTGTGATGGACAGAACAGAATTTAAAGAAGTTTACACTAATTTGCTGCAGATATTGATTACGTCAGTGCTAATATCTATGGAGATTAGAAGGGTATTACTGTCCTACAAGGTTAGAGAGTACTATGGCTGATTCTTGCTCTTACACCAAAAGAAACAGGTTAAATGTGTCAATATCAATAAATACTACTTTGGAGCCTAAAATCAGGTGTTCCTATCCAAACTGTTGTGAGCTCTGGATGATGCTAACACATGAACAGTGCCTATTGAGAGAAAGCTCCTTCCAACCAGTCAGAAGTATTCCAGATTCTGTCCAAGAAATTTATCTTCAAAGATAAATTGTGGTGCCTGTGACTGTGACCTTGCAGTTATGATTTTGTTTTCTCAGCAAACTTCAAATATGATGTCTTTGTTTCTGTCACAAATTATTGTTTTCTCCTCCCTTTCTTTTCTTCTTTCCTTCCTGATGTGAGTGCTGGTAAACACTCAGAAAGGTAGGTGGGGATATTTTGCTGTGACATTGGGAGATCAGCTTTAGTAGCCAAAGAATGGACTTTCTAACAGGCTGCTGCTGAGCTGCCTGTTCTGGGGTGAGCACAGGCTGCAGTGCAGATCTCAGCCTTTCAGACAGGGCTCCAGGGAGCAGTGGGTGCCCTGGTTCCTAGCTGACACAGAGGTGGCCTCATAGATGGAAGTGCCCTGGGCAGAACAAATTATTGTCATGCACCCTACTCAGCAGTCAGTAGGTGGCAACACCTTTCTGTGGTTATCACCTTGGGCTGGTTTATAAACACAGTATGGATGGCAGAAGTATTATAGCCCATTGAAAATCCCCTGAGCAACTCCCCAGGTCTTTTACTTTCATGTTAAAACCTCCATTGGTGTTCCCTAGCATGAACAATTCTGACATGTGAAGCTGTAACCAGTGCATGAGCCATTAGACCACCATAGTGTTTCATGGCAATGGGACTGTAGTGCTTAGGTACTACATTAATCCTTATTTGATTTTTTTTTCCTTGCTCAGCAGGTGCTTTTCTAGATAAAATAATTCCATTGATTTAATTTTTTCCCAATATCTCTAAAGACAGAAGTGGACATTATTGACTAAAGATGTGAAATATTTCAGTTAAAGTCACCCCTGGATCCCCAATCCCACACACACAAAAAAAGAATCTGTTTTTTTCTTGGTGGACACAAAAAGCACCTGGCCTGCCTTTTGATTATTCCTCTGTGTAAATTAGAGGGAAGCAAGCTACATTTATCCTTACAGATTTTTAATGTTTTATTGGCAGTTAGATGAAAAAATAGCTGGGGATTTTCCTGCCCAGTGAAAAGAATAATTCTGGACTTATATGAATCTAAAGAGACTTCAAAAAATAATCTTGATTGTAAGATACAGGATGCTACCATTAATAGACTAGTAATAGAAAAAGCCATTAACCCTACAGCTAATTGAAATGCTCAAACAGATTTAAACAGTGTCTCTTTTAGCAGGAAAGAGATTGAGCAAAAAAATGTGTCTAGAAACAACAAAAACATTAGGGTGCCCTGCAGTGTTCGCTTCTCTTGGAGGCTCTGTAAATGTTTTGCCAGTCAGGCCAAAGGTTCCAGGCTTTTGGTTATGATTGTCACAAGAAGAACACATGATCTACCATATTTTCATACGTATGAGAAATAAAAATTGTAATTAAATTTTTGGATCAAAATTTTAGGCAAGCCCATATCAGAGTTCAGGAAGGAAGGGGTTTGCTAACCTGCTAGCTAGTGCTTCTCTTTCCGCCTGATTCCACTGCCTGTAGCTGCAGACAGGTATGCACGTAATCAGTTTAGCTGCACTGTGTTTCCTGACAGTGTGGGCTACCCATTATCCCTCAAATATGCAAAGGGTAACTGGATGAAATACAGGAGTGTACCAGACTAGCTGACTAAACAGTTCCTTCTGTGTTTAATCTCTATGGATCCCAGCTTGCTTAAGGACATATTTACATTTAGATACAAACTTCAACTGCAGACAGATATGAACTGTTTTTGTCTGTACTGACAGAAATATTCAGAAGGGAAACACCAAAAGCTAAAAATGACACTGGTGGTGTGCTTGAGGGAGAAGCCTTGCCCAGAGGCAGGCACATTGTTTCAGATATGAGATGGGGAGTTCACATAGGTAGATTGGAGATTGCACTTTGCTCTCTGCTGCTTAGGGACCTCAACACCTTATGTGGTACTATGACATGAGCAGCCTTCTAAAAAAATAGATCATGCTCTAGTTTTTACTGTGGGATGTTAAAAGGTTAGGGAGGATGTGATAATTTATTTAATATATTTTTAAGAGCAATTCTCCATACAAGTGTTTTAAAGAAAAAGCACAGAGAGGTTATGCAACTGAGACAACTGTGCTGATACAGTGAAATGATTTTGAGATCACTGTTCTTATGAGATATTTTACCTCTTTTATGTTAAACTTTAATCTGGGATTGGAGGGTGGTTGAGATTCTTATAAAATATGGGATTTCTGGCTTCCATGCCCAAGCAGCCAGAGTAGTTCACATTCTTCATGGTATCAGTAAACTTTTGTTTGTTTGTAGTCCTCCCATAAACTCTTGTCTTCAGTTTGGAAGCATAATTCCTTGACTAGAAAAGTTTTCTCCTTGATTCTTGAATGCTAAACAGCACTAATGCTTGTTGTATTAAATATCATATATAAAAGAAGGCCCTGGAGTTGTGAGGAATGATTAGGTGTACAACTAGTCAGAACAATTATGTAGTGCTAGAGGCAATATTTGCTGCTTGTTTGTATACATCTAGTTTGAAAGCCCTTATCAAAAACTACCTTACTGAATCTGGAAATGTTAGGGGATTTTTTTGGCTTATCTCACACAGTTGCTTCATATCGCCTTAGGTCGTTTAATTCACATCCATAAAGGACAAGTAAGCTGTGGAAGGAAAAGATTACAGTGTCCCTGCTAGTTCTAAACAGTGTATATTTGATTTATTCAGCCCTCTTACTTTTATTTGAGGTGGAAATCTCATCCAAAGGCCACTGACTCTGTATTCCAGATGTTGCCATATCAGCCTAACTTCCATTTCTCATATCTCCCTTCTCCTAACTGTCAAGTTTATGAAAAAATTAGAGCTCTCATATAATCAAAATGTCATCCTCCCCACCTTCCCCAGCAAACCTTGCTTTTGATTATTGGTAAGCAGTCATGTGTAAAACCTTATATTGGACCTCATCAACAGGGCTGCCTATGGACTGTGGAATCTGCTACATGATATTATTAGATCAGGTTTTTATTGAGAAACTTCATGTACTAGAAAAATAATTTTTTTTGGGGGGTGTTTTTAAACTGACATAGTGGACATGTTCTGGAAGGCTTGAATACTTAGGCAAAAGACGATGTTTTGGCTGAGAAATTTTTACGGTGGCTTAGAGATCTGAATCCATCCTGAATAAGTTGTGATCGAGACCTACTAATGCCTGATGGTCTTTGGTAATGATTCCCAATAATAAAATTGATTCTGTGTTTGTATTTCAGTGAAAGAAGAATATCTAGCTCTGTCAGCCAACTGAAAATTCAGTTCTTGTTGTTCAGATCAGAAAGAGTAGTACTGACAGAATATCAGTGTCAGTTTAAATATTTTTTATTTTCCTTTAGCACTAGGACTACACATCTATTGGTGCTGACAGAACATGTACAGTATGTGCCACCCTTCAGCTCCGTCCTGTGAAACAAATGCCAAGACCTTATAGCAAACTAAGACCTGAAGTAAAAAACCAAAAATCATAACAGATAAATTGACAGTAAAAGAAGGAAGGGATAATACTGTAGTTGCTTTATCGTAAACATCACCAACAATCTGAGAAAGGGAATATAGTCCCAGCTGTAGATAGAACAACAACAGCAAGAGAAATGCTGAAATATAGTTTCATAATATGCAGCTAATGGAATTCATGGGCACAAGTTAACAGGGAAGCCAAGTAGCAGCAAGTAGACAAAAATCAGATTTCCAGATGTTCTGAGATATTTGTTTTTCATGAGTGGTGCAAAAGGGATGAAAACCAGCCTGGCTTGGCTAGCTGGAGGGTTTCTCCAACAGAGGAGAATCTCACATAAATCACAGCTGTTGAATAGGGACTTGGTTGGAGGACTTAGAAAATTTGGAATCTATAACCAAATATAAATGCTTGAAAAATACCTGTCCTGATGCTGGAATTAGGCTGGCATTCAAGAAAACACAGCTCAGTAAGTAAAATGATTTCTGATTGACTGAAAAACTCAATGCAGCAGACATTCTGTTTTTTGCATGGTAAACAATGTCATTAATAAGAGTAATAAGTCTTTTTGTTTTATGGTTTTCATATTATCAGGGTTAGTATAATAATTTGGTATCTACATCTTGAACTTTAAAAATTAGGGACTTTCTCCACTTTCAGTTTTTGTAAACTGCAAAGGTGTATATTTTGGGATAGAGAAAGGTAATGATGAAGAATTTCAATAAAAAATGTCATGAAAATAGCTAGCTGCAAGTAGAAAATTATATTTATATAGTTGGAACCTTACACCAGTACAGCGTCCCATGAGTTGAACTTACCAAATTCTTCGGACTACAGCCCAAAGTCTAAAGAATAAGTCTTTATTTAATAGTAAAAAAATCCCATGACACTTAATACAGCACAACATTGCACACTAAGGAAATTGAAAACTCTTGCTGTATGTGGCTTGTCTATCAACACTAGTGTGATAAGAGCAGATTTGGGGCTCTTCTGGATCACTGTTCCCTTTCACCCATCTGCATTCCAGGTTAATCCATCTCTTATCTTTTCAGAAATTCTCTGGCTTAGTTTTTCCATGGTATCCATTACTATAATGTTTAATTGCTGACCTTCCAATCTACCCAGTTTTAAGAAAGTCTATGTAAAACTGGCCAGTTCTTCAACCTTACCTAGTCAATTTGGTTATTTAAAACAGTTAGTCTTAATGGATACACAATACTTTCTATGAGGGAGTAACCCAAATTCTTATGACTTCATGCCCATTTTACCTTAATTTGAGTGTAGTCTACCAAGCATTACAAGAAATAAGGGCAGGACAATCTTTTCTTCACATTTAAATATTTCACTGTCATTTTATCAGTACAGTAATTGTACTGATAAAACTACAGTAATTTGACTGTAGTTTCAGTGCCTTTTACACAATGAGTTCAATACACTGATTGATTGTTAAGAACCGGCTTTTCCAGAACAAGGTGTGTTCTGCAACAGGCTCTGCCTCTAGACAGCTCACTTTCAGCACTCTGAATTAAACTGGAAAATGGGCTCTGTAAATTCAGGTTTGGGCTGAAAAAAAATACTTTGATTGGGATAATGTTGACAGTCTGATCTGGATAGAGATTCTTCATCTAATGTTTATTTATCCCTCTATTAAGTAATAAAACATTCTTATATTTTTCTGATCTTGAATCCAGAGTTGGTCTATAATACAAGTAGGTGAAAAAGATGAATGAGACACTAAAAGAAACAAAATATAAGTTCCACATTTATTTCTAGTTATAAAAAACAGTAGTCAGTGTTGTATACTTTGTCTTTCAGTGTCTTGGGATTATTTTATGTCATATATTTGTAATGAACAAAAGCAGACTATGGAGTATAAATGTACTCACAGCCTACAGAATTAGACCATTAGATCATAAGCAGGCAGAGTGATCATGACCTAGAGCTAAATAAAAATGCTATTTTTATACCTTTATTTGGTGAAATAATGTCTGACTAGACAGTGAGCACAAGAGAGATTAGGTTGGTTGATCTGATCAGCAAGTCTATATATACATCCCTAAAAGAAAAGTATGTTCAGTGTTTTCCAGAATGAGAAGACAGTTGATCATGATTGACCCATAACTATTATGGCCCTTGAATAAAGTTATTTTATGTACCAGATATCAGCAATGATTACTGTAACCCATTTCATAGTTAATGGAGAAAAAACATAGATTCTTTATGATAGACTTCATGGTGGATAATTTGACATACTAGAAGAGTTGGTCATAAGCAGCAATTCCAAGGACAAACTTTCTGAAGTTTTTTGAACTTTTCTGAAAAGTTTTCTGAAACTTTTTAACTGGACACTTAAGTTAATAGTTTAGATGTTGCTAAAGGAGTCAGAGCTGACTCAAGCCTTTTTTGCCGTGTAGTGAGGAAGACAAAATTAAATCTTGCTTCAGTGGCAGAATTCCCCTAGACTGAGGAAAAGCCAAACTGAGAGGGTACCAACTTGTTCCAGATGGCAGAAGGTGTTAATAACAGCTGAGATATTCCTTTTTTTTCTACTGCATATTTCCCTGAGGTTTAACCCCAAGAAATCATCTCTTTCTCTTCTTGTAGTTGAAAAAAGTCCTCTCCCCTCCAGAAGTCCAAATTTCCTTCCTGTACTTCTTTGCATGCTGAAGAGAGGAAAATGAGGAAAGGTCATGGAAAAAGAGCAGATTCCATAAACAGGAGTAGGTGGAATTACTGAAGGTTTCTAAGTTGCTAGAACAGAAGGCTCCCCTAACTGATTGAAAGGGACATATTTATCTCTGTGTCCAATGATGCTTCAAAATGTGTAAATTTCAGGATACCTGATTGATTTTCATTACTGCACTTCTGAAATAGTAGAACATTTTTGTTTTGATCATTTCCAAGATACCATGAAATTGACCTGGGAAAATATGAAAAAAGGTGCCCATATTATCAAGCAATATGAATTTCAATCCATAATTCGTTGTTTGGTAGTGCATACTTCATATGGCATTTGTCTAAATGAAACAAAAATAAGTGTATCTAATATGCAGTTCATTTACTTATTGTATGTGCTGGAAACCACATATTAACTATCAGTTTTCATCATCATCTAAAAAAAAAAAATAATTATAAGACACGTTTCATAACCCTGAAATAGATTGACAAATTAAAGTATAACATCACAAGATAGCTGTTTCTTATCAAAGCTGAAGATTAAACTACTTTGTAATTTTGTAGTTGTAAATGTTCTTTTGGCTTTTTAAGGTTTTTATAGATTTTTTTTCTTAAAATGAATGAAAAGATGTAGAAACTCTTTATTTGATTACGTGCTACTTATACCACCATGATACATTTAAAATCAAGGAAACTTAATGAGATAAAACAGAAGTTAACAAAAAATATTTTAACCAAAGCCAATGACTATTGGACTGTAGACTTGAGAGGGATTTTTTTCTTTTACAATATTTCTTCCTTATACATAAAGTAGTTTTAATTTATTTCAATAAAATACAAAAGTGTATCTTAGACAAATCATCTTTTGTAAAGAAAAGAGATGAAGAAATAAATAGGAGTGAGAGAAAGTAAGGGGAGATCTATTTAAAATAACACAGGATATGTGGCCTGTAGATTTGGTAGTATTACCAGTAAGTGAAATACTACTACAGAGGCTGGGAAAAGAAGGAGAATGTTAGAAACTGATTAGTTGCTTCATATTTGCATAAGGTCAAGAAAACAAACAATCTGTGAAATATTACTTTTTGTGTTGTTTTACTTTTTTTGCAGAAACTGGGATATAGAAATAGGAATAATCATGTCAGTACTTTGGGCCAATACCCACTGTTCTGGGGAGTAGCTTTAAGGAAATGTTGAGAATCTCATAGAATCAAACAGAGAAAAATCTTTTCCGCAGAATTTTCCTCTGTCTTTAACAGGTTACCTGTGCACCCCTGTGGCTCTTCTGAAGTAATAACTGTAACATCAGAAATCTCATTAATGCTTTCTGCAAAACCTGCTGTAGCTGTGCTGTGCAACAATACCTCACCTGTGGAGAGCTGAGGTCTACCCTTAGGACAGCTGTGTCCTAACCTGGTATATAAACCTTACCAGATCACAAGAAATCTCCTTTTGCAGTCTTAGCCTAGAATCTCATGTTTAGTCTGTAAAGGATGAGGTCTCTTGTATGGAAGTGTATGAAAATCCTACTCTAAGGATTGCTCTAATGAGCCAGAACCTCAGCCACCTGCTGGGCACGTGTTACTGCAACCATTTACAGGCTAAAGTCAAGTGCTGTGCCGTGGCCCGGCAACTGAATGAAGACCTTAATGTGTCAATAAGAGGCATTCAAGGATAGCTGGTCTATTACAGTCATGTGATTAATGGCTATTCATCTTAAGAGACAAAGAGAAGAGACAGGAAAAGAAGTAAACCAAACACTCAGAAATGCAATCTGAGCAATGGCAGGTAGGGGAAATGGTACAGAGGCGTTCATATCATGGACTGAGAAGCCATAGAAAAAAACACTCCAATATAACATTATGATATCCAACTAGAACTTTGTGACTGATGAGAACAAGGGGAAATAGGATTATGCTAAGCCTTACTGGAAAGATCAGATATATGTAGTATTTGAGGGCTTGAAGGATTGTGTGAAATTTATTATGGAATGTTGAAAGGGGGCTGTGAGGATATGCAAAAATTGTTATAGAGTGTTCAGAGGAAAGGCCACATGCTTGGGAGAGGGGAGTGGATTGTGTAGTTGATGTGGATCCAGGGGGAACAAGTGTGGAAAACAGAGAGGAGATGGGACAGAGAAGACTGGTAGTGTGAGAGTGTGGGCATATTTTCTAAGGGACTTCAACAAGCTGGATTAGCCTGAAAGTAGAAGACTGACTTCTGCAGACACCAAAGCTGTGAGAGCTGGAGGCCAATGCTGAAATTTAGAGATTATCCAGAAATGGCAGCAACCTTGTAAATCAAGATTTTTGTCCTTGTGAGCTTTAACCTCCATAGTTTGGAAATGAGGAGTAAGATGATGCTTTTGGTGGCGCTCTCCATTGCTTAAATGCTGATTATGTTAATGAGACTGCCAGTAAAGACTTTGCTCTTCCCCTTGTCTTATCGTGTGTACTTATATTCTGTGTGTGCTCACTTTGCATCTTTGGTACATGCATTAAGCTCTGCCACTAGCTGGACCTGAAAAAAGGCACAGCATCTAACAGGCTAGGAAATCAAAGTCCAGTGCCTTTGCTGAAGTTGACTTTTCTCACCTCTTACACTGATGTGAGGGAGTGTACTCCCTTTGCTTACAGTCTTTAACACCTTGGAGAAGTACACCTGTCTATGTCGTGTCAATTGCGTAAATGAGAGCATCAGGAAAAGGTTGTACATCTCAGCCAGACTAGGTGTTTGTCTTCTCTCAAATCCACTTGAGTCTAACTGGTTGAAGCTTTGAAAAAGGCCTTGAATAAACGTGGTTAACCTTTTTTTTGCAGTTTCCATTTTCACATAATCTCTTTCATCTCCCACCATAAACATAAGATAATAGAAAGAATTGTGAACACCGTTTTTGTTCTTACATTTTTGACAGTGGCTATTTTGACAGTGAAGATAATAGTAACCTAATCAAGTCCACAGTTTGATCAGAGCATTCTGTCCATAGAAGGAACTCTTACTGGTCTCCTGAGAAGCATCCCCCAAGTTTTTTGTGAGTCCATGCCTCCAAAAACTGCTGTGTTGACAACCTCAGACCTTTTTGGCTCTTTTCTATGCCCATTTGGGACATCTTCTCATCTTCTGCTTTTGTGATGTTGTTCTCAGCACTTGTACCACTTGTGTTTTAATTTATATTTTATGGGAGGAACCCTCCTTCTTCCCTTCCTGGCAATGAAAATTAAGGTGTTTCCAAACTGGGTAATGGGACATTGAGTATAATGCATCCCCGGGGGAAAGGAGCACGGAGCACAGAGATAATCTCAAACCATTAGAGGTAAATATATCAATTCTGTGACTAGATCAGTGTGGTCCTAACCATAAATATCCTAGAATTTGCTTTATTTATTTTTTGAGTGCTTTGTGCTTGTCTATAGGCTATAGTCATATTTTGCACCTAATACATAATACCCCATTACACCTGCAATGTTTAAACTGTCAGATTACAATGGTATAAGAGATTGAACGACATGGGAATGCTTGACCCATATATAGGAGCCACTTAAAGTGTTCAAAGTTTGAAAACAAATTAATGTGAATGCTGAAGTGTAGGAGAAATGAGATTAAACAATTAAGTCAAAAGATAATTTTGTTGTTTTTTTTTTTTTTGTTTGGCTGAGTCTATTCTGTCGCCACTAGTTGTTAACAGCCAGGTTGTTTTTTCCTATATTATAGGTCATTATTTACAGAAAAAGAGTGTATAGATTTGCAGTTTCTATGAAAATCTTTAATCTCTACCGTGGGAGTACATTCTATTATAAATGCATGCACACAACATTCACTGACATTAAAAGGTGTTATTGGCACCCATTGAGTGGAGGATAGATGACATGGTTGCTGAATCAATTACTCATAGTATCTTTCAAATGCAGGATATTTTGTTGAAACATTCTTTAAAGGGAAGAATTAAGAAAGGAGGAGAGAAACTAGCATTTTTATTAAAAGGAAATTTGGTCTTTATTTACTGTAGATTTCTTATCTAGACATATTAAATATATTTTTACAGATGATATTTCAAAAGAATGTAAAGTCACAAGGTTCTCATTTATATGCCCCATGAAAACCTGTGAATGTTGCAGCTTTACTGAGTTTTATGAATAAAATAGGGTTTATTTCATAATGTGTAGAAAATTAATAGTCAAAGTGGTTTGAAGAGCAATGACTTCCCTGATAATATTGATAAACAGATTAAGGACTTGATGGATATACCTAAGCTAGTGGAGGTTAATGGTGGTGTGCCCAAAAGATTTGATTTCATGGTGACAAATTGAAGATGACCTGCAAAGATGAAGAAGAAATTCCGTTAAATTTTTCAGAGCCTCCCTCATAGAAGAATTAGGTCAAGGGGTGCAGTGGGTACTTTCTTACTCCCAAAATAACTGATTGTGTTGTCTATTGTCCAATGGCATCCACTTCTGATGCAGTTGATTAGGCCCCCTCAGAGTAAACTACAAGGACAATTATCTATGATGTGGTCATTGAGGATCTAATAGTGAAAATTAACTTTTAATGGCAGGACTAGGCAGAAGAACCTCTGACTCCATACACTGACATAGGTTTGGGGTTAGGCTGCAGTGTACTGCTGGGTTCATTAGAGGAGTGATGCTCCTTTAAAAGCAAAGTAAAAACTTACATATAAGACTATAATAAAAAGACAAATTATGTTGTCTCCCCCCAGCTGCATGATCAGCAGAGGCCAGCATCAGAGGCCACAGGATAACAGAAAGAAGGGAGGAAAAGCAATGCAGCCATATTTGTTTTGGGGTTTTCTGTAAGAAGATGATAGAGAAAATTAATATATTCCTTGCAAATTGCTCATTGTTCAAAAGTGTTTTTTATATCCAAAGTGCCATTTGAAATACAGCCCTTGGTGGCAGTTGATATTTGTTACTACTTTGGGAAGCAAATATCACATAAATTGATAATTTGAAACCAAATTTTTAAGACAGAATGTGCATGCTGAAAACAACCAATAAATCATCTAATGCACTGTGACAAATTCTGGAGAAATCAAAGATCTTGCAGACCCATAAGAATGAATGGCCCTTTTGACCTCATCCTCTCACTGTGTATTGAACTGATTGGTGGGTAGGAAACCTTACATTACCTGTATCTGTATTGGGATTGGTCTTCAGTTTTGGTCTGTATGATCTTTTTGTTGAATTAAATTAGCTTGAACCCTCTGTTTTTCAAAGACTAAATTCCTTTCATACATGATTGGCATGAACACAAAGGTGATTTTTGCACCTTAAATTATAATGGTTAATTTTTAACACAATTAATTTTAACAAAAGTTAGGAGAATAGGTCAGAACAAAGAAAGGCCGGGTTAGAAAATATTAAATATCTTAGAAGCAGCCAAGATGTCAGGATGTGATGAAATTAACTTAGCCAGAACTATCCTTGAACCATTATTAATTATGCTTAGAATTCTAGGGCAGTCCTACAAGATTGTAGAAAGGCAAACACACTACAATTTTATTTTTAAAAAATGGGTGGTGAAATTAGACAGAAAGTAAAAATGTTGAGTTGTAGACAAGTCAGTCTGACTATGGCACCAATGAAGATATGATAGCATTTTTATGATACATTTTTAAATACTCATTTTATGGAAGCCCAGAGAAGGCAGACTTGATTTTGCTAAGAACAAATGTGCTTAAAACCGACTATATTAATTCCTGAAGAGGACAATTGTGAAACATATGCTGGAGACATATGTAGTATATTAACAAAATTTTTCACATGGCCAAAATATTCTAATATTGAAAGAAAGAAAATGTAGCCCAGAAGAAATTAGTAAAATGATTTGTTACTGAAATAGAACAGAATCTTCCTTGTGGCAGGTTTTTTCGATGAGATGCTGTCCAGTATTTTTGTTTACTGACTAGGTCAGCAAAGTAGTCAATGTATTTCTTTGTGGATCATAAACAATTGCATTTAGATGAACATTGTATAAAGTAAGAATTTGAAGGATGTAAATAGTCCTAATGAAAAGAGAACCACCCAAAGTATAACAAAAGGAATTAACTAAAGACAAGTGTGAGGTAATGCAGTTAAGAGACATATTTTTCTTGCAAAATTGCAAAATTACCCTGCAGAAATGTGCAGTGCAATGAAATTGCACAGTTGATGTTAGACGTTTTTGCAAAAATAGATAAGTTTCATGTAGGTATTTATATACCAAAGTGTAATATATAACACATAAAAGGTAATACTTACATTTCCCCTAATACTTAGTTGGTTCTATTTTCTGTTCTACTTCAGGCACTATATTTTAAGAGATGATAATATTAGTAAAACAGGATCTCTTGAAAAAATCCCTCCAACACCCAAACAAAACCCAACCATCAGAATAAGCAGAGACTTTGACAATGTGGTCTTTGAGAAATGGCCTTCTGCAGAGAGAAAGATAGCCTCAACTATATTGAAAGTGATGAAGGAAACAGGAGTGGCCTGCACTGGGTTCTATGCTGAACCAAAGGTAGGAAACCTTCTCCCAGTTTGTCCTTGAAAGCAGGCTAAAACTGGTCTTGATCCTACAGCAGACTAAATTGATGAACAATGTCACTTCCTGAGTTTGTCACTCGTGCTGTATTTTCTGTGATCACATATTATCCATGTGTGTACAGCTGCAAAATGATAGAAAATACTATTGAAATATGACATTTTTTAATTTGAATATGCTGTTTCGTCTTTCAATTCAGTTACTGTTACAATTTATGCATATAATTATATTATATAAATTTTGGACATCTTATAAGCATATTTCTAATAATCTTAAAATACTGTGTGTCAGCAATATTTTTATGAGGTTTGTTGTCTATGGAATAAAGTTAATCTGAACAAAAGAGTTTTTCATTCAAAAAGACTACTGTGCTGCCACTAGAATTGACTATGTGACTGTGGTTTTGTTGTCTTTTAGTCAGGCGAAGTGTAATGGCTAGAATAACTCAATTTGATAATTTCTCTCTATATTTATACTTCAACAATTCAATATTTTCTTAATTCTTCCAACAAATGAAAATTGCTATTAAGTAAAAATTGGATATGTTTTTGTTACCCCTCAGAATATCTGTAGCAGAGAAGTTTTTAAGTGGTTGAGTGACATTAATTTTATAAACATTGAAGACTTTTTGCCCATTATCTATATTTTAGAAGGAAAACCATAAAAAATGTCACTGACTTGGAGAAGACCAATGCAGTTTACAGAAAGCCTTGTTTAACTGAGGTCTTCTGAAAATGGTGCCAAAATACAGGAATAAGTATCCAAATTCAAACCATGTACTTTTAGATAATTCTCATAACTGGTCATCAGAGACACTGAGTTTATTAAAGCAAGTGCTTATAGGAGGAAAAAAAAGGCAGCTGCAAACTCCATGCATTTCCATATCTCCAAGTGCTGCAAAGAGTTGACACAGGTAGCTGACATTAAAAATTCAGTTAGACTGTTGTGTTTATACAGACAGAAACCACAGTGATATAATAACCACTAATTTTTTGTTATGATTTTATCTAAGATTTTTCTCTCTCCTTTCTGTAAACAAGAAGCACAGTTATACCCTGGCATTCTCCTTGGAAGTCCTGGGGACAGGAATAGCTGCAAAATTACCTTGTTATAGAGCAATTCTAGAAATTCAGACTTAGATTTTTATGTTTCATGTTAGCTTTCAAACTAACAAAGATAAATATTTGTTTTAGCTTTTCATTAACACTAACTTAACCCCATTGCAAATGATGCAAATGTTTCCAAATGCCACTGCATGAATGAATATGATAGAATAACACAGCAGTGTAGATTATATTCATTGCCAGCTGAAATCTGTTTTCCATTTAAACAATGCTAAAATGAACTTTTCATAGATACAAATGCAATCAAACTGTGAATGTTGCAAGTGTTGTCAGTGTAGAGTAAATGGCAGGAACGCTCAAATGGAAGTTAAGGTGTATAATTCCACTCTGAAAATTCAGTACCCCAGAATTTAGATTACTACTCTGAATCCTATAATAAATAATCCATACTTTAACCATATTAGAAATAACCTTTGTGAAAAAACCTTCCCCCCCACCCTGGCCACTCCACCCACAACTTGTAAGTATAACTTTCTTAGGTATTTTACTTTTATAACAACTTTGCAGGAGGAGAGATAACTAAATAAAGCCACTAAAATATTTATAAGAAATATATTGAAACTACAGAAACATATAATATTGACTTTCAAGAATCTTGAATTACTCTATTATCTGTATCATTGTAAGTGGAAAAAAAGATTCATATATGTTATTTATAGATACATTTACTCAGATAAATGTTCTGTGTTCAGAGAAAATGTTGCAGGCTCTATTGCTGGCAAAACATCATTGGTGTTTATTTAGCCTATGCCGCAGATACAGTTTGGGTAGGATAATACTCCATATTTTTTTGGGATAACAAGGAATGTTTCCCATTCTTATGGAATAAGCAGCTAGGCATTTCTTGAGGGAAATGCAGTCCTTTATGCATTATTTCACAAAAAGAGACCAAAGTATTAGCCAAAATAACTTCTGCAGTCTGGAATTTTCATGTTATCAGATAACAACATAGGATTGTGCCTTTACAGTATCCTTGATTCTTAAGTAATTGACAATCTCAGCACCCTATATTGTACATGTGATTTTCATCATTACTTTACATCTTTAAAGGTGAAGAAGTATAAGAAATTTTCAGGAAGGTAAGTGGCAATGCCTTTCGTAGACTGTAACTTTTTGTAAAAAAATTATCAATAAGCCTTATTCTGTATGTCTGTACAAATGTATCACCTTACAAATACGAATTTTCTGTAGTCTCCATTTTAATTTCTTTTTTAGGTTATTCCCAGCAAATTCCTCCACAAAAGGCAACTCAAGGTCACAATCCTCCAAGGATATTTTTATCAAATCAATCCTGCATAAAGCTTGAAATGTATAAAAGCATTATTGAGCAAATAAGAAGCAGCATCTCTTTTAAGAATTACTTGGCTTCATAATGAAATTGTGCAAACTTGTCTCCTTTAACTCACCCTAACAAATTCATTCCTGCCAGAGTGGAATTTTTCTTTATTTAATTTTGCTAATTTCTCTTGAACAAACGGGGGAAAGCAGACACCATGGGAGGCGAATGGATAGACAATGAAATAGGCAAACCCCAAAAGGCTGAGGGTAAAAACAAATAAAATGAAATCACAAAGAAAGTGCCTATATTTTTTGCATTAGAACATAAAAAAAAAAAAAAGCTAGCAGCCTACATCTCCAAGCCCAAAGTGAGCAGCTCATAAAAGCATTAACACAGAGGAATATGTGATACACAAAAAGTGCAGCATTCCAGAGACATCAACACCAGATGTGTTTGTTTAATAGCTCAAGCAATTAAGATGTGAAGCAGACAGTCTTTTAGCCTCCTTAGTGTTGCTTCCATCTTCATGTTGCTTTGCCTTAAGTTGGTTCCCTGGGGTCAATGCCTGCAGCAAAGTTGACAGCTGGGTATTTCTGGGTGTATTCTCTTTTCTCGTGGCCCAAGCAGCTTTTATCAGAGCCGTTTCCTGGTTCTCAATCTGTCCATAATTAATCATAAAAAGATGAAGTGCCCTTCCATCTTGAGTTATCAATAAATCTGGAGTTAACATCTTGTGGGTGCCTATTCTGAGTCAGGGAACAAAAGCTTAAGATTGGATTGTGAATAAGTAGGCGTCTTTTATTTGACCCTGGCCTCCTTTTTTCCTACTGGCATCATTATTTAACTTGTAGTAGAGTATTATTCTGCTCAGTGACATCCTTTTCTGGCACTGCCTGTCATGTACTTTAATTTATACAATGCCAATTTTAATGCTTTTCCTTTTTTTCTGATTTTGAGATGGCAATTTCCCCCGTCCCCTTCTCTGGACCATGAAAACCAATGTTTCATAACCTAAGCAAATGCTCAGACTAATTCTGGGTCATAAATGGACATATGCAATACAGCACTGGTGTGCTTAGGAGGAGGTGATTGCACAGCCTTTACAAAAGGTACTCAGCATCAGTGGGCTGCTGTGTTACTTAGGCACAATGGAGACAAGACAAAAATTATGACTGTAGAGGCTCCTGAGAGAAAGATGAGACCAACTATGTATAGGGGTTCCATCTCTACTATTCTAATTAATTTACATCTGTGAGCAAATTACCCTGGGACATCAGCTATTTCTTTCTCCAATCAAGCCAAGAAGCACTAAAAAGCACATGACTGTCTGAAGCCTTTTGCTGGTTTGTAAGCAAGATATCTCTGAGAACTTGATAACCCCCAGTCTTCATCTTTGTCTAAACAGAGCCAGAATTTATCACTTAGCAAGAATATATTTGCAGATGCTAAAGACCTTGATGTTTCTCTTCACTCAGGAAGATATCTTAGTCCACTGGGGACAAAGTGTAATTTTATTTGAACAAAGCTAAAACCTTCTCATATCTCACTTTGTCTACACTGTTATCTAGAAGTTTGTTTTCATGCTTCTTTATTCCTGATGAGTTTTAGATTTTTCTCTGGACTCATGTTTCCAAGCCCATTTTGTCCTGTTACTTGTTTCTCTGTCCTCTAATACCTTATTTTGATGGATCATGTATGCATTTGAAAGTCCTATCCTAAATATTGCCTCCATGTTGTAGTGGAAATGTCTACTTTTTGTAAATTAATATTTTTTTGACATATCTGACAAACAGATTGCAGAGTTTTATTAGCTATCTCTCTGTAATTCCTTTACATATCTGAGAAATTTAATGAACTCTGTTGAAGCAGACTCCCTTGAGTGTTTCCCTTTATTTTGTAACACTACAGTAAAGACCAGCCTTGACATCTTGTTAATCTACAAACCCCCCAGACACTTAACAGTTGCAAGAGCTGCTGATGGAGAAGTTATCTAACGTGATTATCAAGAGAGAAATATTTATTATCTTGGAAATCTTCGACAGCGGCATAGATGATATCCCCATCTGCCAACTGAAACTTTTACGAAGGTTTCCTTCAGTCTCACTCAGACATTCCTGTATAGCTTCATTTATTTGAGTGCCTAAACAAGACATGCCTCTGTAGTTTTCTCTCACGGTAATACTGAATTTGTTAATCAGCAGAGAAAACTCCTGAATAACAGAGAAAAAACTCCCATAGGTATACAGGGAGATATCATGGAGCTTAAAATGTCATGAAAAATAAGAAAAAACATCAAATTCATTGCATTCAGATTGAAAATGTATTTTGCTTGTTTTTTATGCAGACATTTCTCACAAGAGCTAATTTTAAAGGATCTTTAGGCAGCTGAGATTTTATATAGCTGAGGAACTGATCACCTTTTTCATTGCAAGTGAAGATTCTATGTCCAATCACTGCTTGTGATGCAGGATGTAGTCACCTGGACCATCTGAATATCTCCGGCAACCTCATTAATCATGACTTCAGGCATTTGTCTTGATTATTTTAGACCAATATCTAAGAAATAAAATGCAGGACAATAAAGAACATGGGATGGCATTAAATTTCAGATATTTTAAATCTTATGAATATTTTAAAATTTAAACCAATTCCTTAATACTTAATCAAAATGGGTTTTTTTATCCTAACTAGAAATATATCTTAAATATTTCCCATTTTAGAGAACAGCTTTATTTAATTCCAATTCTAGAAAAAAAGAAAGAGAAATGGCTATCAATTTTTTTTGTGTTTAACTCCCATATTAAAGGACTATGAAGAGTGAGACCCAGAAAGGAGAGTAAATGGAAACACTGGGGTGAAGTTGTGTATCTATATTTCACTCAAAGGAGGTATTCCTGATTACATCACTTTGACATATGGACCACTATTTAAAAAATGCTCAAAATGCAGTGCACATTTGCTTATACCCAGGAATTCCTTTTCAGTTTGGCAGTAATGCAATAATAATATGAAGAGATGCCAGCTGCACTTTGCACTGTGCAGTGCTATTATGACTTCAGAATAATATTTGCACAAAAATTAAACTTTATTTTATAGGAAGGAATATTTTATGGATGTGTGTGTGTATGCATGTCTAAGCAAAGCACAATATGGGACTTAAGTTTGTTTGTTTTGCACAAATTAAAACCAGAGCAAACAAACTCATGTTACTGGAACAGGTTTAGATCGTAGTCTGATCAAACTACAGAAAATTTCAGCAGAGAATATTGCGCCTGTCAACTGCTTTTCATATCAGGAAATTAATCAAGCTGACTGTTCAGAGAGTTTTTGAGGATGTTCATTATTTCAGCTATTAATTTTTAAAAGCAGCAAATGTTACAAGTCAACAGCATCCATAAAAATTGATTTATTGTGCAATTTACCTCATGCTACTGGAAGGAAAGAGAAGGGTTTGTGTATCTACTACTCCCTCTCTCAATTTGTCAAGGCATAAGATGTATATGAGTATATAACTTTTAAAGGAAAATTATGTAGCTAAAAATAATAACCTTTTGCATTGGTTTTATACCAGTGTGGATGGGTAATATTTGACTACTTGAAATAACTGCAGAATTGAACAAGAAAGACAATGAGAAATAAAAGAAATTGTATAGAGAAACAGTCAGAGAAGAGCAGTCTAAAACCAGCAAGGTCTCACTGTAAGACTGAGTTATCAATATAGTTGTCTGTGCTTCAGCTCAGTGAAGGCTATTAAGTACCATTCTTTTATAATGTGCATTTCTTGTGTTTGCCTGTGTGTCCCATAAAAAGAAGTTTTACCTCATTTAGGCAAAATGAGCTAGAGAAAAGGTTCTGTCAAACACTTAATGAAACTTCTTACTCTAACATCTGCTTGTGTTGGAGGGGAAAGATATCTCAAATTTAGAAATTTTGTCTTTTCAAGCACACTAATTCTAAAGTACCTGAAATAAGGGCTTTACAATGCTAAACATTGTTGACAGTTGTTGCAATGCCATTACCTGGTATCAAATTACATCCTGTAAGAAATTCCAGTCTCTGGTATACAGTAGTGGGTAAATAGCTACTAGTGGGTAGGTAAATACCTTCTGTACAGTAGTGGGTAAATTCCTGGTCCTGCTGTGATTTTTGGGAATTCAATTAGGGTTAGCACTCAACCTCTGCGTCTTTAGGTGATGCAGTAAAGCCTTGACTTGAGGGCTTTGTCATTTGCATGTTGATGGTAAGACTGACAGACAGTGGAGATATCTGTTATTTTATACAAATTAATTCATTGTGGGGACCCCTCTCTTCCCTGAACAGCAGATATAACATGCTAAGACCATACTCCTGTAACACTGGTGTCGTTGGAGAGTGCTGGACTTGACCTGCTTATGTTATGGTCAAAATGGGGAAAAAAAAGAAATAAAAACCAATAAAACCCAACCTCTCACTTCCTGATAGATAAATCCTAAGAGTTTTAGAGGAAAATGCAGATTTGTACTAGAACAGAGACCTTCAAAACATTATTAATAATTCAAAAGAGAGACATAATCTTCCTGAAAATCTTGACCATTTGGGTAGAGGACATTACACAGTTCATGAAAATGCCAATATTATTAAAGAAATTCTAGGTCTTCCCAGTCTTTTAACATTTTAAAACTGGATCTGAGGATCAAAGATTTACACTGACATGAGGAGAAGGAAAGACCATACAATACTGTTATACTGTTTGTCTGCTTGATAGCTTTGCTCAGAAAAATATTAACTTTAGTCTTTCATATCTGAAATATAGTTCAGATTATGAAGTGAATGACATTGCATTTGCTCTGACTGGAGAAATTTAGAGTGTGGGGACCACTATTTGTTTTGCAAATCCTTTTTATATTACATATCTAAATATCTCATAGATAAAGAAAAGATGAGAGATCCCCCATATATACTATGTAAAAAGAAAAGACAGTGTGGGGTGTTATTTCCTGGGCAGTTTTACAGGAGAGAGTCATAAAGAAAGTAAGACTTTTAAGCACACATTTCCCATGCAATATTTTTACTTCCCATTAACTTTTTATTAATAACAAAAAGTCCCTAAAAAACCCCAGAGAGCTTAGGCTGTGTTACAAGACCTTTGCAGAACCATTGATGTGTCTTAGCTTCTTCAGGCTTTCATACAACCCTTGGGTGGGCATTCAATGACACCAAAATACACCTATGGGGGGCTGGTGGATTAAGTAATAAGTGGCGAGTCCCCTATTGGGACATTGCTCTTATCATTATCATCTTGATCCTCAAAAATATTCAAGCTGGTAATGATTTTATGCTACCTGCTGTGTAAGATTTCAGCTTCAGTGTCACATTTAATAAAGCATTATCTGTGAGGTTCAGTGGCGCTGTATTGATAAGAGCTGCCTTTAGAAGACTTTGTGAGGCTGAGCAGTGGTGGCTGTGTAACACAAACACGGGAAATAATGAAATAAAACCAAGCTACATGATATGCAGAGATAAATGTTCACTCCAACTAATGAAGAAAAATAATAGCAAAAGGAAAAATATTGCAGAAACAGAATGCAAACAAATAAAGCAATAGCAAAGAAGAAAGACAAATAATGAGAGCAAGCTAAGAAATGAATAACAAATAATAAAACAATAACAAATAATGGCAAATAACGAACTAGATTTCAGAAGTAATCAAAGTGAGAAGGAAAGGAAAAGAGTGTATTATACAAGAAGCAGATTAGTGCTACATGCTCTTGGGATCAACAACTCAAATTCCTTGCACAGGTAAAAATGGGTTAGGAAATAGTTTTATCAAAGCTTTGCACATCACAATACACTAATTGTTCATCAAGGCAGACCTCAGAATGGCTAACATGTGGATTAGCATGCAGATTCATGGAAGGAGTGGGATATGGGGACGCACATAAGCTGCTTGTGCTTGTCTCAACATTTGCTCAGAAATCACAGGTATGGAAAGAGTTCAAGGAAATCTCTATGAATCCAATGGCCTTTGGATCAGGAACAGATTAATAAATACATGAATAAACAAATGGAAACCTTGCATTTATTTTGTGTGTGTTGGCTTATCTACCTTTTGCTGTGAAAATGATATCTGTTTAGCAGTGGTAAGGAAAAAAGATGAAAGAAATTTCCACTTGCAAACACCATTTCACTGAAATTGGAATGGTTTGCAGGGGTATTCACATCCAAATGGTAATCTATTTTGGCAAAAACAAATCCTGCTTTTTGACATTGTAGAACAAGATGGCGTAATTTCTCCTTTGAAGTGAATAATATTCTATTTGATTGTTACATGTGTCCCCTGTATTTTGATAATTCAAAAATCAATCTCCAAGAATAATTTAATAAAAATTAAATGCTTTGATTTATTCAAATCAATTTCCAGTTATTCACTCTAAAATTTTCTTCCTTAAAGCAATATCTCTGTCCCAAGTTAAAATAAAGAAAGATATGAAAACTCAGTATTCTGCATTAAATACTCATCATTTGCATTTAGCTCCTATTATTGTGCAGCCTTTAACAATGGCATCTTCAGAGAATAAGCTGTTTAGGAAAAACACCTGGAAAAACATTATGTTTCTTCCACAGTTTTTGACCTTGAGGATATGACAGGAGCCCACAGAAAGGGCAATCGCAGAGGGAGGCAGGCAGGGGAGAAAGCAGCTCATGAGCAAGATAACGCAGCTTTCCCACTGCGAAGAAGCTGTGCATTCTGGTACTGAAGAAGCACAGGAGAGAGCAAAATAGCAGTATTAGACCAATCTCCCCCAAACCCAGTTGCCAGGGCACTCTTGAAACTGTCTCAATTCTGATGCCACCCAGAGAGCCAAAAAGAGCTCTTGCCTGCAAGTGGAGGCATCATGCGCACACCACTGGAAGTGGCACTGCATGTGTGTGCCCCAGCTGGTGATCTCAAAGGAGTTACACGATCCCCTTTGTGCTCCATCAGTTTAAACAAACCTTCACTTCCACTAGCCACGCTGAAATATTCCTTACTTTCTCTCCCAGCTTCCACAGCTGGAGGCCCAAACTATCTTGCACATGATAGCAGTGTGCCCCCTTCATGCCACATAATCCAGTCCTTCAGTTATTACTGGGAAGGAAATGTTATCTCACACAGAAAAAACCTCCAACAGAGATTTTATTATACTGTTTTGTTTTCTGTGCTTGAAATGGTGTCTTGGCTTCACAAAACTTACTCTTTTAAGACATTGGATTTTAATGACATGAAAAAGCACTGAGCCAGCTGTCACCATATTACAAATGTGACTTTGAGAGCAAAACCAATGAGAGTTTGAATCCACCAGGACTAGAGTTATTGCAGAAAAGGTCTAAGGTCTTCTTTCTACACTGCTGACTGTGGAGGCATTATCAGGTTATAGACCAACATTTTTAAAGTAGTGATGAAGGCTATAATACTGAAATTATCAAGTAAATTATGTTTAGATGATGCTAAACAACCCCAGACAGAAACCCCTTCCTCCTTACTCTCCACCCTCACGGACACTAGCAGCTTTTTTTTCTGCCTTAAAATGTGGCAAGCTGTTTACAGCCCTAAATAAAGCAAACTACCCAAGGAGCTAAGGGCATACTGACAGTGGAGCACTGTATTCACCTTTTTGGCTGCAAATAAAGAACACCCCACTAATGGCTCACTTGGTTTCTGCCTGACCTGAATAACACCAGGCTCCTGGGGGGAGGCTGATGCTCACCAGCATCATCCCAGTATTGCTACCTGAGGTCAAAACTCCCTTTTGCCAAAGTTTGCACTATTCTAGATGGGTTTGTCAATGAGAGTATTATTGTCTTAGGTGTCTTTGATCTATGGTGGAAAGCTTAAATGGCCAGGATTTCAAAGGACAAAGATTTTTCTTTGTGTTTATAGAAGAACCTATAACTTCTCTTTTAGGAAAACACAAAAATATTTAAGTATTTTTACTAAATCAATACTGTCTTCCACTTTCTTTTGTTTTACAGAATTGGATGACAATGTGTTGAGGTCAAATGATGGTTATGTTAACATATTTTGGGCTGAACCAGGATACTAAAAATCCAGGACACGCATAGGTCTAGCTCTTTCAATTTCATCACCTTAATTCAAAGCTGAATTCAGCAGGGAACTCATTTTATGATAACTAGTATGATTATAATATAAACTGAAAAAGAAGTAAATGTTGGTATGCAGTATTAAAAAGTAGCAGTTCATGCTGGCTTAGGGGTTTAGGAGTTCAACTTGGGAACAGACATATTTTGTGAATGATTAAAACATCAGAAGTTTTTATCTGTCTTTCTTCAATATTCAGCTTTATAATCTGCTTCACTGTAGCTTAGACTTTACACTGATGCAACAGTGATGATCACAGATACTATGAATATTTCTAAATTACTTCTCTGTATATCATATTTCTGTATAATCTGATTTTTAACTGTTAAATTAGCCCTTGGGAAGTCTAGGTTGTTGGGAGGGGTATCATGTGATCAACCCAAAACCAAGGAGGAAAAGATTATTGAACTATATGTAACAGCCAGATCAGTAAATCAGGTCCAGTCTGGTCTATACCATGTTCAAAGTAATCATTGAATGCTAGAAGTTCCGTGTGTTTCAGAGCAGTTCCAGTGGAGAGAAGATGCTGAGCTTAAACCAAGATATAAGTCTTAGGCAACTACACTGAGTTTAGTGGACTTGCATTCACAGCTACAGGTCTGAGACACAATTTGAGTCTCATGATGTTTCTAACATCAGGAGCAGGGCACAGAATGTTAAAACAGCCTCTGTCTCTTTTATCTTTAGAGGAAATTTATGCAGTACTGAGTAGGACTGAGAGCATGCACTCCAATTTACCCTCTCCATAGAGTCTGGAGGGTTACCCTCAAACCACTTGCATGGCCACTCTTTAGTAGGTTAAACTTCATGTTCGGTTTAAAGTTCACTTTGGGTCTGAGCCAATAGGAGAAGAATTTTTAGAGGGTTGGAATGAGACAATGCATTCAATGATAGTCTAAATTCATATAGAATATAGGGGGAATTTCAGACTTTAAATTCTGCCCAAATCTCAACTTGTATGAAACATATTTAAATTGTGTATTGATTGTCATCTGCTTGATATTTAGAAAATATTTAACCTTTGTTTTTTCCCAAATTGAATCAGAACCAAATTACATGGGGGATTGGAGAAACATTAAAATTGGGGGAAAGTCAAATCTGAAATTAATGTGCTGCTTTACATTATTTTCCTCTCATTTTTTGTGGCTCTGCCTGCATTAAAACGAATTCCGTGCCTTATTCAATTAATGTCCTCATGACAGCACTCAGAAGTGAAAAGAGTTAAAAACTCACAGGGGAGCTCTAATGGTAATGTGTCCTGAGAGATATTCATTTGGCCCCAGCTGTCCATTTTATTCTAAGTGCTAAATGCTTTAATATACATAGACTATCATTTACATAGCAAGTAGCTATGCGAGATGAATTATTTATTTTGTGACAAATACCTAATACCCAATGTACTGTCAAATACAAAGAACTTCCTTATTTGACCCCCGTGTGTAAATTTGCATTATAGAATTCATTATCTTAGCATATAAGTCACATTGAAGTAATGTGCAGATATCTGTCAGTGGAGCTGCAGATTATTGCAGCTTTGATTTAATGGCACTGTTTGCTGTTGTGCTGTACTTGTACAGCAAGGAACCTGATTTTTCAGCTTTGTGCCACAGACACTGCTCATATACATAGCAGCTGTACTTCTAATGTAAAAAAAAAATAGGTGCAGTAGAAAACTAAACACAAATTATGATAAAAATATGAAAATCAGTAATTTGTATGTGAGAGAAATTGCCTCAGGACTTCTTATGCCTGAATGAAGACAAATCAGGACTTAAGTCTCCCAAAATCATGACAATAAAATTTGGTCTGCTATCCTCAGGCAATAAGTGACCTGGTCTTATATAGCCAGCTTCATGTTTACATTCCAAAAATGTTAAAGAAGTCAGCTTGAATAAGAAATTGTATCATATCTGATTTGTTATTTTTATACTGCATCCACTCTATTAATTCTCACATTAATCTTTGATTCTGTCTCATTGAAACCCAAGTCTCTTAGTCACTGTTTATTCTAACCATTTGGATACCCAAATTGCTCTAATGGTCATAGAATGTCTCAGAGTCGTTAGACCTATCTGAGCAAATATTGTACTTCTCAGCTTAATAACTCCCTGCCAAATTTGAGCTTTGTTATCATGTCCTTAAAACAGTTATCATGATAGTCTTCAGTGTTTGGTGTAGTTGAGATAAAAGAAAGTATGAGTTCAGAAACCTCTCTCTGAAATTGCCTGTATATACTTCAAAAGATTCCAAGGGATACTTAATCTGAGTGCAGATCTCACAAAATTGAGATGTTTATTTACATAATTTGTAACCATAAAACAAGGTTAAAGATTTCACAGGAACAGTTCATCTTACACTCTTTTGTGTGCCTAGCTTTTTTTTTTTTGACATTTGACATAACTTGTGGAGAGAAATATTTTAGAAAATATTTCTAAAACTTGAAAGAGATTTTGCCTGGGTTGAAATCAGAACAGGAAGGTCAGGTTAATTTTTATTGAATCAGTCCTGTTTCCCATCTTCTACTGAGATACAATTTCTGAAGCTGGTGCCTTCAAGGCTGGCTCATTTTAGCAGTTCTGCAGAGAGGGAGTTGAGAGTATCCAAGAATTTTCATTCTGTAGGTTAGAAGGTTGGTACAGTCACAGACTGAACTCAGCCAGAAGGAGTTTATGACTGCTATGTGAACTGAAAATTAGTGTTGACCCTGAAAAAGCTCTTCTATAGATAAAGAATTTGTTTATCTGCACTTTGGCACTTCTTGGATTATGAAAACCTTTGGAGCACAATAGGCCAATTACAGACCTGGTGTGAATGGGCCCAGTGCCACTGAAACCAGCAGACATGCACCCACTCACACCAGGTTTGAATTTGGCACGTTGCCTTTGTCAATGGCAAACAACATTTTCAACAAATTTCCTGGCAGAAGCTATGCTGCATGGAAAATGCATTCATTTAATATGTTTATTTGCATAACAGATCTGAGTATCAGCAGAGTTTATTATTCATTGTGAAAGCTCATTCCCTTCCCAGCCAGCAATGAGTCACACATCAGAAAGGGTAGCCAGAGAGACATTCAGGAATTGAGAGACCTTCTTCTGTTTGGTTTCCTTTCCTTTTTTTTTTCCCCAGCTGTAATCTTCTCCCTACTTCTTTCTCCACAATGAAACAACTTGAATGATGAGCCAAAACCTTCAAAAATAAAAGTTCAGGAAGAGATAAATATGAGGTCCTATTCAGACACTTGCCTGGCTTTCAATATGTTCTCTGGCTCTCCAGCTAATGCCATCTATGATTCTGAAGGACTCTGAAAGAAATTAATGTGAGCTCAGCTTTTAATAAGGTAGAGATCTAAATATGGATTTTTGTGCTTAACTTTAGGCTTTTATTTTTGTGGTAGATTATCAGGAAGACTCACCACTCAACTGTAATCTTCCAGAAGAGAACTTCTATCTGCTGTAGGAGATAGAAGATAGGATATTTCTGTTGTGAGGAAGTTTAATATCCTTTACTACCCTATACTAAATTCTGGGTATTTGGTACCATAGTGATGGATGGAGAAGCTTGAACTGTTAGAAAATATTTATGGATAGATTTCTGAAAGCCCATAAGGTTTGTATTATAGCCTTTCCTAAGGTATGATACAGGCAAATTAAATTACTCAAATGTGTAAAGAAGGAGTTCCGTAGTGCTATGTATCTGTTTTCTATTTACATGAATAATCCAAGTTACAATGGCATAAAATTTTCAGTTAATTTTTTAACCATTCTTGGATGTTAAGAAAACATAGGTCCCTTAACTTAAGGGGTATAAGAGAACAGAAAGTGCTTTTGAGAGCTAGAGGCTGACTGCTTAAAGTAGGCAATATATCACACTGGTGTCTTACCCTTAGGGAGCAGAAGGTCCCTAGAAAAGTCCATAACTAATGTCCCCCTTTCCTACTCCAACTAAGCTTTTTTGGAACTGCTTATGTGAAGAAGGTTTTTCAAAAACAGCAAGTGAGCAGGGTGGTAGAAATAGGAGTTTTCAGGGAGAAGTTTGAGAAATGTAGGTTAACTGGAGTTAACATACAGGTGAGTACAAGTGTACATGAATTATAAACAGAAAGCCAGATTCCTGATCTTTTACCTGCAGTTGCAAGCATCATCTGAGAATGCCTCAAAACATGCCTTTCATTGAGAAGCTGTGTGAACTCTGCTGTTAAGAGTCAAAGGGGGCATTGCTGTAGGTGTATTGAAAGTTTTCATCTTAGAAATCTTCAAGATTTTTGCAGAAGAATGTAGTTAAGCTAGCAAACATCTATGGCATCAAATATATAGGGGGCATTATGTTTTCAGAGTCCTCCAGTGATACAGAAATTCATTTGGTTAACAGAAAATATGTTTGCCAATCCTAAGGAAAGAAAATGGCTTTTGCTGAAAGGGATTTCAGTGAGTTTCAGCTCTGAACAGCACCTGCTGAGATCAAGAACAAAATCACTCTTCCAGCAATGACTGAGGATCTAAATTCAAATGGCCTGATCTGCCTCCCTTGCTTGCTGTTCCAGAGGAAGGTCTGTTAGTGCAAAATATATACATACATATACATTCACAATACGTGTTCATTTGCTGACCTTATACACTCAGGTCTATCCAGCAGCTGGCCTTGTATCCCTGCTCTCTCATCCAAGATGCTGGTGTGTAGATACAGCTCAGCTGTTACATTGGCTTACACACATATTCACAGCCACAAGCACTATGGATCTGTCTTGGTTTGGAAAAGACAGGAGTTTGCGGAGGAAGACAGGAGCCTCCCCTGAAATGGAGAATGTAAACCCTCCCCACCCCTCCGAAGTGCTATAATTTTAAATTAAGGGGCTCTCGGGCAAAGATATGGGAGCAGGAAATAACAGTTCTTTAAGAGGGAAGGAAAAAAAAAAAGAATAAAATAAACAATGCAGTCCACTAGAACAACACTGACAGAGTCAGAACCCAACCTGACACCCTGTTGGTCAGGGTGTTGGTGGTAGTCCGACTGAAAATGTGGCTGCAGTCCTCTGAAGTATCAGGGGTGGTTCTGTTGGAGCAAGGAGGATCTGTAGAGAAGGATGTATTCTTTCCTGTGAAGATCCAGTGGAGGAATAGGCAGCTGCTGCTCCTCTGGGGAATCCTGTGGGGAAAAGCCATGCTGGTGTCCCAGAATCTCAGGTTATATCTGGCTAGCAGTGCTTGGCTCCTCCCTCTGGGCGGAGCATCTCACGATGGGACGTTATATTTCTTATCAGTCATCCAGTGATATTCAATCGTCTGTTATCAGCAGAGGTCCCCTCCTGAGGGAGGTGTGAATGTGGTTACTCAAAGAGAGAGATAAGGCAAACTGCTCACTTGACAAAGGTAATCTGCCATACAGATGGTAATGGAAAACATCTTGCATGCAATCTTCAACAGGATCCTCCCAGCAGCTGGCCTTATGATCCAAATTTAACCAGTAGCTGTAAACTGGATCCTTCATGTACAGGCTCACACACACTAAAAGGCTTTCTGTCTGGTCCTGACCTATGACCTCACCAGTAGTCAACTACCAGACCTTACATCCTCCACAGGTGCTGAGTTAGACCTCCTGATCCCTTCAGCACCAAGTTCTCAGACTCCTCAGTCTCTCCAATATCTCACCCAGACCTAAAGCTGCTCTAATATCTGGCTACCAAGCTTCTACCCTACTCACCAGCTAGTTCAGCTTCATCCTTTCTAGTGATGACACATATGACTCAATTTCTGACATTGTGAGAACATGGTGCTTATGACCTGGTCACTGACTCCTGGCACTTGGACATCCACACACACATGGTTACAGAATAGAGAGTATGATCATTCAAGAAAATAGTTAGAAATGCAGTTTAGCGAGAAGACAGGGCACACTGTAGATCAGACGCAAGGCATGGTCAGACCTGAGTACTAGCCAGCAGTCTGTTTATGTTCCTGTTTCTCTGGTTTATCATCTTATTCTTCTATCTATCATTTAGTCCACCTATCAACAGCTACATATAAACATATTGTAGTTGTTATATGTAGTTAAATAGACAGATTTCTGGTGAGATATTTTTTGTTAGAAGGGCCTAGTCTTGTGGTAGTTCATGAGGCAGACAAATAGCTGTAAGTGGCTGCTTTGACTGACTGCTGTGAAAGCCAGGATACAGCAAAGGGGTGAAGAGAGAATTCCGACAACATTCTTCTACTGTTTTCCAAGAAGAGCAGAAGTGGGAGAATAGCACAGTCTTGAAAGAAAGCAGAGGGGAAGGCTCTAGGAGAGCTTCTCCTTCTCTAGGAGAGAAACTAACTCCAGTTTTATATCTAGTGGTTAGAAACAGCAGCACAGAACTGTCCATTATCCAACAGCTTGGGAGAGCAGAGAACCAGATGGTGTCACCTGCTTGCTTGCTTGTGTGTCTTTTAACATACACTGCAGTTTGAAAAAACATGGCATGATATATTACAGAGCAAGGTTCAAAGAGCAAGTGAACTGAAGTAGAGAGGATGGATGAGAAGAAGAGGTACAAAGGAAGATGATAAGCCGGCAAGTCTGTCCCTGAGGTCAGGATATCTGAAGGTGATCTTCATTTAACATTACTTTCCATCAACAACCTGTACCAGGAACCTTTACTGCAATAGTGACTGTGTAGTGTGGAATGAGCTTCATGTCTTCTAAAATATACCTTAATGCTTAAAATTTCATCAAAAAATATACATTGTTTATAGTTCTATGTGGATGAATGCAGGAACAAACATTCCTCTTTATGGTTTTAGAAGATGGCTTGTTTTAAAGCAAAATATATTTTCTAAGCCCTGTCCCAGGGCAGTTACTGAGATCATGAATTTTTTTTCCCCAAAGCTGCATATGTAGATTGTTAAACTCGTGTTCTTTCATATCCATTGTATTCACAAAGGACCCAGGACTGCAAATGTAAGTTTCAAGTAATGCTTTACCTGACTTTATGGACGACCACTTTGACATTGACAAATAACTGTCACCATGAAGCTCAGGGGTAAAAAATGAAAATCTCTGTGTGCAATCAAATTGTACAAAAAAATGAAATGCATCTCTAAATGGAGGTCTTGTTTCTAGATCTAAAGATTAAGAACGGGTTTTCATTTGTCTTGGAGGGTTTTAGTGTTGGGCTTGAAATATTCTATCTTGCTTAAAGCATAGTTGATGGGAATTTTTTTCAAGGTATAAACAAGAGAAGGATGATTTCTGAAAACTGAGTATGATTAATCAGAGTTCATGTGAGTTGTTACATGTGGAATCTAAATTCAATCAGGAATGAACAAATTCCTTTTCTGGTAAGCATGGGACAGTAAAATAACATGTTACTTGTTAAGAAATATATTTAATCAATGAATTTACCATTTAATTAAATATTTTATTCTGTCTTACTTTAGTAAATCATTGCAGATTTCTCCTATATTTCTCTGGTTATAATCTTAACGCACCTATTAAGATATGATAGAGTAGATAATAAGTTGAGTATGCAATCATTTCATCACAGCTCTAAATCTAGAACGGTAACTCAGAGATAGACTCTCTGATGGGATAGGATATTGAGAATAGACAGCAGTGACAGGTGTGGACTTGGAATCATTCCTGAATTGTGGTTTCATCCTTTCTAATTCAATTCTTGTGCCACTGGACTTCATTCAGGGGTATTGATCCTTGTCTTGTCCAGTTATACTGTGATTTCCTACTAGAATTTTTTTACTGCTCATAACTTGTCTGAAATGCGGATCCACACAGAATTTACATTATCCATTTCTATTGTGCTAGAGTCATCTCTCAGGTTTTACCATGAATTTATGCTCAACTGGGCCACTTCCTTGCAAATAACAGCCATCTTCTCAGTCTGTATTCTTTATATTGAGTCTTGTATATCAGCAACTTATATGTTAGTGGCGTATTTTCTTTTCCTGATGTCAAATTATTAAATGACTGCTCTAGCATCAAACTACCTGCTCAGTTCTTTGAGAAAAGTAGTTTCATAGGCTAATGATTTTTTGAAGATCTCATTATATTGCTCTGCTGTGTTTGCAGATTTTGTTGCAGCAGGGTTGTGATGCTCAGCCCAGGCTGAGGGTGGAAACATGATGCTTGCATGCATTTTTTACTGACTGCAAAAAAGGATCAATTTGAAGTTCCTTTCACAAGAAAACATTCAGTTGCTCCTCTGGTCTCCAGTCATTCACCATGAAGGTTACTGTGAAACTTGTCTTTTGGGAGCTGGAGTGTTATTTAGAAGAAAACACAGTATGGAGTAGAATTATAATCCATATGGAGTCTGACAGTTCCTGTTTTGCTTGAGATGTGATCACAGTTTTAGAAAGGGTGGTGCTGCTATTTGGATTGATTACATAACCTTGCTTAGTTGTGCTTTAAAGCTTATGTCAATGCTATGCAAAGATGTAGACAGAGACTCTTTAAGGTGGTGTTTCAATCAAAAGGGAAGATGATGAAATAATTAAGCTGTCTGGGTAATTTTTTAAAGTCCTAATAATGAACTGAAAATTAAGGTTTCTCTGCCTTACTGAAAAGAGTAATATTCAATATGGTCCAAAATATTTTATTATAAAGAAATAAAAATGTAATCATAAAGAAATATTTTTTATTTCTTGACTAATTTTCATATTTCAAGATTTCCATACCTAACAGAGTGAACAAGCAGAGAATAGATTTTTAGAAGTATGCAAAGTAGTATTCATAAATTCATGTTCTTTCCATGTTAAGTACACAAATTAAAAAATTGGGAATATACCAAATTGGAAATTGGTCTTATAGAACACTTAGACATGAATATAATGATATTCACACTGCCAGTTGTACCAATGAACTTACCTCACTTGTAATCCATTATACTGAAATTGGCATTAAAACTTTGAGGAAATGTTGTGTGATGCAGGAAAGGAAGGGGTTGGGGAGGAATGGAAAGAAAGAAGGAGATCTGGACTTCAAAACTTACAGAAAACATGAGTTTTTTTAGTTTATAGCATGATTGAAATCCTTTTCTTCCCCTCTTCTTTGAAATGTGATTTGCTAAATTTCTGTTGCCAGCTTGCAGTAGTTCCTACAATGTATTGTATCACAGTTCTTTTGGGATGAAAGCTGGATGATGCAAAATAGCATTCATTTGGCTGCTTAGTTTTCAATTAAATGGTGCGATATGAACTGTAGTAGCCCAGGCAGGGGGATGATCTAGATGAACCAATGCTGTTTCAAACAAAAACGTTTGCCATTGTGAACACAGCATATAAGCCAGATGCAGTGAATGAATGTTCTCTTTTTATGGCCAGTTAAATCAGCACTTGTACTTCTGTAAAAAATTACTGTAAAGGAAATTGTATAGATGGGAGAATTATTCTAAACAATATTTCAGGAAAATGCAACACAGATATATAAAGACATGCTTAGTTTAACTTCTTTACAAAGATTAAAACAAGATAATGTATTTTATAAACAACAGAGTAGGAAGACCACAAGGAATTTTTAAAAAAATGCCTGGGGAACAAAGATATATCTACTGCAATCAATCCATCAGGCTTCAATCACGACTCTCAAAGGACTTATTAGTCAGAGCAAGACCTCCTTAACAGCCTCAAATAAATGTGTCAGTCATAAATTCCTAGAAATGTTGACCATACACTCTAAATTTTCCCTTTGCATGAAATGACTCCTTTTTTTCTTCCAGATAATTCAATGAGTATAATGCTTTGGGTAAATGTAATCTGTAATCCTGGGAAAAAAAAATCAAACACAAAAATAATTATAATGGTGCCAAAATTTAGCACGTTTACAAAGTTTCTTCTTACTTGTCCTTAAAATCCACAGAGTGCTATCATGGATTACAATGGAATAAATTTAAAAAAAATTCACAATGCAATCCAGTTTTGAGCATAGAAAGCAGCTTGACTATACTGTGTGCACCACATCTTAATTTTGGACATTGGGTTCTCTGTGGTGTATCTACAACATGAAATCATGGAGTGAGACCAGAACATGACTAGTCCCAGCGGCAAGGGTCTGCATCAGGCATGTGTCTGAGGCCTTTCTAAAAGCAGCCCTGATTTTTCTGTGCCCTCCTCTCCCTGCCATTCTTCACACTCTTGTAGAATCATTCATGTCAGTTAAAAAGGAAGAGATAATGTTACCAGGAGTTTCTACATCTCATCTCAGCAGGCAGCCACCATGCAACTTGAAGTGAAAGAATAAACTTTCATGGGATCTGACAACGAGTGTCTGGTGTCTACACCATTCATATGTAGGGCCATAATAACCCTTTCTACTAAAGTAAGTTTGCTGAAAGACTCTTTGGACCACAAGTAGTTATCTTTGCACAGTTCTGCTTTCCTCTGTGCTAATTCACCATTAGATTCACTATCTTTAGCTTTATGGAGTGGAGACTGATGACCACTTAGGGCAGCGCATGGGAAAGATTTACATATCCTGGAAATGTATTTGACTTCATCTTGGGTACCAAAGCTTGACAATGTTGTCTGTACCACTGAGAGCCTTGAGGGGTATGGGCAAATACTGGCCTTGACTACTCAGTCAGGATCTGGATAAGTACATCTCTGTCATTTAGCTCAGATCTCTACAGGGTCCCAAAACAGACCTCAATTCAGAGTAAAGCAAACATATAAAATAAAATTGAATTTTTCAGATTTTAATTACTAAAAATAAAAAGCAAAATTATGTCAGTATTCTGCTAGACACTCCTTTCTGCCTTTATAATTACATAAAAAAATCCCTTACAGTGATACACCAATGTCAGTTTTGATATGTAATTTTTGTGCTGGATCAGATTGCGCTACATCGGTAAAATTATCCTCCCAATGCACTTTTAAAATTATTGTGAAGCCTTGACACAGTGCAACTGAATGTCTCAAATGAAGATCTCCCTTCCCACACTCACTGTCAAATAGTAAAAAAGAAGAAGCAAGAAATGTCTGATAACATTTGGAGAGAAATTTTGACAAAAACATCTTTCCAGTACATGTGAAATAAAGATGTTCTTGAAAGACATTTCAGCCACCCGCAAATTAATACCGAAACTCATATATTAGTTTGTTACCTCATGTTGTAAAGATGTCATCAGCTCACAAAAGGCTCCCAAACGAGCTTTACTTGCTCATTGGACTAATAAAGAATTTATGATAAGTGTAAGATACTCCTGGATTCTTTATCTTTCCGACAAAATTATTTCTTAGTCGCTGTGGCTATTTATTTCCTGTGTGCCACGCTTCTGGCCAAGAAATCTACAGCTGAATCCTGGGAAGTTCTGACCTTGTGCACCCTGGAGTCAGAACTTCATAAACATTAGAAAAAAACTCTCTGAGTCTAATTTCTCTCTTGCTATAAACAGGATAGTGTACATTCCTAAGGTGAACACTTTTTCCTTTCTTGTCTGACATTGCCCACAAAGGATGTGAAACTTTATTTTCTGTTCGAATAGATGTGGTTTTTTTAGCTGAAATATACATCCCTGACTTGGTTTACACTTATTTATTTAAATTTGCTAGATTGAGGTTACTTTGCAAATGTTGTTGTTTAGGTCTATATTATTCTACACCATTCAATTAGCCAATGGCAACATTCCTGGATGTTACAAACTTACTATGTACTTACTATACTTCAAACTTACTATATACTTACTATACTTCAAATGACTGTTTGACTATTTATAAAATCGCATAATTTATGGGACACACTGATACCAGAATTATAATTTTCTGATCTTTCCTATGTCTTTCAACTAATCTTGAAATTTTAATCCTGGGTTAAATCAAAACTTGGAAGACTAATAAGAAAGTATTATTTCAGATGACTGATGCTTATATCCTTTCATTCTGTTGCTTTAGAAAAAGTTTGATCCCAGTAATATTACCTTTCTAAATATCTTCTTTTCATAAATAAATCACATATTTAAATGCTTTTCCCATAATCTGGGGTTTTTGGCAGTTGGAAGAGCTTCTTTCATAGGTCAAAATTTTTTGTTCATTTTGGGTAATGACTTTGTAACTGGGTCTGGCTGTTTTGGAGTTTACTTTTTTCATAGGAAGCTGTATGGACCTGTGTCTAAAATGGTTCTTATAGCACATCAGTGTTTTGGCTACTGGTGAACAGTAATTTTGCAGCATAGAGGCTTTCTCTATTTATCCCTTTGGCTGCCAGTGAATAGGCTGGGGGTGCATAAGAAGTTGAGAGGGGACCAAGCCAGGACGGCTGACCTAAATGGATCAAAGGGATATTGTGTGCTACATAAATAACATTGTGTTCAACAGTGAAGTTGAGGAGATGGATTTTCCCCAAACTGTACTTGCTTTGAGACTGGCTGGGAATGTTCTCCTGCTGGGAGTTGATGAGTGACTGCCTTTACACTACATGCTTGTTTTTTACCTCTCCTTCCTTTGGTTATGAAACTGTTTGTATCTTGACCCAAGTGTTTACTCTTGCTTTTACCATTCTGGTGTGAATGTGGAATGACTGATCATCTGTGTTTGTGCTCAGCTGCTGACCCACACCCTTTTATAGACCTGTTTTAGCTGACTGGTAGAGCCTATGAACTTCCTAATATTTCAGAAAAAAAAAAAAAAAGAAAAAAGCAGTGATGAACTGACTTCTGAAAATTGCAGAGGAATTGAATGTATTTTGTCAGAGTGCAGATGAAGTGTTCAGGATATCACTGGCCTTGATTGTCTTAATTGTTAGAGTAGCACCTGACATTATTTTGAACCCAGACCAAATAGCAGCTGCAAACAATTCCAAGGCAGAGGACAATGAAGGAATGGCAAACAATTCCAATGCAGGAACAGCATTAAAACAGTAGCTTGCAGGCCCTGTGTTAGGCTGAACAGGAATGTTCAGAAGTAGGGAGATGGGATGTTCTTTGCTGGTGAATCTCAGTGATAAAGCCAGTCTGAGAATCTGGAATGTGTGTGTATCATCACTGGGTCTAATTTTCCTATAGCATGAACTTAATAACAGGAATTTTTGCAGGAACTGCAATAGTGGGCAAAATACCAGGTAATAATGCAAAGCTTATTTAAGTAGGTCAAAGATTCTCATTCAGACTAGGACTTAAATGTGGAATCCCCATTTTTGAGGCACGATGTGATTGAATTATTCCAATGAGATTCTCTCCTGCCTCCAATTTTCTGATAAATAAATAAATAAATATGATATTGATGTCAAATGTAAATAAATTTGTTTAATTAATTTGTTCATAAAAAGGACTTATTTTCTAGAGCACACATAACTATATTCTCTACTTTCTTGACTGGGAGAAAAAAGGAATATTTTTACTCAATTTCAAAAGCTGGTAGTGTAGATGGCCATACTTGAGCTTTTTAGACATGTACTGGCCATGATTCATCTGTCTTTAATGAAACAAATCATCCTCCAAAAGGTACTATTTTCCACTTCAGCTACAGAGGTTGTTTGTACTAGATGCCTAGTATGTGTAAAAATCTACATTGTAAATGTCTAAAAAGCTGAGATGTATCCCTCAGTGCAGGTTCATTCATTTTTTACTATGTAATTTAAAAATACTCAGAATGTGAAAACCTGACTGTATAAAACCTGATTATTATACTCATGTAAACTCTGATCCACTAGATATAGGCAATTTTGCAAAATGTTCTTTGGCTGTGAATTCATAATTTCAGAAATATGTTGTGTTGACAGCCAGAAGAACTGGACCCCTCTTCATAGAATAAGCTTAGTGAAGATACTCCGAAAAATGACTTTTTTTCTGGATCCATACATGTGACTTCTAGGGATAATAAAATATTAATGATTTTTGTGATAAATAAGAATATCACATGGGATGTAGAGCACGACTGACACATTTATCACTATAGCCACAAGGCCTGTACAAGGTAACACCCTGAAATTTCTAGCATCAGAGTTGCATTGGAAATGGCAGTCTCCACTGGAAAGGCCTTGTACACTGTCATTGATCCCAGCAGTCCACAAAGTAGTTTGAAGGTATGATATTCAGTTAAATAGGATTGGTGCAGTTCTCCCAGATCAAATGCAACCAGTAAGAAGGTGTCAGGGGATCTGGTATAGGAAAAGATATTTTAATAAGTAGTCCAGCACAGAAGAACTATTGAATTACTGGACAACAATAGCATGAATTTGAAGGCTACACTACCATATCTCTACCAATTTCAAAAACTTAAAATAAATATTGAGGCAACTTCTCCACAGATTATGGCCTAAAAGAAACCATTTTTTAAATCCAGGCTGTGAGCACAGAAGGTTCTAAAAAACTGCAGTATGTTCAGCTCAAATTTTTCCAATCAATGGAGCATTTTTCTTGTGCACTGTCAAACTTCTACTGTAATTATGGTCCACACTATATTTCAGGTGTTTTTTGCATGCCTATAAAATCAGACTCTTCCAATACTATCTACTTGTGATTTCATAAACATTCATCATAGCTTTCTTTGTGGCTGGCTATCCCCAAGGACTTTTTGAGACTTGTGATGTTCAGTGTACCTGCTCAGTGGCACAGCTCTGTGGCACTGAAGCTTATTGACATTTCTTTCTGCTCTTATGCAGCCCTTCTCTGTAACATTTACTCTGTCAATTACATTCATTTTGGTATTCATAGTCAATTCTATCTCTGTGTGACTTTAATTGTATTTCACTAAATTAAAGAGGCATTATAAAGTTGTTACCCTTTGATTTTGTAGCTTTAATTTCATTTTCCTTTAATCTTCGGAGCACACTAGATTATCAATTAGCATAATAAAACAGTCACTGTGGAATTTAGTAACAATACTGGATATTCTGGAAAGTGAATCATCCCATTTAATGTTTGTAGCATGATGGCAGCATGTGCACCAAGTAAAAAAGGAGCCAAAATTCTACTCCACATATCTATTGTACCTCTATACGTGAATGAGAAATGTTGAGATTATTTTAAGGAGTGGTTTTCAATGATTGTGGAATTCTTTTGAATGTTTTGTATATTCTAAAGTTTTAAGAAATTTGCAAGATCTTAATTATTCAAACTTTTATCATTATAGACGATGGAGTCGCTGCTGTTGGTAGGCAGAATGAAGTCAATTGATATTTTAGCACTGTCTTAGAGTGCTCCTTTCTAAACAATGATCTCTGCCCACATTTTGGGTCTTAGAATTGCCTTCTTTCTAGTGGTCAAGACCTCCTAGGCTGTTTGCATTACTTGCCCTGGACAGACCAGTGAACGTTACCCTTTTCCTGTAGGTGAGTTGGGCTTCTGTGTTCCTTCTCCTGAATTATCTGCTTTTTGTAGGGAGGCCAGTACTACTGGTGCATACTGTGCATTCACTGAGCATGTAGAGGAAAATTTGGAACAATAGTTTCCTCTTTCTTCTGTCTCAGTCTGAATGCTTAGGCAATGGGTAAGTCAGATATTTAGACTGCCAGGATTCTAAACAGCTACATTTTAACATTCTTAGTGAAGGTTAGGTGCTTGTCATGGATTTAATCTCCAGAGCTATGTGAAAGCCAAGAGGAAAGGAGAAGGTTATAGAATAATAGGTCTCTTTGTAGTACTCCAAATCTTATTGTATTCAGTGATTTTACTGAATATTCAGAAACTTATTGTGCCATATAGAATACACATCTCAAAATACTGTCCAGGAACAGAAGATAACTTGAAGAGATACCAATAATTACCCGTGCATTCTCTGAAATAACAAAGAATATCGATGTGGCCAGATACATAATTATGAATGTCAAATCATAGCAGTTACCTAATGATTTCTGAAGAAGTTAAAGAAGAAGTGAGACGGAAGGATACAAAGCAAAGAAGGACAGAAAAAGATAAAGAAATGTGAAAAGAAGGCCAACAAATGAGCAATCAGTCTACATATTCACCAAACCAGTGGTAGTCCAGCTGTTTTCGTGATAAAGAGTAAAAGTTCATTGTTGCAAGAGTATAATATTTTCTGTTAAATATTTCTCCTGCAATTTACCACAAAACTTTCTAAGAAGCTTCCAAACAAGCACACACAAAAAAGGGATCAATCTCATTTATTTGATTTTTCCCCCTTTTCAAAAATTATTCTTTATAATTTGGTTGAAATCAGGAATACTGGATACCCTTACTCTTGCCTTTTCTTCTGCTTATTTTCAACTTTTGTCTACAACAGAATTTTTTTTGGGAAGAGAAAAGTATTGGTGATCTGAGACCCTCTGAACTTACCTACACCACCAGTCCCTGTGGCCCGTTCTCTTGATTCTGGTTGAGTCACTGGCAAGGAGTGGTGACGCTGGCTGGTGACGCTGTGACACAGACTGCAGGGCCAGCAGAGCTGCACTTCCCTCCACTAGGTTTCACCTTCTATAAAAAGTACAGGGCTGCCAGAGTGAATGGAGTCCATTTAATATATATAAAGGTGGGGAGAGGGATGTGAATGAGAGCTCCTCTTTTGCAATATTTCTGTTAAAACATGTCAGTTGTTTCCCCTCCTCTGTTAACACCAAAGCTGATCTTAAACATGCTGCATTCCAGACATCATGTGCTTTCTATTTGTATTCATTGCAGATGACACTAAAACTACTGCAAATAATTCAGGTAATTGACAAACCACAGGGGCACTTACCCTGTTCATTGGCCTATTTTAGGCTGGCTCATCATCACCATCCTAATTGATGACAGGCCTCTAGTTTTTCACTTGCCAGGCTAGGCTGTAAGACAAGGAATATTAATAAAGTATTCTGGCAGTGGGAATGTTGGAACCATTTCCAGCCTTTTGAAAGCAATGAGCTCCTCCACCCCCAGCCCTGCTGCTAATATACAAGTAAAGTGGTGGGGAACTTTTTCAATATAAGAACACTCTCTTTTCTCCATTGACTCAGCCCTTGCAATTACCCAAATCTAATGCAACCACAGGTTTTCAATGTAATGCTGTACCTTGCAACAGCTTGTTATTAAAAAGTAATGCCATCAAAGTAGCTGACATCTTTATGAAATAACAATATAAGGTTGATAATATATATAATGTCTTACTTATAATAAAGAACATTTCAGAAACTGAGACTGGTTTTATTTACTGTTTACCTCTGCCCTGTTCTCTAGATACTTAGCATTAGTATTTATTGGTAGGAGAACATTCATATATGTTCTCCACTGTGCTATTTTTTTCCACACCAACTCACAATAGAAGCTATTTCCTAGTCCAGATTATTTCACTATCTGACTGGAACACAGATAATAGAGAGCACTATACAGTATCCAGAGGTTGAGAAGTCACAGGTCTGCAGCAAACAGAAGAATCTTGGACCCATTAATCAATAGTATGTCAAATCCACTTTTGTAGTCCATGGAGAAAAGTATCTCACTCCATCCTAAAAGAAACCTTTTAAATAGTGTAGCTCCCTGTTTTTTCTTACTATAGAGGGAATTGTAGCAGCAGCCTCAGCATTGTCATCTGACGTTAGGTGAGATGCAGTTCACTTTCTGTCCTTTTATTTGAAATGCTTCCTTCTGCCTTACTCACCCAACCTGGCACATGGACTGCAAAGTGACATAGGTGTACTAGGCTTCACCACAGCGGCAGGGTGTGCTCTAACTATCACTTTTTGTGCTGTTTTGTCATACAATGACTTTTCACCCAAATTAGAGAAGAGTAAAATAGTCTCCGTAATGTCTTTTGAAGAATCTCTATGCTTTTCCTTCAAAAAGAGGCTATTCCTTAGTCAGGAGACCTGAGCTGTAAATCTCACAAACTTCTTTCCAGCAGGATTCAATGTTGATGTGATATTCAACCAGCTTGGGTTGTGGCAGGGGTTAAGTGGTTCAGTTCTGATGTTGCATTTGTCCCATCAGAGAAGTTCAGTAATTAGTAAGTTAGGAATAGTTAAGGCCATAGTTAAGGTATTTTACTTGCAGAGGTAGGTGCCAGATTTTATAAAGCAAGAACTGAGGCTCCGAACAAAAACATTCTTTTCAGTCTCATTTGGCAAAATGTTAGAGAGTAACTTTTCCTCCCTTGACTTTTGCTTCTGTGACTTCTGTTAGGCCGTGCTGAATTTATTACTATGTTTCAGAACTGTAGCCTGAAGACCACCCATGTGGCAAAGAAATCCTCTGTGCCATTTGGCTCTGTGTCTGTCAGGGATAATTGGTGATGGAAAAGGAAGGGACTAAGTGTTCATTTTATTTAACAC
>NW_005054332.1:5372802-5412830 GCF_000277835.1 Geospiza fortis
AATAAATGTCTGGAGTTTAAACATGTCGACAGGCTGAAGCTCTGTTCTATGAGACACTGAGTGCCCTCGAACCCCTTTGATGTTAGCGGTAGGTGAGGTAACTCATCACTCCATGGGACTGAACCCTGAGGATTCTCCTGAAGAAAAGTCACAAATAAGAAGGATGCCCATGGATTTTGGGCTGAACTCTATTTCTATAATTTTCTTTCTGTCTTCTAGATCTAGATCTATCTAGATGTGTTAATTCATTTGAATTAAAGATATGCACATTAGAAGATTCAGTGTGCAGTTCAGCATGGTGTCTTTTCAGTTCAAATAGATGAAAGGAAATGGCTCATTTCTCAAAGACACTTTTGTGTTATTCCATCAGACAGCAAGGGAGGAAATGCTTGTGTAATCCAAGCTGTTTGTGTGTACTCCAATCTTGACACATTTTCCTGAATTTGGCAGACAACTCCTGTAAATAAAGGAACTCCTGGAAGTAAAATGAAGGTGAAATTCGATCCCTGTGTCATTAATGACCTAGTTATTTTTGAAAATATGAGGCATCTGCAGAGATATTTCTCAAATTATTCCTTGCAGCAGTTCTCACACACCATGGTATGGAACTTCAGAAATACATTACCGATTGCCTCAGCTTTTTATCATTATGCTATTTTATGTCAATAAGCTGCAAAATCTAGACTTCTCTGGCCTGGTGTTTGAGCATGCTCATTGTAAATTCTCTTCCTTATATCAAGTATCCATGGCTTCTTATCCTTTCACTGTGAATTGCTGGAAAGGCTTTGGCTTTGTCTTCCCTACATCTACTCCATAGGTAATGGTAGAGTACAATGATACACAGAATAACAAGATAGGCTGTTTGACAGAAGTTCTGCAACTTCATTGGTGTAGAGGTTTTGTTTTGGTTAAACCCTAAGGTATATCAGTATTTGAGGGGAAAATGAAGAATCCTTTGGGGAGAGGGATCATCTCCATATTTCCTGTCTGAAGATTAAACTCTACACCTGCTCTGCCAAGGGCCTAATATTTGTGGTGCTGTTGGATTTGCAATAGATGTCACAATTCTGTTTGGTCCTTTCAGAGGACCAGATGATGAATCCCTAAGTGGAAAGAGCTGTGTACACTGCTGCTGCACAGACAAATTGCATATGAACATGCTTGGTTAAGCATGTGCACACACAGTATAATTTTAATATTATACATAATGCAGACAGTAATCAGATTGCCTACTCTTGTTATGTTGTATACTCACTGAAAGTTGATTTTTTGCATTGTTTTTAACAGCAGAATTAGTGACTGAGTGCCTTTGATTTCAGTATTGATGAAATCAAGGAGAGACAATTCATGGTGCTAATCTGAGGTTTATATACATTTTATATTTAACCTCCTATCAAACAGTCATAAATCTCTCAGTTTCTTTACTATCAAAACTCAAGCGTCTTTTAATGGCACTGTTTTCTTCAATTTCCAATGAAATCAAAAGAAAGAGAGCATTACAGTAAACCCTTTGAAGGTGATACTGGGGAGAATAACACAATGTTTTTCAAAGAAATTTCAAAGGTAAAATATGTGCATTTTCACAGCTCACTACTGAATTTACTCTAAAAGCGACTTCTCTTGGTAGATTGATTTCTCTTCTGAATAATGTAATGTGGGGCTTTTAAGAATTAACAAAAAAATCTCTTTAACAAAGGCTGGACCAATAGGCACCAAAATCAGTGGCAAAATTCCTACCAAGTTAAATAAAAATAGCTCAAAATGCTGTGATCAGAATTCCTCACTGTAAAACATGTTACCCTTCCTTTCCATCCTTCCCTACTTTCTCTGGTTTTTTATATCAGCTGTATGATCAAGCGATGGAAGGAAGAAAAGGTTGACCCTGATTCTAATTGAAGAAGTCTTGTCTGGAGCCAACTGGTTTGCAGCATATGTGAAAACAGTATAAAAACGGAATTTTGAATAAGTCATCAAGATTGAACATTAAAAGCAAATGTAATTGATCATGCAAATTTATTAGAGAGATTGAAAAAGGAAGAAAACAAAAACTATAAAGTCTAATATAATCAACTGAAAAAGGTTCAACACTTGAAATATCATGAATAAATGTGATCACATGTAAAAAATTTTATTAGGATAAACCACATTTTTTATTAACATGTAATTTTCACTTAAAAAGTTGAGTTCATCTATAAATGTCATCTGAGAAATACTAATGGCACACTACGAGATAATCCATTACATGATCATGTGGGGTTTTTCTCAATCTAGTCTTCAACTCAGACTCATTAATGGAAGGATAGAATGAGGGTATTGCAATGAAGCACTTGAATTGTCCTGCTAAGTTAGTGCGCAGCAACACAAAATGAGAAGAAAACCCTGAAATGGAAAACATTACGAAGTGGTAGGTCTGGATTTGTTTGGGTTTTGGTGGTTTTTTTTTTTTTTTTTTGTATCTGTGAGAAATGGAGCTCATTTATCTCAACTGATAAAGGTCAGGGGAAATGGAAGAAGAGCAAGTACATGTATGTGCTTCTGTGGGCAAATACAACTATTCTGGTATTTAGCTTGTGACCATTTCACCTCAAACATTCTTAGAAGCCTAAAGCCTTGGAATATTAACACCTCAGCAATTAGCTTCCAAAGGAACAAAGAAAGGCCTTAAGAGAAAAAAAATTATTCTTAGGTAGATTCTTTGTTTTACCCTGGACGAGAAGCAGAAGGAAACTTTAATGCCAAATCTGCTCATGGTCTGCCTATTACTGCTGTGTTCTATAGGTTTTTGTTCAGTCATGGATTGCTGCTTTTGAGATCAACCAAAGTATAACTCAGGGTTTATGGTGGATTATTTACTTATTCATTTTTGTTAGACAGTTGTGTATAGGGACAGCTCTTCTTTCCCAGGTATGATTGCTAGAGATTGTATTGTGTCTGGCTGAGATGGAGTTCATTTTCCCACAGCAACCCTCACAATGCTGGTTTCATTGGTAGCTAGGAAAGGTGTTGTTAACACACCAGTGCTTTAGCTGCTGCTGAGAAGTTCTGGCCCAGCATGAAAAAAAATAATATAAAACCTAAGGAAGTTTAGACAAGACAAAAAGCAGATTCTCCAAGAGACCAATAGAACTATTGCCAGAACCCAGTTCCAAGCTAACTAAACATGTACTAAACAGCTGTGTACTAGACTAAACTTGCACTAAATGTGACCAAGCATACTGAAGCAAACTTAGGGAATCCTTACTTTAACCCATAAAAGTTTTAATAGCTTCATAATGTCATGACAAGCAATATAGCCAAACAAGCTTGTTCTGTACAAAATGTGTGAATAAGAAATTATTATATAATTTAATATTCATGAAGAACAGTAAATTATTTTAATCACATTTTCTGTATTATGAAAATTCTAAAAAGTAGTGCTGCAGGCAAATGAATGGCCATGGAAAGTGTGATCATTCATTCCAATCGTTTTTTAATAAACTTTATTCAAATTAAAGGAAAAAATAATTAGGGGGAAGCAAGTATCTAAAGTCTATGTCTGTGAAATGACCATACACTTTAAAAGGACATCAGAAGCCTCTTCAGAGCAAAATAACATTTCTAGTATTAAATCTTTAGACCAGGTCCAGAGACAGTAACATCTATCTTTAGTAAGTTGATTAAAATGCTTTGAACTCCAATAGCAATTAATATATACTTTTGAACTCCTCATTTTATATAGGCACAGCTCTATTTTGAGTAAATATATACACCAGACTCTGGTAAAATACAGTGAATATGAAAGCTTTATTTTTATTTAATAAGTGGAAAGATAGATCAATAGCTTGGCTAAATGAAGCTGGGTGAAGGTTGACCTTCTGGATGTTAATAAATGGGGTTTAATCTAAATGGGTATTTTTGATATTTCATAAAACTTTAACGTGTTGAAGAATTTGTGTCTCAGATATTTTAAAATATTTAAAATGTTATTTTATATATCTATACACTGGACAGATGTTTAAAAGTTCAGTTTTTATGGAATCTTTTGATTGTTATTTTTCTTCTTCATCTAGATTACAGAAAACAGATCCTGTGCTGAAATTTGTTGCCTTTAGAGATGAGAGAAGACCACTGAAAAACTCCTTGAGGGCTTTAATATTGCCATTCTGAAATATTAATATGTGATCAAATTGGGGGAACAAACTAGAAAACCTCCAGATAAAATTTTGTTCCTATCTTGTATGTGTGTGTTCCTATACAATCACTATCATCAGAAAATGGGATTCCTAACAGCATTCCAAGAAAGGTATTTCACCACTTTTATGATGTTTAGAAACATCCTGAATTTACATTTCAACTGACAAATCCTTCCTACCATGTCCTTAAAATGCTCTGAGTTCCAGTTACAACAACACACCTTCAAGGACAGCTTTGAGATGTTATTTTTGCTGTAAGAACAATAGTACTGTCGGTACAGAGGAGAAATGCTTAGCCTGCACTAAGCTCCATACTGTCTTGATTAAACTGCTACAATACCAGGAACAGCTATTTTAAAAATAGCTGAGATGTGTAAATTTGTGACTGAAGTATAGACCCAGTCTTTGAGTGGTCAATTAACATGTATTTCATTATAATCAAAACACGCTAAGCCTCAGGAAGAAGAAAGGGATCAGGACAGCAACTTATAAGTAGGATTTTTTTATGAAGGACACAAAGAGAAAAGATTTATGCCAACAGCATATACATTTGGTTCATCAGTAACATGACACAGCACATCCTGAAATAAGTGTTCAATACAGGCAATGTTCTCTAAGAAGGGTACCAAAATGAATATGTTAAGCTAGAGGGCTATTCTGCATGGGGCCAAGCTTAGGTGAAGTGAATCCCTCACAAAAAAAAATGGTTATTGTAAATGGGAAGGTCAGCAGCCTCTCTTTTTCACTAGACAGATGAAATGCTTTGTGGAAGCCAGCAGGAAAAAAGCATAAAAGAATTAAAGGTATAGCTATTGTGAAGCATTATTTTCTTAAAAGAACCTGGGCCACATGTTGATTAAGAAGGTAGCCACTGCCTTTATCACTACTGATTTGCTTCTGTCATATTTTTCTTAGAGCTATTTCTCTATCACATGCACACAGAGAGAAGAGCAGAACTGGAGGTCAGGTCATGGCTTATTCAGCCTGCAGGGAAGTGTGCTGATACCCTTTTGGCATGACATGCCACAGCCAACTGCACTTAGAAAAGAGAAGGTTGCATGGAGACATATTTCTTCACTCTGGTGACCAGGGAGTGCAAGAGTGGGGAATACAGTAAATGTCTTTGTGCCTTCAGTGTGCTTTCTGACATAAAATGTGGCAGGGAAGATAATGCATGCATGAAGACTGATGCTTGTTCTTCTCTTTCAAGAAGCTGGGAGATAGAGTTTTAGCCTGTGACCCACTAAGGGACAGTTTCCATTTCAGGTTATACTGCAGAAATGCAGCTGCTCTGTACACTGGGCTGGGCTGAAAGCAGCAGCAATGAATGCCCTCCAGTATTTAGCCTGTCATCTCTCCCCAGCTTTCCTTTCTTATTAAGAGGATGATGCCTTTCCAATTTCAGTGAAAGGAAAGACCCCTGCAGACTGCACAGAAGCTGGATCATGCTGCAACATGTTTAATGTTACAGGACAGCACAGTGTTGCCATCAGAACTAATCCCAGCAGCAGCATATCAAATCACCCCATTTCCATTTAGCTTTCGTCAGTATCATACACAGACAGATATGGATTTGGCTGGGGAATGGCATTTGCCTTTGAAGTCCTTTTTAATTTTTTTTCCGTCTACATCATGCATTCAGCACTAATAGAAAGTTTCTTTTCAGGAATGAATTCCATTTAGTTGCTAAGCATGTGTCAGCTACACTGCTGATCAGCAGTGTGATAGGGAAATTTTAGGTTTTCTAGTCTGCATAAACCTTGTCTCTTTTTCTCTGCTTTGCATGGCTGTTCATTTTGACATGTGGCAACTTAGTTGCTGCAATTGTTCCAGAGATTGCTATGATATTTCCTCTTTTGTTGTGCTAATAGAGCCACTACTCTCTCTTACTTTGACCTTGTATTATTTAGTCAAGGCTTTCAAGCTCCATATTATTCTGTATAGGCAGTTCTAATTTTTGTAAAGCCTTAATTACAGATTAGCCCTTCCTGCAGCATTAAAAATGAGCATGTTTAGGCTGTTTTATTATATTTCTCAGAAAGAAGCCTAACATTATTCCTTTTTTTATTTCTTTTTTTTTTTTTCTGTTTTCTGGTCCAGTAATTGGTCACTATTGAATTGAATTTGCCCTTGTATTTCAGTCTTGTGTCTTGGAACAAAGTCAGATATTTACTTTCTTCCAGGTTTGATCCTGCTACTTCTGTGTTGATTTCTTGGTTAGGCACAACTAGATGTGGCCAAGTCAGAACTTGTAGCTCTTTTCTTGGCTTCCACAGTATGATAATCTATTTTGACATATAGTTTGGTTTTCTTTCATTGAGGTGTTTTCTGCTAGCAATATCATTTGGGGTGCTGCCGAGTATACTGAGTATGCTTTTGCCCCTTTGTGAAAACAGAGCCTAGAGTGGGAAGCATTCAAGCACTAGTGTGGGCTTCAAAATAATGTTTCAAAGGAGAACATAGACAAACTTGAGTAACTGAAAATCCATGCAGTATCATTTTTAGGGTTTCTTTTGCATCAAAGTCACTTTTATCAATATTCACATTACCACCACAGCTACCCAACGTTCTTCAGCTCTTTAACCACAATGTCTGAACAAATTTTGTGGTATCTTTCAGGCATACTTTGTAGCTGAATCTTTTAAAGCAGGATCTTGTTCTCTTCCTTGAATGCTTTCTTTTTAGATGTCTTCCTTCTCCTGCTCATAAAATCTGGGTGTACAGGGAAGGAATCCTTCCAGCATAATGATTTGTCTCACTTTAAGGTTAAAGATGGGAGACATTCTATTATAGTACTGATGCAGACTTTTCTCAGCTTTTTGTTAGCACTGTGTATGAGGAGCAGATATGCTTATTGTTTACATAAGATTTCAATTATTTCTGAATTTTACTAGGTTACTGATCTTGTAGCAAGCTGTTTCAAGATATGTGTTATGCAAGAAGATAATTCTATTAATCAGATTTGCATTTCCACTTTATTAATTGCTCATTCCTCTTTAATTTTCATGAAAGATCTCACACCTGTAATTCATTATGAAGTAGAATTTTAGGGAAGGAAGGTAATATTTTTATATATATGCATCTATGTATAAATGTATGTCTCACTCAAAGTTCTTGTGTATCACGCTTCCCATATCAACAAATGAATCTGAAATATTCCTTTTTGGGTTTTAAAATCCCCTTCAGGCCAGATCATGTAGCATATTTTGAATTTAAAATGTAATTTACAATGCTTAGTTTGCTTGTTTTTAGAAGTAAAAACCATTTGTTTTGTAAGAGATTAGAAATATATCACATTGCACTTTTCTTTCACTTTTTGTTATTTCTGACAGTATTTCTAATTTAACCATTATTGTTTGCTCATTAAAAAAAAAGGCAAACCAAAATCATGAAAATAAGGAAATAACAATTATGCTACCTTCTGCAAAAGAAAGAAAAATGCAGTTATAAACTAGCATTCAGTAACATATATACAGGTCCTATTCAATACAAAAAAAAATAAGGGTCATGGAAGCATTTATCATATTTGCCTTTCTTACGACTGAAAAAACTACCTTAATATAGATGAAATTAAACAAACACACAAAAAGTAAAAAATAACATTTTTTTTCACTAGACCTGGAAAAAATTAGGAAAATCATATGAATAAAACAGCACAGCCATATCAATTACCTTCCAAGTTAGAATGTAAGCTTCTTTGGATATCCCAAATTATCCTCACTACAAATTCTTTTACTTTTGCAGCAAATTCCAAAATGCAATATTTCCCATGAGGCTTAGTCTAGACCAGAGATTTTCTATTATGTATCACTTAGTATGCTTTCCCCTATTACCATTTCTGGTATAGTCACATTGGTAAAGACATTTGTATAAAAATGGTTGTATAAGCAAAATATTCTTCTTGTGTGCATGATGTTTGTTTATTTCCCAATAAATTGATGCTAGCTCAATCTAAAAAAGAACATTCCCATGGTGAGCTATGTCTCTAGCATAGTGGTTTGCTACTAAATTCTATTGGCATAACTATAATTGCAACTCTTTTTGCACACATAGCCTCAGAAGAAAATAGATATGTGCTGTCTTCATTTCATGTCCAAAATTCAAATTTCACAGCTTATATCCATAAATCAGTGGACTATGTCTCAGTACAACAACAAACTAACATTTTGCCTCAATCTGTTTCAGGCCATGTCCTTAATGAAGAGTTAATGGCTGAAAACAAAAAACAGAAGAAAATCCAAAATGTTAATCCATTATGGTTTGAAATTTTTGGAAACCCTTTCCTTTTTTTTTATCTTTTTTTTTTCCTCTTTTTTTTTTTTGGTTGTTGTTTGTTTTGCATTGTTTTGCTTTGTTTTGTTCTGATTTCATACATCCCTCAAATTCTTTGTTGAATCTTAACAATTTTCTTTGACACTACCTTTAGGTAAAGCAAAAATCATAGGAAATTAAGGCTACTTTTAATTAATTAGCCTTTCTGAATTAATATAAACCATTTTTTAAATTGCACTTTTTTCCCTCTAGTACAGTAGTGAATACCATAACCTCTTGTCGCATTTCAAAAAATACATAAGGTTATATGTAAAAATAACTAAGGAATGTGTATTATTATGATACAGGTAAAACAACTTTAAAAAATTACAAATGTTTTAATACAGTTTTTATGATCCATGTTACATAAAGTAAAACTGAACATTATTAGAATTGCATTAGGTATATTTGTTTAGAATGGCTTTTTTGGTTTGTTCAGTTTTTCTTAAGACTTGGGAGTAAAGCACACATAGCAATATTATATACAACTTCCAGAGAACATTTTTCTGGCATTGAAACCTCCTGGGAAGGAAATAGTGAGTTTGAGCCACGTTGGCCATACTAGACTTGGCAGAAAAAAAATGTGTATTTAAAGCATAATTTCTTCATGAATTAAACAAGCTATAAATGTTTGAACATTCTCTAAGGATATGATTCGTAAACAATGAGTAGCATATAGAAATATGAAGTGATGGTGATAAGACAAGTACCATTACTCCATTTATTATTTGGGTCCAATCAAATGACTATTATCTGGCACCTCTATTAGAGAGTTTCAAATTAATCATATCTGAATGCATTAGGAGTGGTTTAACAGATGATGGGCGCTGCCAATGTTATGTGTGTGGTATACACCTTATTCAAGAATTCTTTATGGTTAGAAAGGCATGTTTCTTTTAATTGTCTTTATATATTTTTTCCATTTTATCCACATGACATAAAATACAAAAAGTGTGGGGAGTTAAAGGGTTGGTAATTAAAAGAGGATTCAGATTTTGTCCTAGTTAGTTCCTTAAGAGTAGAAGCAGTGTTTTTCCAGAGTAAATGTATAAGGTGTTTCATGACTGGAACACCTTAAATATTTCAGTCATGCTTTCAACACTGAAAATCTACTTTCCATATGGAATTCATGACATACTTCTGGCAATTCTACTGTGCAGTGTAAAACTTGGCTGTACCTAAGAAAGTCCAAATGTGTTCATACATTTTTTCATCAATTGTTCAAGAATACTGAAAAATTTAAGTGAAAAAATTTAAAACCTCATTGCAGTACCCATATTGTAAACACATACAAAAATTCATCTTCATCTTATACCAAAGGCATGCTCAATTCCTGACCGCTTTCCCACTTTACCTCTTTGTTCTATTCCAGCTACACAGAAAGACATATCCTGAATTTACCTGTGCCATTTACACCTCACCTCTCAGTTTCTAAGCAGTAATTCAGCTTGGGAATCAGACTTTTATTGCCATTATGGCTTGGTCAAAACCACAGAAAAGTCAAATTTCCATATTGTTCCTGGTCAATTCCTTACACAGACTTTAATATGAACTGTAAGACCATTTTCTTGAGCTGCAGCCGTTGTCAGTAAGAACCTTACTAGTTTTGAAATTGAATTGATACTTTTATCCTCAGTTTAGACAAAAGAAATAATAGTGATGGTGCCAGAATACATAGATATAAAGCTTCACACCTTTGAGTCTCTTGGGACATCCATGCTGGGCCTGTAGCACATTCTGCAGGACTGGCTGACATAAAAAAACAGTGTTTTGAATGGAAGCAGGCTATTTGCCAATCTCCAGATGTTGTCTCCAAATATGTACTAGATTTTTTTTCCCTGGATGGAAATATTCTTTAAAACCAAGCAGTACAGGGAAGACATAGATCCTTTTTTCATCTCACCTTCCTGTTTAAAACATGAAGATGAGTTAAAATCATAGTGGACTTGGCTGTCAGAGAGAATTCAAAACACTGATCTAGGTTTGAGTTTACTTTTTTAGGTGGAATACTAATGCTCTCTGAGCCATCCTGCTCAGACCTATGCACAGCAAAATAGCAAAATCTGCCAGGGTGGCACACATGAAGTTTGCAGTGGGAAAATGTTCAAAACATTTCGCAGGCTTGCATATTTTTCTCTTTTTTAATGGTTTGTGGAGATCTTTTCTCTGTCAGAGGAGAATCTAAAATAAAAAGGGCTCTTCACAGCCTCCTTGGTAGGCTCTTGAAGGTTTTGAAATGTAAGAAAAAAATGTTGTGGGAAGAAAAACCCAGCAAAGCTTGGTGAGCTTAGCTGGAGCTTTAAAGAGATTATACCCAAAGTTCAGACAGACTTAGAAAAAGTTGAACTTGACTGTTATCTTGAAAAGCTTTCGAAGGCAGGGATCATCAACACAACCACAGTTCTCATCTCTGGCAAACAATTTCAAGCAGCTTTAGTATCAGATAGTATAGCCCGGAGACTCAGGAGAGAATTTTTAGGGCTGCTCTTTCTTTATAGGCTTCAGATTTGGAAGTGAAGTTTACTGTTGCTACATCTAGAGAAAGAAAAATAGTAGTTAGATACTGAAGATGTATACGATGGTCATTCCCTCAGTATTATTATTTTCAGCTGCAGAAAGAATAATTCTGATGTGATTAGAATTTTTTTAAGCAACTACAGCATTAAATAGTCCTTGTGGTTGGAAAAAACACTGTAGGAAACCTTTGCCCTCTGCCAGGCATGGCACTTTGACTGTTCAGAAGTCAGGTTTTATGGGCACATTACAGTTTGGTGACTACAGGAAATAAGTTCTTGGGTTCATTTCAACTTGTTAAAAGGAAAAAAAGCAACACCAGCATAGCACCTTTATAGATAGTTTTGTTAGCATAGAGTCATAGAATCTTAGAATGGTTTGGGTTGGAGGGACCTTAGAAAACATCTAGTTCCATCCCCTTTCCACGAGCAGAGACACCTACGAGTAGAACCCATTGCTCAAAGCTCCATCCAGTTTTGCCTTGAACACTTCCAGGGATGGTCATCCACAACTTCTCTGGCCAACCTGTTGCAGTGCCTCACCACCCTCACAATAACGAATTACTTCTATTATCTAATACAAACCTACCCTATTTCAGTTTAAACATGTCAAGGGCTAACTGAGTCCTACCCTATTTCAGTTTAAACATGTCAAGGGCTAACTGAGTATGGTACTTGAAGTGATCTCCTAATCTTTTTTTTAGCATTATCTTTGTGGGTACAAATGACTGGACATGTTCCTTTTCAGGGACAGGCAAACAGAAAGTGCTAATATTACTTGCTAAACAAGCTTCTTTTGGGGTCGTTTGTGTTTTGGAAAATGAGAGATGAGATTCATGGTCTCAATTCACAGAAAGAATGAATAATGTATAAAATAATTATGCCTGCCTGCTGCAATGCTATGCACTGCCACAAGCTGCCAGAACAGCCATGTGCTGGAGATATGGTTTTTAGTAAACTGTTTCTAGAGTTATATAAAACTAAATTATCCCAGATTAGTAATCTATTTATAATATTAAATAGGTATTTTAAATAATCTTGCAAGTCAAATGTCAGCAGTGAATATCAATTTAATAGTTTTATCTTTTTTTTGTCATGTTGTCTGCAACAAAAATAGTACTTCAAGAGAGACCCCCCCCCCAAGTATGTGAGAGTCAGTTGAAAGCTCACTGGCCTCAGTTTGATCAAATTTACTTGTACCTAGTATCCTCTGACTTAGCAGAGAATAGGAACAAGGTATTAGTGACATAACAGTGCTGACAAATATCTATAGAGTCAGGAAAATGTAAATTATCTTGCCATTCTGTCACACCAAAAGAATCTCTTTAAAATTCAAAAAATTTTAAGGAAAGGAAATAAAGGCACTATCTAACACACCTACATAGTGTTTTTTTTTTTTTTCATTTTTCCACCCAATAGTGGACTTTTTCCTTTCTTTATGTGTGTTCTGTTGTGGTGGTCAGAAACTAGTCCTAGTAGCCAGGCTGAGGAATGGGTTTGCAGCTGCATTCTCCATAGCTATTAAGAAATGGACATTTCCATTTCAGAAAAAGGGAAAAGCTACATAAACTCTAATAGCAAAGAAATTATTCCTCTGTCTTCTGCTGCATGATGCTTCGCAAGGTTTCATCTTCTTCAGTACTAAGAGAACAGACATGCCTTTTAGACTCATGTTTTGCATTATTAACCTGTCCTAATCCATAGAATTTCAGCTCTAGCAAGTTTGAGATGAATATGCAATTTATTATAAGAAAGAATGTTGGAACAGTGAGGTTTTCCATGCTTATCTTAGCATTTATATAGTTTATTCATCATTAAAATCAATGCATAATCATAACTGGATGTATGAGCAAGCTGTCAGGCACAATGACAAATTCAAGGAGGCAAGTAATTTACCAGAGTCTCTACATTTGGCTAAGGAGTAACAGGTTATGGTGGTAATATTTTCAAACAATCATTTTGAGATCATTTTTCAAGCACAGATTTAAATAGAGATAATATCTTGGAACATTCAGTGCAAAGACAAAAATATAAAAGTATATAACTAATGAAATATCTTAGAGTGCTCAGAAGTTGACAGGTACATGATAGTATAGCTGTTTGCAACTGTTGTTTTCTTACCTGTGTTTATGTGTTTGAATGTTCACACTAACATGGGATTCATAAATATTTTAGCTCAGTGACAATAAGCCACATGAACCAGTAGTCTGTCCATGGCAATAAGCAGTCAGAGTTGTAGTACGTTAGATTTATAGAACGAACACAGGTCCATTTCTTAGTCTTTATCCAAGGTTTGACCCAAATCCTACAGAAGTTAATCATGGCTTAATCCACTATCTATTGCAGCCGCTGGAAACCTGTCATGCTCTGACTCTCTAGTGAGAGTCTTTTCACAAGGTGACAGTAAAAACCTTCAAGATAAGAACACAAGCAAGATCTAAACAACTGCCGAGCTGTAGAAGCAAGATTTCAGATATTTCCCACTGATTTGGTTGAGGAAAACATTTCACACCTTCTTTGCAGGTCCTTAAAAGAACAAGTGTCTGTAGAAAATTTACTTTGGGGAAAATACATGCTTGAATTACCTATGGATAAATCTCAGACAAACAAGATTACTTTAGGCATCTTTTTGGGCATCAATTTTCAGTTTGGAACAATTTTGCACAGCCAGGACAATGCCAGAATTAGGTCAGATTGAATAGTGGGTATCTTGAAAACTTTGCCACTTTGGTGTTATGCAGCAAGCCTCACACAACAAAAAGCTTCAGGTCATGGAAATCTCAGTTAATCATATTTCTGGGGCTAACACTGACAAATAGACGCACGAGCTAAAAACATGACATCAGGAAGTATTTTGTCTGGATTATGCATAGATAGAAGAACCTGGTCTGCAACCCATTTAACTTTGAGAATACAAGCCCATGATAAAAGAAAAGCCTGTTTTTCTTATTAATGTCTGTAAAATGACCAAATGGTAAATATACCTCAAAGTTTCCACACTTAATTTGGTTTAACTTGTAAATAAAGTGTAATTAGAATTTACTAAGCACCAAAGTGCCTATTTGAAGGTAGTTTTGCCAGACACGGAAAATGCTGAAGGCAGAGATAGCAGTAGGCCAATCTGTCACATATTCTTCACTACTGTTATAAGCTGTGCAATTATTCAAAACATCTATTTAGGATTCCTGCATTAAGTCTAAGCCTTTGAAATCAACTATCACAGAACTATCATAGAACTATAATAATTATATGTGTATAGTGGGAAAAGAGGGTGAATTAACATTTCTAAATTATGTTCAGAAATTGATAAATGTACTTGTTCTGTTGGTTAAGGGAAACATCTGGAAGAGATGGAAACTAATGACATTTATAGATAAAGATTCCTTAGTGAGTCGGTGCTTCAAGGTGCACTATCTCCTCCAGGGTACTGAGTGTCCTTGTCCGTAATTTAATGAGATTTTCAAAAGCATAGTGAAGGCAATATAGAAGCACTTGCCTTGGCTACCTTGTGGGAGAGGAAGGATCTTTATGCTTGTGGTGCTTGTTCAGCATGGTTATGAAATGAATTTTGGACATATTGAGTAAGAGAAACTACAGTGATGATGATCCTTCAGAAAGTCCCTTTCTGAAATTATCTGGATCAGGCATTATGGCTCAGGACACAATATTAAAAGATTTCCTTAGGTTTCATAAGTTTCTTAGATGCCTGTTGGATTCAGCAGTAGGTGTCTTTCTATTTTGTAAATATATTTATGTTCTGCTTACTTTATAACTAAATTATTTTCTTCAGGTAAATTTTTTATCATTAATTATATACATGGTCAATTCAGGAAGCAATTTAAACAGAAATATCAAATGCATTTACAAATGCATGCTCCTTAGAACATATTTGTGAGAACCACTGGATTCTCACTGGAGAAATAACATGGGGTTTGGGAGGTATATAAACTGAGTCTACCTGTCATTCTTTTCAGGAATGTTACTGAACTTCATTACTTTCAGAAAAGTGCTGAGACAGTTATGCGTTGGCAGTCACAGTCTTCCCTAAAGATTTTCGTTGCATGCAGAAAATGTACCATTAATATAAGATAGCACACATCTCAAGAAAACTCAAACATTTCCCACTGAAGATGTTTGTGAGACACAAGGTGAATCACTCTCCTATGAGGAGCAGCTGAGGAAGCTGAGGTTGTTTAGCCTGGAGAAAAGGAGGCTCAATTTTCCACAATTGTCAGAAAAGAAGCTGTAGCCAGGTAAGGCTTGGTGTCTTCTCCCAGGCAACCAGTGACAGGACAAGAGGACAGAACCTTAAGCTGCACCAGGGGTGGTTTAGCCTGGACATAAGGAAGATGTTCTTCACAGAAGAGCAATTGGGCATTGGAATAAGCTGCCCAGGGATGTGGTGGAGTCATCAACCCTGGAGGTGTTTAATACAAGACTGGAAGTTGTACTTAATGCCACGGGCAACTTAGCAGGATGGTGTTAGGTCATAGGTTGGACTTGATGATCTCTCTAACCTAGATGATTCTGTGAATCTGTGATTCTTTGTTATAGAAAGAGACCTGAGAGTCTTATTGTTCAGATTTTTTTTTTTTTTTAGATGAATGAAGTTGGGAAAAAATTAAAAAATTCTATTTCTAACATCTTCTAATGTAGTTTAAATGAGATCTTTCTTACACTGCTTTCATATTTATGCTCCTCAGATGACAGATCCTGTAGGAAGATGTTTTTGAATAGAGGCATGCTGAGAGAGTAGGAGTTTCTTATGCGCTCATATAAAATCCCTTGTTCAAAATTTGCAAGCTGTATGGAGGGAAAAATCTGCCTGGTTTCTTCCCCCTGTTTTTTTTTTTTTTTGGTTTTTTTTTTTTTTTTAATAAACAGCTAAACTTTCTAGATGAGTTCCTTAAAGAAATCCCAGTAAGATTAGACAAAGCTAGTCAGAAGACAAATTCAGATTATATCAGAGCCAAAGTAAAACATGAAGATGTGTCATTTGGCAGAGTGAGACACCCTGGGGGCTGAGCACTGGTTAGTGAAGTAGATGATTAAGGTTCTGCTTGATGCTATGCTGGCATAGAATGATTAAATAAAGGTTTGAAACTGATCCTCTGTTAGCTCAGCTAAGTTTCCCAGCCAGCCAGCGCATGCAGATACATACTTGTTTTTCTGCATCCAGGAAGAAAATCAGTTCTTGGTGTGAGAACAAGTTTTCTGACACATTTATCATTTACCACAAAGCATTTAAATTAATGCACTAAAAAAAAAAAAGGGGGAAAAAGCTAATTCCCCAGCAGAACCTCCATTTTAAGGACAGTTTTTTAGAAAGGTCAACTCAGAGCCTGCCTGTGTTTTTATGTTAGCAGCCAAAAATCAAAATCAGTCCTCTTTCCTCTTTCCTTACATAACTGGAGATTCTGAAAAATTTCATAGTTCAATTTTGTGATAACCCACTCTTAGGGGACACCTAAGATTTGTAAATGCTTGTGGTTGAAAGAAAAATGTCAGAGGGTCTGCAAAAACTCATGAAGTTTTATTAATAAATTACACACTTGTCATAGAAATCTACATGGTAGCACTACTATTTAGGCACACAGTAGTGGGTTTTAGGTAAAGGAGTGAGATGATAAAGAAGAGAGATAGAAAGAGATATTTAGTTAATGACAGAGAAAGTGAGAGAGACATAAAGAGAAATAGAGAGAGAGAGACACAAATAGAGAAAAAGAGAGAAAATGATCACCAATTCTGGTTCCAGTACTGATCCACTAATTTTACTAAGATGTCCAGGTCCTGGGGTGCACATCCAGGCTAGTTGGGGATACCTGTTTATAAATAGGTTTTCCCCATCCTGAATATAGGTTTCTCACTTCCTATGCAAACTAGTTATCATTCACAGTCTGCTCTTTCAGACCCTTCTGGAAATGTGTCAGAAGGTTCAGGGGTCTTTGGTGGTCCTCATCCCTCCTATAGTCCAAGGTTCACTTCTTGGTTTCATTCCTGCGCTCGTGCTGTACTATGTTGTGCTTATTTCCAGGGACTAGAACAAGGATATTTGTCCTGGAAAAGTGCTGCCCTACTTCCTTATAGCCCCCTTCTCCTGACACATCTTGTCCTTCTGCATAGTGTATTATTACCAATAATCCTTGTCTGTCATTACCAAGGATCCTTGGTTGGCTTCACAGTAATCTGGCTATCTGTGGTTGAGATACACACATTAGACCCTTATCTTCTGGGATTCTACAAATTTCCCCTCCTAAATCAGATAATGTTTTAAAATGCTGGGATTTTTTGTGGAACAACAATTCAGTATATGATCAAGTTGTTTCTAGAAATGCTGGATCACGAGGGTTTTGCAAGACTGGGTGCGGCAACATGCAGCAGCTGGTCCAGTACGTCAGAACTCAGTACACAGATTCTTGAATCTTGCCGTAAAAATTATATGTATCAAAGATATTTGTGAAGGAAGGAAATAGAATGTAGTGCACTATCCCATTTGGAAGTAATAAGCAGTTTCAGGGTATGATTAAGTATCATCTGTTCGACAACTACAGTGTTAGATTCAAATGGAAAGAAAGCATTAAACTTACCTACGACTGATCTATAAAATATATTTTAAGTTATTAAATGAAGCATTTTCCAGTAATTTCTGTTATTTACAACTCATATTTAAAATTTCCTCAGAAAAAAAGACTACAAGAATTCAAAGATCTCTTAAAATTTGCACATTCTTATTTTTTCAGAAAGTAGTAGCATCTTTTCCCTGTGCAGCACATCTTGGAGCTTACTTGATTTGTTCTCTTTCTTCCTCTGTCCAGCAGTCTCTTCTCAGCTATTTAATCTTGTATGAGAACATTTCATCCATGCTGGCTTTCTTTTCTGCTTATCTCTGAAACTGTTCTGTAGCCTATAGATGTATCATCATCTAACATATTATCTACCTAAACTGTTTTATCCATGCACTGGGCTATAGAGTCCTTCATACAGAGACAACAGGTAGTCAGCATGCAGCTGATGTACACAAAATGCAGCCAGGTCTTTAAAAGTGATTGCTAATTTTGAAGCATTCAAACAGACAATTCATAGACTTCAGAAACAGAGGATGCTGAGTATCACCATTAAAATGTAACAGCCTGAAAACGACTGGTGATAATATTGATTACAATGGTAGTTGCTGGAGTTTTGACCATTGCTGTGCTTATTCTGCACTAAGACAGGAGGGATTTTTGTCATAAGAAGACTAATCTTCAAGGACTTGGGTTTTCTGAAGGCTCAGAATCAAACCTCAGATATCATAAGAGGCCAGGGCTTAAACGACCTCTTTTATCTCCACTGGTAAGCCAAATATCATTTCAGTATATTATTAGGTTTACATTTCTTGTCTAAAAATAGGATGGATACCTATGTTCTCAGGCTTCTTACCTGTAGGTGGTTTATTCTACCTCTGCTCTAATCTAAAATCCAAAGAGTTAAAGACACGAAAGTGTTCACTTTTTACATCAGGAGTGGCTTCTGCTGATTTTTTGCTTTAAGAGTCTGTGAAGTTTAAGTGAAAGCAAAAGAATATATTTTTGCAGCATGTCTCAATCTTCTGGTAGTCTTTGATCTCTTTAAGGGTATTCATGGTCTAAATGACTACCACACTTTTATAGAAATAACTGAAACCTGGATTTGAAATAATTGACACCAAAGGGAAAACATGTTAAAAGTGGTAATCTCTATTCACCACTTAATTTTATTTCCAGTGCCAACACTTCAAAGGTAAAGTAATCCTTTTTTTTTTCTTGAAATTTAGTGATTTTTTCCAAAATAAAGATAATTTATTATAAAAACCGATATGTACACACTCTTCGCAAGGAAAACACCTAAGAAAGTTTTAAGAAAAAATAATTTTGGCAACAAAACCATTGCCTTAAGAATTTTTTCTTACCGTTTACTTAGAAGGTTTTTCTTTCTGATTTCAAAGCCATAAGTGAAATTAGAAAAATGAAACCAGCCCAAACCCAAAAGCCTGTAAACCACATTGTGTGCAAGTAAGGCTTCTGAAAGTTTGCAAATAACATGTCTTTACCTCTTGTGAATTTGCCTTTTGCAAAACTCTTGTGTTTCATGATAGCATCAGCTCTCCTCTACACACTGGGGATGAACTCTTGATCAGCACAGTTAGGGGGAAAAATGTTGAGGACCAGCTTTTACTGGTTTATGTAAGTAGATGTGGTAAGCGAAGAAGGTATACTGGAATTTATTCTTGCTGGCTCTGCTAATTTTCAAGAACCAAATCACATTCTCATGTGCAGTGTAGTAACACAAAGTTAATCAGAATACTACTGCACACAGTCCTTTGCAAGATACTAAGCTCTTTGTAGATGCTAAATGAGGCATATCTCAATAAATTCCCTGCCTGAAACCAATTTCTGAACAAGTCAGAGAGAATAAAGCATCTCAGAGCCTCTGCGGATTAGTGGGATTGAGAGGCACCCACATGGGATTTCCTGATCACCCTGGAAATCACCACTCAGACATGGTGGTGAAACTTCTCTCTGATGGGCTTATCATGAAAACACTGTCTAGAAAGGAAAGCCATGACAAAACATATATCAATGGTATGTCAAATTCCTTTCAAAATGAATAGTGGTATCATCAGCGTTCATTTCCAAAGAGAATTTCTTCATAGCTATGTCAAAGGGTAGTGAGGTCCTGAGCAAATTTTTAGCTGTTCCCCTTTTTCTCTGCATCCATATTTACTTAAAATCATAATCATTTAGGTGGTAGAGAGCAGCAGCATAAGAACAGAAATTCAAAGCCTTTAACTAAAACTAACAGCAAAGAATTGAAAATGGGATAGAATGTAATTAAATCACATCAAATTTTTAAAGTAATATGCATTCTTTTATTCACAGATAATGCATTGATTTCATGTCTTTAAAGCAAAGTAGCTCCTTAATATCAGCATTTGACATACTAGTTTGTAATTCAGATGGGATCTTGCTTCCATTTTTATAGGATATTCTACATCCCCATTATGTCTTGGCCACTTCATCCAAGAGCAAAAACAGCCTGTTAAAGATGCCACAAAAGAGGTGGTTTGCCCAGTGTTCTTGGGAAGGTATTCTACATACACCAGGCAAATTTGATAGCATTGTTTTTGAATTAATTTATATTTCACTTACTGATAAAAAAAAAAAAAAGCAATTAAAGGAGTATCAGAGATAAAAATTCAGGGAACACTTGGAATGGGGGGCCCCAGAGTCCATTTGCTTCTGATTGCCATCACTGTGTTACAAAGCATTTAACATTTAAGCATCTGCAGGTTTCCACATTGAGCCTATTTCTTCACTGATGTAAACAATGTTAAAGCTCTCTTAGTAGTGAGAGTTGTGATACTGGGCTCATTGTTACTCTACTGAGATGCTAACAGAAAAGAAGTGAAAGGAATAAAGTTCAACAAAAGTTTTGAGAGATTTCCAAAGAAAAAAGTGATTATAACTTCTCCTTTTTCAAAGGGTCAGTTGTTCAGTAAGGCAGTCTCAGAGGGTGACATTACATTATTATACCAATTTGTCACTTAAATTAAAGCCATTTAGCCTGTTATTTAATGTGCAGCTGCAGAACTGATGTGTTTTATTTTATTTTTAATGTGCTTTTTTATAAATGGGAAAAAGAAAACTCTATATGGAGGTAAAAATCACATCAACTCTAAAGATGTTGCTTATGATAGGAACTATCTCTGGCAAGAGGAACAATAATCTAAACAGATCAAAATGCTCTCCTTTGTTACATATATCTTGTTGGTTAAAAACACAGCAGTACAGAGATATTCCTTTACACAGACATCTTATTTTCTTTACATTTGTTCTGTTTTTCTGATAAAGTACTTTCCCTAAAACAGACATAAGTGCATTTGTGCAGCCACAGAACCTATTTCACATGTTGTGACCATGGGTAGTGTCTTCTACCCATGAAATTATGAAATAACTCCATGTATATTTTATATGTTACTGCTTCTATTGCTTTATGTACTACTATTTATTTTCTTTTATTTTATTTCTTATGCTTTAAATATTTGACTGATCTACCAGGAATAAGAAACAATATCTACAAGACAGATGACCATAGGGAAAACATAGAGAAATGCAAGACTGCTGCAAGAGTAAATCTGAATAGCTCTACTCCCAGTTTGACTCTAACTAGAAGCTTGTTCAGAATTACTTCAAATTCAGGTCCAACTTTAATCCCTTTCTTGCTTTACAATTCAGAGTGCTTATCATCATACTGTATTAGCCAGAGGCAGTATTTCTATCAGAATGATCAAGTGCTGTCCTGCCTGGTCAGTTATCCAAATCTGTGAATAGTTTTTACATATGCCATCAGATATACAAATTTACTTTCCTGGAGGACTATCTCGTCCTGAAATTTCTCTCTACCTCTACATTTAGCTTTCAGTTTGACTCTTGAAGACCTTCTAATAAGTACACCCCTTTCATATTTTTTGCTCCATTTTTAGGGTTTTTTCATACTAAAGTGTCATTTGTCATGCTTTCTTGTGTTTTTTCAGTCTCTTTGCTTTTGATTGCTTTACTAAATTGCACATCAATCCTTTATTGTCTCCTTAAAACTCTATCATATTTTTTATATTTTCAAAGAAGCACATTTATATATCAGAGAAAAATAGTACTGACCTAGTGTTCTGTTCTGCTTTTCTTCAAAGCAATTGCCACACACACACAGTCCTATATTCAAATACTCTGAACAAGGGTAATTGCCCAGGATTTATCAGTTTTATCAAAGCACCCATGCACAAACAGGCCTATGATGGAGTTTACTTTTCTGTGGGCAGTAGAAGAGGGATTACATCCCAAGGTGCCGGGCTCCAGGGGGCTGTTACAAGCAGTACTGTGTTACACTGGGTTCTTAGAGATGGAATCATATGGTGCAAGTTTGTAGCTGGCAGTTGGTGGAGTGAGTTTGGATTATCTATGAAGGCTCATAGTTCTGCACTTTGCCCGAGTGATCTGATGGCTGGGAAATCCTGAATGGCTACACTGTGATTATGATTCAGAATAATCTCATCTTTCTGCTGCTGAAACTGACACTGAGGAAAATGGTGAGACCTCGGACTGAAAATCAGTCCTAAACTGTTTCTTATATATGTCTATTCCAATTCTGTTTTTAGATATTTTCTGAAATCGCTCATGACCTATCAACATTTCACTGAGGTGTTGTCCTTGTCGAAGTCTTTCTTGTGTGGAATGACAGGAAGTAATGTCAAGCATGACAGAAGAAAATAGCAAGGAACATCTTAGCACTCTGTCAAGACAACTCTGCAACTTTTTTATCGCAGCTCAAGAGGAAAACACTGCTTTGTAATTATGACTCACTGAATATGGGTAGTTCAAGTGAAAAGAACAATAAAAATAACAATTATAACAACTGTTTTCTTCTCTATCTCATGGAGTTCTTAATCCATTTACAGCATTCACTTCTTTTTGCAGGGACCATTAACCTGGAAACCTGTGCTGTTAGAGAAAGGTTCTAGCTGTTCCTTGGAGCCCTCAACTTTTTTTTTTTTTATATGAAGAAAGAAGGTTTTTTTACTTTTTCACATTTTCTTGGCCATTCCTCTACTATCAGATGATGGTCAAAACATGTTTTCCTCAGAAAGGTTTTTTTACTTTTTCACATTTTCTTGGCCATTCCTCTACTATCAGATGATGGTCAAAACATGTTTTCCTCAGAAATTTCCTTTGGATTTGAACTAATCTGACAAATCAGAGTTTAAATTGCAAAATTAAATTATTATTCTGATTTGTTCATCTATGGGCTTAATTTAATTATATTATGACAGATATAAACAAATTAAGTCTTCTAGTTTTTGCATAAAGGAAACCAATAGCAAGGTTCAAATTCTTTTTTGGCTGGTCACAATGTGAGGGTCTGTTATGTGTAAGTCTTTCTACCAAAGCTCCTTTTAAATGATCAATGTTTCCTTCCATACACATTAAGAAAACAACCTTACATTCAAATAACACTTGATTTAAATATTTATTATTTAACCTTTCAGTAAAAATGTTTATTGAATATCATTTAAATATTTTAATTTTTTAACAATAACTAAAACCCAACCTGCGTTTAAATAATGCTAAATTTGTGACACAAACTGATTGCCTCAAGACAAACAACTCCACAGTCAGGTTGAAAATATATTGTTATTTGTATTCCATTTAAAACAAAACAAGCCAAAGCCCAGGGATAGAATTGGAAAGAGTCATGAAAGGTCCTGGTGTAATAAAAGAAATCTTCTGAGTACATTACAACTGTTATATTTTAATTCTTGCTTAACTTTAATAATTAAAAATAGTCACAATTAAATACATTTGGAAAAAACCAAGTTCTTTAACTCTAAAATCTTTAAGAAATATAAATCTGCGGGTAACCCAAAAAAATCCTGGAATGCATGAAGGATAACTTCTGCCCTGGGTAAACCAAAATGCTTTATTCCACATATATCTATGCCCAAAATTATTACTGTCTCTTTAAAGCCAGGTGCCAAGGCCAGAAACAGAACTGCACGGCCTGGGGGATTCCCTTTACAAAGTGGAAGTCAGCCAAACAGACTTTCTTGCCTTGTGGTCTTTGCCTAAGGCAGAGGCTTTGCTTAGTTTTTGGGTTTTTTTCCCCCCTTCCTTTTGTTTTTCTCCTATTCATTTCTTCTTATTGGTGAAAAGGGATTTGTTAAAAATAAGGTCAGGAAACAAGTTCTGGAGTTCCCCTTAAACTGTGTTAAAGCAAGACAGCTTCCTAAGCCAGGCAATAGACAGCCCTCCCACAGGGAAAGCAATGATGGAGCTGATAGTCATGAATGTGTGTGAGCTGTTTGGCAGCATCAGGGCTGGAGGCAGGCTGGGCTGCTGGGATCAGATGCAAGTGGCGCTCACAGCCTTGAGGAACATGGCTGCTCTGGCTTGAAAGCAAAACCAGGGAGAGACTCCAAGTCAGAAATACAATTTATTAGGGAAAGGGAAAAGAAAACCAAAATACATGCAATAATGCAAAAGAAAAAATAAACCAAAGCAACAAACCACGGGCAAAGTCAGAATACAACCTGACACCGTGTTGGTCAGGGTGTTGGTAGCAGTCCAGTTGGATTGGTGGATGCAGTCCTCCTGGAGAAGCAAATGTGGTTCTGTTGGAGCAGTGATCCTGTAGAAAGAGTGAGCCCAGATGGTGCCTAATTCCTGTGCAAATCCACCAGGTGCACATATGTGCTTTGAAAATTGTAGGATATCTCAAATGGTACAAGACACCTACGTTTAAGCATCCCCCAAAGAGTTTAATTCAACAAGTGAATATATCCACAACCTCCATGTTTAATATGCCATTGGTTTTAAGGGACACATCCAAGTTAACTAATCTGTACAGATAAAAGTAGAGATTAAGACTCCTTTTATGAGGTCAGTCCATAATATGAATGGAAAAATAAGTTATGAGTGATTCACCTGACCTGGAACAGCAGAGAAGATGTTTTAGAAAAGTTTGCTTAGTTTTACATATATACTAACCATGGTATTATCTAGAGAATAAACTTTTGACACTAAACAAATAAACAAACACACACCATTTAGTGAAGAATAACCTAACTTTTGGTTGTAAAAACCTGCTAAAGACTGTTCTGTTAAAGTAATAGTTCCTCATTCTTCCCTCAGATACACTACTGAGAAGGTGGTCAGAAAGAACACCTGAACCCTTCCAAAGGACCCTTCTGTTCATTCCCTCTTTTTCCCTGTCCCTTGTTAAAATTTGATTCAAGATTTAGTTTGAAGACAGAAAGTTGGCTTTATGTCTATAAGATTTATGTCTTATTTATGCAAATATAAGCAGTGTTTATTTGAATACTGCTGAAGCTGGTGAGGGAAAGATTTCACATGGGGGATTTTTCTTAAATTTGTAGCTTTCTGATTATGGTTAATTCCTCTTGTTACTGTCATTAGAAGCTGCTCTGAGAAGATGAAAAGCATGTGGTGGCCATTTATTATTTCACCCAGAATCCCTGGAGCACACTGAAGATGGGAGGAAAGTCAAATCAAATAACTTGACTGACATTAAGTCGATACCTTTCTCAGTTTTACTCTTCCTTTTCTTCCACTTTCTCAGTTGGGATGCACCGACCTAGCATGCACATGGATAATAGATCTTAAATTCATGGAACATCCAGTTTGATTACTCTTTATTACAGAAGCTTGATGAGAACATAAGAGCAGAATGCTAATCAAAGAAATGGGAGACTCTTCAACTGAGGAAGCAAAAAAAAAAGTATTTATGAACTGATATCTCAGTGAGATACTTTTTTCCCAAAAAAAAGTCCTATACGTAAAGTGTATGAGGGATAATATGCTGTTGAGGAATTCATACAGAGAAAAGCTTATGGTGAAAGAGTACTACCAAGTTTGCAAAGACAAACCCTTCAACATTAAGGAAAGCTGGCTGCCTTTGCAACCCTACTTAAGGTCTGTTAATTTCCTATCACTGTAAGTAAAGTGATCACATGCTAATTTTTCCATTGGATTTCTTCATTGGATACTCAGAGTACAATGAATTAGTCTGTGGCCTTTGCTCAGATTTTATCCATGGAGACATATGGACTTGTTCTTAAGATAACCATCAGTATGCTATTTTAGGACTCCCCAGACCGCTGCAGGGTCACATGTTCTTGCAGTACTATGGAATAGTAATATCTGTGTTTATATAAAAAACAATGCACGAACTAAAAAGTTAAAAAAAGAAAATTAATAATCATATTTGAGATGATGGAATTAGAGGGATAAGCTGTCATTCTTTAGTTGCTCACATTTGATGAATATTGTTGTACGTCATGAAGCACAGCTCTGCCACAGAAAGTTTCAGCATAACAGCTTTCAATCTGGTAAAATTATAAGAAACTGAAAAAAAATATTATCCAGATATCTTTCAATAACTGTTAATATGTTGAAGAATATCCAAAAATAATTGTCATAGTTTTCTTGTCAGACTTTGTGGCTTGCAAATAGTTCTCCCTATTTTTCAAATTGGGCCTTAGGAATGAATTGTACAAATATGTTAATACCTTGTTTGTGGTAATAGAGTTCCCACATGAAATATACATCTAATATTTAAAGGGTCTGTTATATACAGTGAAAAAAAAAGTTTTAGAAAGATTATAGAATTTGTGTTGTACTAAAAATAATCAAGGTTTTTTTAGATGAGAGTACTGAAGGGAACTGTGGAAAATGGGACATAATTAAAATTTATAAATTAAATTATTCTACTTTCCAAGGAATTAAAATATAACTATAGTACTTTATGTCATTTTTCTTCCTTTGCCTCTAGGACTAATAAAGGAGCAGCAGAAAGTGAAGGCTGTGACACTGAATTGGGAGTCTTGAAAATGAGTTCTGTTTTCAGCTCTGCAAGTGATTTGCTTTCTGACCTTCTCATTCACCTTTAGGATGAAATGCTTCAGGTCTTCCTTCCTTCCTTCCTTCCTTCCTTCCTTCCTTCCTTCCTTCCTTCCTTCCTTCCTTCCTTCCTTCCTTCCTTCCTTCCTTCCTTCCTTCCTTCCTTCCTTTTCCGCCACTTCCTTCTCCCTCCCTCCCTCCCTCCCTCCCTCCTTTCCCTTTCTCTCTCTCTTTGTTGTGAAAGGGGAAGAATTTATACCTTGATGAATCTCTAGTCCATATCTGGCCAAAATGGAAAACTCTACAGAAAAATGGACAATTCAAAGAAAAAAAATTAGATTTAAATCTCATCTTTCTAATAATCCCTGTGACAAGAACAGGAAACAGTTGATTTTGTGCATTTTTAATATGCAGGTTCTAACTTCTGAAATCTCCAAGCTCTTATTTAAACTATGACTTATTCTGACAGGAACCTGTCTATAGGTTTTGCGATCCTTAAATTTTGCTCCTGACAGGTGAAGATGCTTTGGCATAAATTTCCCACGGTATTAAAGTGTTACAGCCTTGGTCAAATCACAAATCTGGCTTTAAACACAGTACAGAAACCCCTGTTAGCCTCAGTCCTCAATGCAGAGGTTGTTGCCATTGATCATGCTAACCCCAGCTCATCATGTCCTATTTGGCCTAGGCTTACAGGCAGCTCATAAGCTCTTCTGGTGCCTACCCCACTTTAGGAGCTAAATCTCGTCCAAAGCCTCTGAAAATCTGATCTCAAATCCTCGACTAGCATCATGCTGAGACTTGAATTTAACTGAGCTTGTCCAGCATACCTATCTCACCAATCTCTACCACCTCTTTTTTTTTGCTATACCAGACAGAGACAAAACTAATGACAAACCAGTGTCCTCTTCTAGACTGAGCATAGAATGCAAACATACAAAAGAGATAAAGCTTTTTTGGGGGGTGGATTTGGTGCTTAGGGAAATGGTTTAGTTCTGGACTTGGCAGCACTGTGTTAACAGTTGAACTCTATGATTATAAAATCCTTTTCTAACCTAAATTATTCTATGATTGTACAACAAAACAAGTTTTAAACTTAGCTTGTAACCCCAATTATGTCACACTGAAGGACTGCTTGGCTGTTTTTTTATTTTTTCAAGCATTGGAGACACTTGGCCTTAGCAGACTGGTTAAACCAGTTGTTCAGACATTTGAGGGGCATGAGTCTCTGGAGAAAATTTCTTTGTTATTCGTCTCTAGTCTTCATAGTTTGCCTTCCTTCTGAGTATATTTTTTACCTCAAGGATATTTTTCTGTTGGTGTACATCATAAAAAAGGTTCAGTAAAAACCCAGCAATTCCATGTAGAAAAAAAAAATCTCTAAATAATTTTTTCCCTAACTTTTGCATGTTGCTTTGGTCTGTTCTCCGTGACCGTGTACAGTGCTAATTTTACTCACATTGAAATGTAACTCTATGTATACCTATAGATGAACACATGTGTACAAAAATGCATGCACATAAACATATCCTTTTTAACACAAGCTACCATGCTCTGACAGGATTAAAACAGCCAGTGTGTATAAACTGTCTCTCAGCTGTGGTAATAAATGAATACTCCTTTTAAAATTGCAAATTGCATAGCTTTGTGGCATAAAACAACTTTTAAGTCCTGAACTGATGTTAAATGTTTTAATTTTGTTGATAGGGATGTGTGTGCATTGAATAATATTGTCTGAATAGGGTTAATTTTTAGAAAATCAAGACATGCTGTAGTACAGATTCTCAAAGCATTGACTCTTTCTATCCAAACATGTGAAAATGTACTTGTGGGTTTGCACTAAATCAATTGGAGGCTGCTTTATGCACAACACATGATTCCTTATGATTGTTCTGATGAAACTTGTCACAGGATTATTGTGACTCATCTGCTTTTGCAGCAGCACAGTTTATAACCTCCATGCAGAAAGAAGACAAATAGAATGAAATGCTGTAAGGTTTAAGTTTGGCATTTTTACTCGTTAGAGGATTCTCTGTATTCACTCTGATGTTGCCATATACCAAATCAAAATAGCAGCTCCCTGAAAAAACCTTCTGGAAACTTGCCCCATTTTTTTATTTACATGTAGTCTGCTTTGATCACAAAACTCAAAATATTGCACTGGTGCTTATTTCAGCTTCTCTCAGGCTTGCCATGTTTCATTACTAGCTCACTATATTGTTGGTGGTGAGGGTTCTGTAGGTGGTGAAGAAGGTTAGCAGGAGCAGTATCCTATTCTTTCTTTACACTGTCTAAACTCCATTTAGGCTGCAGACTGCTTTTCAGTGTAGTCAGTTATTTTTTGCTTGGGATGAATGCTGGATGCTAACTATATTGGGGACCCTTTATACAGCTACAATTAAAAGACTTTCTTTTCTGTTTTAATTATGGCATATTTTCCAAGAATTAATCTATTGAGCTATCTTGAACAAAGCATACTGAAAAATGAAAGGGGAAAATATATTTTAGGATACATTAAATAGCAGGGATGTAAATTATCTAACGTAGCCATTTGGAAATATTCAGAAATACAGAGTGGAATAAATATGTAAATTTTTGCTGAATGAGAGCCTGTAATGATATAAAATATGTTCAGAACCCTATAGGTTAATTCATGTAGATACAAACCCTGCAAAAATAAAATACCCATTGCTTATGTCTCTAATACTCGACGTCTAAGACCACTGCTGATTCTTAATATCAATCTGATACCATCCTGATTTTTTAGTGTTCCCCTTTGAAATACTTAGATGCATGAGCTGTACTAAGATTCAAATGACCAGAAAGATGATTTTGGCACATGCAAAATTTAAAAAAAAATTAAATCATTAAGTGGTTCTTGCAAGAAACCCACTCTATGTAGGTTTTGGAACACCTTGACTGACCAAAAAGCACTGAAATTATTTCAATATGTATTGATAGAACCTTTGCAGTCATTTGAAGAACAAACATGCAGGTGGTTGTTTGGAAGTAGTACATGAAGTAATTTCAAAATTAAAAATCACTTCCACTGTTAAAATTAACAAAAATTCTAAAATAAATAGTAACTTATGACATTCTATGACACTGTAGTTCTTCACCAGTATTTTAGATTAGGATGTTCTTCAATAAACTGCATTTATTGTGGTGTGATCTCAGAGTATATGAACAGTTTTGGTTTTTTTTTCATCTGAAGCTAAGCTGGAAAATGTGATGGAGGTATGGATCCAGTTAATACACCCCAGCCACAAATGGATATTTCCCTGATACTAGCCATATGAGAGCTACTCTGAAATAATCCCTCTGCCATAGAACTTATGTGGGAAGGATCTTGAGTCTTTGTCAACAGCTATCTCATTCCAGAGACATTGCACAACTACTGCCCCATGCCATTTGCCAATGCAGGTGTTGCCTAACATGCACCTGCACTAGTGCATTTTTTGGTCTAGGTGTTCTGAAATGATGCCAGTTACAGTTCTGGTTCCAAGTCAGGGTTCAGTACAAAGGCAAACCCCAAAGCAGGCAAATTGAACAAAGTTAGAAGGTTCCATAGATACATACACACTATAAGTATAGAATGCATAAACAATGCAGCGTAGGAAAGTGAGTTCATCAATAATGCACTACATATTTAGAACATAGATTTATTAATAATAGACGCAGGAAGAACGGAAGAGGAAATAGCTATCTTTCTGGGAAAACAAGTTTTTGAGCAACCCACCTGAGATTTCTGAAGAAATAGGGGGTAACTATAAAACTAAAGCTTGAAATAAAAAAGATATGCCCTGTTTGATCAGTCAGAGCAGCATGACAGGAAAATAACAGAAATCAAAACCGAAACCTGCTCAACCTCCTGTCCCAGGACCAGCTGTTTAGAGACTATGGTAATCACGATACACTTGGGATGATGGATGACTCTGTTTTCATGTTTCTAATAACGTTCTTGAGCAGGCTAATCATTGCTCTGAGAACATGCCAAATTACATGTGCTTAATCATTTTCATGGGAAAGATATAATGTGCACAAGGTTTGGACGTTGTAACCATTAATGGGATGATCACCATAACAGCATGATTGTGAGTCCTGGTAGAAAAGAACACTTTTTGCAGAGCTTAATTGCATATACATATATGCACATTCAAGCATATTCCTATTCTATAGTACATATAATCTAAAAATTATAATTGTTTGATTTGTTCTATAAGACTAAGGAAATATTAGGAGCCTTGATCAAATCTGAAAATAGCGTGAAGTTGGAACACAATTCGCTGAAATAGTTAATAATCAGCCTGAATTATAGGTCAAAAAATGGGTGGTCTAAAGATTGTCTTTCTCACCAAAGCCTTAATGAAAATACTGAACTCAATTAGGAAAAGTTTAATTTTTGTGGAACCTGTATACTTATACAGGTCACTATATACATATAAATATAATTGCAGTAATTTCAAATTTGAGATTTATTTTCTGCATAATTTTGGCAATTAATCTAAAGCCATGAAGAGAATGTCACATATAGAAATTGACTTATCCTACCTCTCTGAACTACTGGATATTTGGGAGTCCCTATTTTGAGACTATAAAGTGGCTTAGAAAATTCTATATACTGGGTAAGTATTTTCAGAGGGATGAAGTTATTTGAGTTGAAAATCAATAAAAAGAACATAGAATCTCCAGAAAGCACATCACTTCATCCACAGATTGATATAAACCAGATGGCTTTTGAGTTTATACTTTACTTTAGATTACACCTACCTTTTTTAGATATTGGTGGTGGGATCTACATGACCTCTTCTCAACGGCAGTCTTCTCAATGGCAAAGACTGGCACCCTGGTTAGTCTCCTTAGACTTCCCATCCACCCAGGAAAGGTGATTTCAAGATGCAGTCCATTTCATCCTAAAGTTTTCTAAAACATTTCAGATAAATTGTGCCCTAAACTACCTATTTCCATTTGTGTAAGGAGGCCAGAGACAGTACTTCATGTGCTTGACTCTGTGTTGTGGAAGTTTCAAGTTAAGTGACATAGGTAAATGCCTGAAAATTCAATTCTTGTAACCTAAATACAAACAAAGAACTTAGTGTTGTCGGTTAATGAATATTTGTTTGTGCTCTCTTTGTTCAGATGGCATGTATGTAGGCAAGTAACTTCAATGGGTCACTTGTACCATAAGAAGCAATCCCCGGTAATAAGAAGAAGATGACTAGAAGCAAAATTTTTGCTGTATTGCAAGAGATTAAACTTTCTGGTATGAGAGAGAGAAGAAATAGTAAAAATGTTAATAGTGTTGCTTCAATACCACAATGGCTATGAGTGGGAAGGTGCCAGGAGGATGTTTCCAGGCTCTTCTCAGTGGTGCCAAGCAAGAGGCAATGGGCAGAAACTGAGGATGAGGAAATTCCATCTGAACATGGGGAAGAACTTATTTACTGTGCAGGTGACTGAGCACTGGAACAGATTGCTCAGGGAGGTTGTGGAATTTCCCTTACAGGAGATACTCAAGAACCATCTGCAGTGCTGTGTCATGTTCTCTAGGATGATCTTGTCTGAGCAGGGAGGTGGGACCAGATGATCCACTGTGGTACCTTCCAACCTGATCCATTCTGTTATTCTGTGACTACATGATGAAACAATTGAATCACTGTGGTCCTCCATAATCTTGGCAACAGCAAAATCTGGTGCTCTAATGAAGATTTCAATATTGCACAGACAAACGATTGAGTGCAGTTCATAGATGGAGAAGCTGTTTGTCTGAGCTGCTTGTCAAGGCTTCTCAGAACTGCTATTCTAAGTAGAATATAGCTAAAAGGAGAGTGTTAATTGAAATTATAGCTTTCAATGCTTGAAAAATCCACAAATTCTCCTGGTGTTTCAGAAAAGTAATGTAAGAAAGTATTTCTCTTAAAGGAAAGAAATACGGGTAAAAGCACGATTGAGGAAATAAATGAATGAAGACAATGAAGAAATATTTTATTTTATTTTTAGGAGGATTTCTTGATGATTTTTCTCTCTTTATAAAAGCTTCTGTTTCTCTTTGCTTCTGTATCTGCCTTGTTAGCAGAACATATGGTGACTATCTGACCCTGTACATGCAGTCAGGCAGAATCCAGGCAGAGAACTAGTCACTGCACACTGAAATGTTTCTGAAAATGACCATTTGATGTGACCATTTTTCTTCCAGGTCTCTGTTGCTGCTGTTAACAACCAATTTAGTAAAATGACCAAGGGTACATTGCTTTCTGTGTATTTATGTCTGCCCTTTTGTACACTGTGTCCTAGGGCATGAAAGGGTGTCAAACTGCCAAGGACTACAATACGTGCCCGTTGTAGAAACACTGACATCTCCTTAACCTTTCCATGGTTCAAGTACACAAGGACTAAGACCCTCACTTTAAGAGAGATAAAGATGCCATAATAACAAAAATTAAATAAAAGTAGTGGGCTTTTCACATTCTGTGATTTCAACTCTTGCCCCTACCCACATCAACGAAGTCTGTTTGCTGTTAGAGTCTTACTAATAAAAAACAAGTTTTTGAATAATATATTATTTATATACTTGGAAGAGGAATTGAAATATAAGTGAAGTTTTGAATCTTAAAAATTCACTGATTTTTCTTTTAAAAATAGCTAAATTATTGCTTCCAGCTATGCTTGTGCATAATTACTGTTTTTAGCAATAGCTGGACATGGTTAGGAGATTAATTGCAAAGACGAAACACAATAAGATTATTAAAAGAGTTGCCTTGTTTCCTATCATTCCAGACCTACTTTAGGTCATAAAATATTTTCTTGCTGTTCTTTTTCTGCAGTCCCTTGATGACAACTGCACCCTGGACTTCAGTGGGTTACACTGTTGGCCTTAGTCCCATATTATAACAAAGAGATGTTTTCCAACTGAGAGATATCATGTTGGCATCTTTACTCTGTGCTCACAAAATGGTCCTGTTTCCTTTTTCCTAACACATTGAAGATGGGAAGACAAACCTTGTATTTATAGATGACACACAAAATACTCTGCATCTTTTCTTGTAGTTTTGTTTTGATGGGAAAAGCCTTTTCTTAGGCCTTTGCGCAAAAAGGAAACCAGTATGTCTGTGTTCCGGCTCACTATTCAACTGTCTAATGCCATTCAAAAGTCCTGTAGTTTACAAAGGCAGGAAAAAGGCTTGTGTATCTTGAAACTGTTCATACCAATTCCTTTTTTATGGTATCTTTAATCTAATCTAAGTAGGAGTCCTTTCTTCTCCTTCCAAGAAGAGCCACTGGCATGTGCAGGTGACAGCACAGCAGCAACCACTGTTGGCATAAACTCTGAGGATTCAAAAGACCTAACTTTGCTATGAGTAAAGTCAGAGCGCTGCCAGTGGCTTCAGGCTTAGAGGCTTGATCCATTGCCCACTGAGTCCGCAGAGATTTTTCCCAGTTTATATCATTACTTGCTGCAAACACTTTAAATGAAGGTGGATTTTTTTCTTATTTGTAGCATTAATAAGACAGAAATAGATTTCAGCCTCTTCAGTCATGTTCCACTAAGCCAATGACCCATTTTTAACTAGAAATCTAAAAAAACTACTGAGATAAAAGTGGTTATGAATAATCCTTCAGGAGTAAGAACTCCCCCTTCATTCTTCCCTTCCCTCCTTTCTTTTTTCCTTCCTACCACAGGCCCCAATAATGTAATTTAAGAAAAAATTAAATCATCTTCAGGTCACCTACCTGTATGTTAACTGTGTCATTTTTTATTGCAGACATGCACATGCTTTGTTCTGCCTTGGCATTCAAAATATTTTTGCTGGTTTTGCTTTTGTGGTGATTATGTTGTTGTTTTTCCTTTGCTTTGCATAGTCTTAATTACATTATTTGGGCTTTTTGAAAAAGCATGCAAGAAAAATGTCATTACTTTAGAGTGACATTTCTCAATTGAATCAACGGTGTCAGATAAAATAAAGGAAAATGCTTGCAAGGCACTGGTCAAAGAGAATGAGCCTCTTCATGTTAAATAAAGTTTGAAAAAAACTTCTGAATTATCCACCTTGTATTGTTTGTTGAGTGCAATCACAGCTTATATTTGATCAAGTAAATAATAACATGATCCAAATTTTACCCAAAATAAACATAAAGTGGATATTTTCCAACTCTGTATCTGTAAATAATAAATGCCTTAAAGTTTGTACACAGTAAATAAATCAGTAGTTCAGGGCAGAGTTCAATCCTTCTTTCACATCATTTTTACAGCTGCAATGAAAGTTCTGTGGAGCTAAGATTCACTGATGAGAATTAAGCTTCTTGGTCTGATGCAATGAGTCTGAATTACAGCCATTTGACCAAGGCAATTTCATTAGTGATTAAAAAGCATACAGAAAGGAGATATATGGGGCATGAGGGATAATAACGGGAAGTTTTGGAATTAATCCAAGGAGGAAAATGCTCTAACTTTATAATTTTAAAGGTATTTTGGTTCTTTCTCCACCTTTCTGCCAGCAGGTCTTTACCTGCATTCCCACCTGTGATGGAGCAAATATTTAATATGGTCTTTGGTGGGCAGATAATGATCTGTTGAAACTGACCAGCTTTATATGGAGAAGTTTAATTTGCATCGCCCTATTAACCTGATACCCCAGGAGCCTAAGTGAATACTAGATGGCTGAAGAAAGGAATGGTGGTGCAGGAGTAGAAATATGAGTCAGTGACTTTACTATACTATACTATACTATACTATCTAAATTCTTTGTAAAACTACTCAACCCTTAGGGCTTCATGAGACTGAACTTTGATTAGGCACCTTCTGTTGGCAGTAGAGAAGGCCTTCCCCTGACCCAGAGCCTGATTTACCCACCCTACTTTGCCTTCTCTAGGTTTGTATTGAGCAGGAGAAAAATGCAAAACATTTAGCTTGCACCAAAAAGAAAATTCATGGCAGTAGTCTGCAGCGCAAAGGGGCATGTCCCCTCTTACACAGTAGCATACACTCAGCCTTTCAGAAAGATTCCCAGCCTCACTTTTCTACTGAATAACATCATCAGTGCTATGATGTCTGTCCAAAATGTGCATCAGTGGGTTTTTGGGGTGAGCCTGGAAATGGAGAGAGTAGCGAACCCACGGTTATATGTCAAATTAGCAAGTATCCCAGGAGGTGAACAGAAAATGCACAGGTAATAATGAACAACACGTACCTTGCTTGTGTTTCTGACCACTGCAGTTTCAGTTTAATTATTCATATGAACATTTTGCTGGATTACTGCTGCTGTTAACATGCGCTTGCATATTTTATAAAAGTGATGACCTGGAAGTACTCAGTCTGACAGGCAGGGCAGCAAGCTGGGCTACTTTTTAAAAGAGGGGACAGAGAAGTGAAAGCAGAAACCTCCCCCTTTGTTACCTCAGCATGGCATACTGTTCCTCCCCAGATCCCTGTGCAGATCAAGGACTTCAGTATGTAGCAAAAACCTTCCCACTACATAAAGTGCACACCCATGGAGCTACTGTCATTGCTTAATCATTCTACATGTCAGAGAAAAATTGTTGCATGTGGAGATATTGTCAGTGACCTGTAGAGAGCCCATGCAGCTGGTCCTATTTTGTACTGTGGAACTGCAAGCTCTATTTTTGTTTGTGTTGGGGCAGTCTGTGACCTTAAGCAAAGGCACTTTGTTATGGTTTTACCTCCTTGCTAAACTGTCTGTGCTGATATTCCAGACAGATGTTTGCCTAACCTATTCTTAAAGACCTCCAGTAGTGGAGAATCCACAATATCCCCAGACAATCTATTTCATTGCTTCATTATCATTACTACTAGAAACTTTCCTAAATGGCATTTTTATCATAATTGCTTGTTGTTACTAGCAACTGATTTCCAGGATACCAGATGTATAAATAAAAGGGACTTTTCCTTCATAAGTCCTCCATTTTCACTTTTCAGCAGATTTAAATGAACAGAATGTATTTGAGGAAAGGGTCATTCCAGATAATGTTTAACTCTCTGCACTAGCCAGGACAATTATATTCCACCAATTCAATGCCCTGTGCAACTGAAGCAGTGCAGAATAGCCAGAAATTGGCTGTAAAAATCATCATAGAAATCTTGGTGGAAAACATTCTGATACTGAATTTTTCATAAGGATGTAAAAATATTTGCAGACCATCAGTCTTTCCTTCATTTTGACATGATAAAACAGAATTTAATTTTCCAATAAACAGAGTGCATCACGAAGTTTGGAGCTACTATTAAGAAAATCAGTGTTTTCAGTGTATTCTTTGAATTTCATCAAGGAAAACAGAATCAGAATACTCATTACTTTGCATGGATAAAAATGTATCCAAGTCCAAACTGGGTGTAGAATGCTATTATTCTGATTAAGTAATATTTTTATTTTGTATCAGTGTAATTATTTACAGGAGTAAAGTAGTAAGAAATCAAACCAACTAGAGATCTGTCCTAGGTGCAGTTTCATGTGATGAAGTCCAGCTATGAAGCCTTGCAAATTTCTCCAGATCTGGAAAGAATTTCCAAGAGTAAGCTCTGTGGGCATCCTTTAATTCTAAAACTTAATGGAGCCAGCATTGAATGTAGGCTGGTTAATTATTTTGATGCTTAATTTACAGGTTATCAAACCAGTCTAAAACACTTATGCACCAGAAAGGCATAGTATAGTAAAAAAAGCAAAATAGTTTAAACAAAAAATGAAGAAAGTTCATAAAATAACCATATCCAGACCTCTTATGCCATACCTGCAATGATACTCATATTCAAAAGGTCATACAAAGTCTACAATCTCTACATGAAAGCCAATTCTAGGAGCAGTGGGGTCCCTGTGGACAATGTGAAGTACAAATAGATTCAGATTAGGCAGATTCTTAATTTCTGATATGACTAATTATTATCAAGTAGAGCATGCTTTGATCTCAAATATAGAATTAAGCAACAGCAATGAATAAAATCTCAAATTATTGCTGATCTTTATTCCTGGTAGTAATTTTAAAGAGTAAAACAGTTTTAGGGTCAAGTCATCCCATCAAATGAATTTAATAATATTGCTATAGCAATGTAATCCCAAGGAGGGCTATAATACAGTAACAATTGCGACAAGTTACTAGGACAAAGAAAATTGCATATGTAGATATGTATGCTGGACAGAAAGGCTGAATGACCTGCCTCAGGGACTGTAGGGGATGCCCACTCCAACAGCACAGCTGACATTTCTCTTCCATGTTTCAAAAGTATCAGTTTTGCAAAATAATCTAAAAAGAGAATAAAAGAGTTTTGCAAAAGGAAGCCTAAGCAATTGAAAATCAAAATAGAAAAAGAAAACATAATAAAAGCTGAAATGTGCTGTATCATACTGCAATTCATGCATTACCTTTCCAGCAGTACTTCAAATAACAAATTTCTTGACAATGTTGCAGGCCAATTAACTTTTCATGGTTCGTGACACAGTAAGTACTGTAGCTTCAGTGGTGTTACATGATTATTTTATGTAACATATTTAAGGTTTTTGAATGGTCTTATACTGAAAGCTAGAGAATCCATGAAATAAATTTTCAGGATGAAAGGAAAGGTCTCTTTGGACAAGTTTTTTTTCCCTTTTAAAAGGAAGGGAAGCTGCAAGGAGGATGAAAATATCTCCACTTATTGGATGGGAATTTTCCTTCTGGATGAGTCACTGATGAGTGTATGTCCATTTCACCTGGCTCTATAGCACCCCTGCCAAAATGTTCCTGATGCACTCTTGGACAAGCAGAACTCAGTTGACACTGTTTGCCCTTTCCTATATATGCTGATCTTCTGTACCATAGTATCTGAAGACAAATATAGTATTTGCTGTTAGTTGACTACTTCTGGTTTAGTCCCTTTTATCATGTACAACCCCAGAATTATGATTTTGTATTATGACCTTCCTACTAAGCTTTTCTGAGAGATTCAAAAGTGTTATGTCACATAAACATACAAAATTAGTTAAGTTTTATTGCATTTTTAAGAAGAGACACATGCAGAGATTAAGGCCAGGAGTATTAAGAGGATTCACCCATTGTGGGTGTTTCAAGCTTGGCACAAATAAACACTTGGCTGAAATAGAAACACTGGTAAGCATTTCTGATAAGCTTGATCTTAGTGACTCCTTAAAAGGCCAGACAGTGATTCAGAGGAAGATCTCAGAATGGACTTAGGAAACCTGAACCCTCAATTCTGTGGTCTAACCACATGGAAAAGAACTATAGCACATAGAACAAAGTCAAAGACCAAATCAATGTGACAGATCTGCACTTGTTCAAAGGAACTTTTATATTTGATCTGGGTTTAGCTTATCTGTATATGTGGAGGCACAAAGGAAAATAAGATTGACAAACCTCGAAGTTAAAAGTAATAGCTTCTGATGCTCTTGATCACCTTCTGCATCAGAAACTCTCAAGAAATGTATGGTTGCACTGCTGCAGCATACTGCCAAGGTGACCATCTGTCAGTTAGCTTCCAGGGAATTTACAGAAATTCTCTTCTAAATCAAGATTATTATTTCATTTTTAAAACCGGAGAAGGAAGCTCTTTATAAACACTTTAATTTACCTGATGACTTTATGGGCTAAATTGTTAATAGGATAAGAATTCTTGGCAATAAGTAAATAATGTCAATTCTCATCAGATACAAGCTCATGCAGATATTGAATGATGAGGGTAAAAGCTATAATGGAAACTTGAATCAAATTTATTAGCAGATGTTCAGTGGTGCAGAAGAATTATACATGAATAATAAAGTGGAATGCTAGCTGAGAGCTCTCAATTTCCCACTTTTCCCAGGAAGTACCTTCTAATGGAGGTCTTTTCCCAGAAGCTTTACATCGTGCTGAATTATAATTAAGCCATATTGAGAAAACATTCGCGTGACAATGATTTACAAATGGTGAAATTATTTTGGGCTTAGCTTAGGGGTTTACTGACTAGAATGATTTCTCTGTTATGACCATATGTCTGTCAAGAAACTTGATTCAAATGTGAAAACTATTGGGATTTTTGAGACAGTTAAAGAAAAAAAAGAAATTGAAGATGTTTTCTGCAGTTTTATTCTTAGTAAATGAAACATTTCGCAGTTGTCAAAGATCAAGAAACAAAAGTTCATAACAAATATAAGTGCATGAGCCTGTAAAACATTTACCATCCCGGCTTGTCACAGGCAAGGACACTTTGTTTCATGACCTGTTTACCCATCTAGAAGTGATAACTAGCGGCATGGACTGAAAGAGCAGGAAGACACACACTTTGACCTTCCCTAAAGGTATCTCCATTGCTATGGTCCCTTTCCATGAAATTGAACAGTGATTTCTTTCTGTCTCTGAGACAAACTACACTTCATCAAAACAATCCTTATTTTGAGCAGCAACATGACACTGTACCCTTCTGGTCAGGGAGCTTAATTCATCACCCAAAAAGGTATCCTGAGAAGTGCATAAATGGATACTGATATCCTAAAGGCTAAGGGACTGAGGATGACAGGTGGGAATGAAGAATAATGAAAGGAAATCTACAGAAGTTGTTTCTTTCTTTGTGAAATTTTACGGTTGTTATCATGGGTATCTACAGGATCCAAGGTGACTCAATA
>NW_005054332.1:5412855-5436265 GCF_000277835.1 Geospiza fortis
AGACATATCAAACTTAAAAGGTGAGGTTTTGACAGTTAAATGTCACTCTCCCCTTATTCTGTAAGGCATTGAACTTGATACTGAAGGCAAAGGGAATATTTAGCTAAACCAGAACATTAAATCTTTGCAAGGTGATCTTCCAGTTCAGATGCCCATGCAACTGCCCAGTGTCCCCTTCAACAGCCAAGGTAAAGGAAATTTATTCTTTTCCATTTCCGATGTGTTGCATCCATTGTTATGTCTACTGCTGAGAACAGGCATAGGCTCTACACCTTGACTTTGTTGGTTGTAAATCCAGAAGTATACTGAATGTGCTAACAGTGCATTTACAAAGGACACATTTCGGGGCCTTCTCTACCTGAAGCCTGATGATGCTTGTCAGAGGGCACATTTCTAAAGTGCCTCAATTGTATTCTAAACTATCCTTATTCCCCTTAATTTTGCTTTATTACAGGGGCATCTGAGGGCAAATTAGTACTAATAATAATCTTTAATATCTCCCACTGATGATCTTTACAATTGACAGTGGATACTGACTGATCTATCAGATAAATTATTTGGACAAAATGAATGCCAGATGATTCACATTCTTTAAATCTGCCTTCACAAGTGTTGGTAGGAAACGGTTAAAAACTGGAAGATTTGAGGAGGAGGAGGGAACAGCTTTGCTCAAAGTGACACTTAGCTGGGAATTCTAAAAATGTTGGTGTGGGAAAACTTATGCCTACTGTTGTTCATCCTCTGCCTGTGTACTAGCTTGAAAACAAACTAGTGTGAAATTCGAAGTCAGAATTACAATTTAACAGGAAAATTAAGATAAAGGCAGAAAACACTGGCTTAAACTGACAGAGTCAGGATACAAGCTGAGATTCTGTTCATCAGGGGGATGGTAGCAGTCTGATTAAATGGTGGCTGCAGACCTCTTGAAGTGGCAGATGTGGTTCTCTTGAAGCAGTGATCCTGTAGAAGGGTCTGGTCTTCCTCTGATGTTCTAGTGCTGGTTATACAGCTCTTGTCCTCTGGGAATCCAGTGGATAAGGGTGCACATGGTGTTCCAAACATCACGTTATATCCAGGTAGGAATGGTTCCTCCCCCTGAATGGAGCATCTCACAATGGTATGATGTAATTTTATCAGTTGGGCAGTGAGAATCCATGGCCCATTAACAGAAGATATCCTCTGGAGTTATCAGGGATGAGTCATGAAGGAGATAATGAACACTGCCCCACCTGTTTTTAACACCATAGATGGTGATAGAAAAAATACTTTTGGTTACATCTTGCATTGCTAAGAGAGATTGTTTTGAGAAGTAGAATTCCTGTGGCTGTGGCGGGGTAGTGAACTCTCACAGACCTGCCCAAAGCTTTTTGCACAGTGAGGCAGGCAGTGAGCCACACCCAAGCCTCATCCTACTGTTTGCTAGGATGAATTGAGCTGCAAGGAGCCTGTGCTCCCACATGTCTCTTATGCCCAACATTGTTAGGGAGGTAATGAAATAAATCAGCTGCGTTTTGATGGTTGTCCTTAGTTACTTGTGTGTGTTTATTCAGACAAATCAATTTGCAGTATATAATCACACCATTTTTTAGCTTCCTTCATAAAGATATATTCAAAATTCATAGTCTGTAACAGGCGACTTAACTGGAGAAGCTTAGAAGAAAAAAAAATGCTAAAGAAAAATTTGTCTTTAGTATCTCATTTCTAACTCATACAAATGTGATAAGGTGGTCTGAGATGCATACATTACAGAAGATTGTTACACATTCCCAGTTTCTACTTTTATATATCTTTATGTTGCCATAGCACATCATATCTCTTGTGCAAACCCTCTACCTATTGGGAAATATATGTGTGCAGACTCTTGACTCTTAGTAAAAGTCCTGCCTAACAGTAGATTCATATCAGAATATTGGAAATCACTGCATTTCCAGTTAATTGGCAAAACCTAGTCTTTATAATATCTGAATTCAGAGAATTGTAGAAAAACAGTTCTGATAAGGACTTTGAATGCCTGTCCTCTTGCCTTACAAAGCCCAATTTTGTCTATGGGATTTGTCTGTGATAATTCTCAAATATGAGGGCAGTATTGCTTGGTCTTGATTAAGGTGTACTCCCAACTGGAATATGAGTCCTAAGATGAGGAAAGACTGAAGGATATGGCTATGCATTAATCTCATAAAAAAACTTTGACCCTTAAAAATGTGATTTCTATTCCAATGGTCATTTTTGATTTTACTTACCATTATTTGTTACTTAGCATCACACTGACATTTCACTACTATTTTTTAGTTTTTATATATTTATTGCTTTGTACTTTTATTATGCTATATTTCTGTGGGAGGCTGTTTGCTTTCTACATTGCTAACTATAGATATGCTATGTGCTGCAACTTTACTGATTTGGCTTTTGAAAAATACCTGCAATAAATATGCCTTACTTTTAAAAAAAGCTTCTTATTAGTTAAATTTTTAGTGGGTAGGCAATGAAATTTACTGCTCAGAATTGATGGGCAACAAATCCAACAACAGGTAGATGGATTCATCAATTTCCTATTAAATGGAAAAGCAAACCACATGGCTAAAGTTCAAAGTATGAATAGTAACATGCATAAGAGGCTGTAGTGATCACATTGAAGGAAAGCACGTCCATATTCAGAATCATATTTAAGACTTGTAGAATTATTTCTGGCTGGTTTTAGTTATCTCTAAATTGCTTGTTGGGGTTCAGAAGCAGGTCTTATGCAGCAGAAGCTCTTCTAGTTCAATAGTCATTCTTAGAAAATAAAAACAAGTTATTTTTACTTTAAATAAATAAACAATGTCACCAGAGATTAAACAATACTTCTCATATGAAACATATGTCTGGAAATGTTAGAAGCACCATTAGGTAAGCCAAAACTAGAAAGTCAATGGGCCTAACTAATCTGAAATTCTGTACAGCTGTTTGCAGTGCTTGTAGTATCAGATTTGGACAGAACATACCATATGGAAACTGAAGAGTACAGTCCTGCTTAGTTCCTCCTTGAATTGGAGGTATTGAAGGGCAAGTCAGGGAACAGAAATAATATGTATAGCTGTAATGGTACATCTTTAAAGCAAGTTTCCATTAAGTTCTCTTCTTGGAAGAGATCACAGATTTCATTTAGACCTTTTGTCTTTCTGTTGCTGCTCTAGTCATATAAAGTTTACTTCCTTTTGGTACACTGATTTCCATCTTTAGAGTGGGGTTTGATGCAACTGTCCTCAGCTGTCTAGAAATTAGGGATGGGTCATACAGCTGGGTATACAGTGACAAGTAGAGTGTCCCACGTGGGTGCCCCTTGTCTGCAATTTCTCTTACATCCTGTGTAGTATATTTGAGCAATGTGCAAATTTCTGCAATGCTTTAGGAGTCACAGTGGCATCTCACATTTTTTGTTTAAGCCATCCCTTCGTGGCCAGCCTAAACAAGATGTTGAACTTTGTCATTGAAAAGAAGAATAGATACTTGCAGAATCAGTAAGTAAATTAATCATTCTTTGGAAATGCCATTGCCTCTGATTGACTACACAGAATAGACAATTTTTAGAAGGCTAAAGTAAAACAAGATGAATATCTGTCTTGGAGACAAAGACATTAATGAAGTAACATTTACAAATGGAGATGCATGATAAGGTGCTTCTTGCCCACAGAACATACAGGTCTCTGCATTATCCGCTACATGAAGAGCAATTAAATTTCTTTTTGTAATTTAAGGTTCTGTGTGACTAAATGTTGCGGTGTGACCGCTTTTCTGTTCTTAGTTATGATCTGTGTAAGTTTATTATTCAAGTTGTATTTTGACGTTAATGTTATATTCAGTTGGTAGGTTCGGTTTCCCCCATTCTGTTTTTATAATGGTTCTGCCTTGGGCTCCCTCTCCACCTCCCCCTCCGTGATATGTCAATCCCCTGGTTGCCTAGGGAACTCCCGCCATTTTGTATGTCAGTCTTTAGTCCCCTCCTTAGTTGCCATGGCTTCTCTGTGAACCCCTCCCATGTTTCCCCGGTAACCTCCCTGTCCATCGTCGCTAGAACCTTCTACCCTGGGCGGAAGGCGATTAGAGCAGGAGTTGTTGTCCCTCCCCAACAAGCCTCCTATTTGTTACTATGTCATATCAGTCACTCAGTTCTGTTATGTTACTGGCCAGGGGGGTGAGTCGCTCCTCCCTTCTGGAAGCTTTTATCATCGTGTGCAAGTTCCTGTGGCCTGGGCAAATCCTGGCAGCCATGCTCTTTTCCTGAATAAATCCGGTTCCTGCTGCTGAGACCTGCCTGCCTCCTTGCCTTTCTTCGTGTCAGTGCTTCGCTGCTGCGTTTGTCTTGCCTGTCTACCAAGGTGCTGCATTCCCCGCCATGACGTGAGGGGGAGCACCTCAGGCAGCCAGGCGCCCGCCTGCCTCCTGCCGGGAGCCAGCGCTGAGCGGCCACGTGGCTGTCACGCCTGGGCTGCTGAGGTGCCTTTCTGTGGGCTAGTTTGGGCTTAGACTTTCACGCACCGCAGCAACTAAAGTTAGTATTTCACACTAAACTACAAGAGAAATTTCCAGGTCATTCTCTGAGAAGAACATTTCAGTTTTTCATACTGAAGAGTTGTGCATCTGAACTTCTAAACCTGGGGAGGGAATGTAATGTAGTGTAGTGTGTCTTCTGCTCCCTGGAAAAGTGTATTAATTATTAAATATTATATGGTATTCAATAACATTTTAAATGCAGTTACTCACCAGTCAGTTTGTCTGAATTTTTTTTTTTTTTAGTTAAAAAACCTACCCCATATTTGTCAGAGGCCCAATCTGATAATGTGTCTTATCACTATACCAGTTTAAAGGTGGGACTAAGCTTGACCCTTGTACCTGGCCTCATCACTCCAACAGAAGCTTGAGGACCTCTCTGTGAATTGTGTGGAGGTTGCATGGCAGTGACTTTATTTTCCAGGATTACTTATTTGCAGACTATTTTCTTGACAGGGCATAAGGGTGCAGCCCCCTCCTTCAGATTGCGAGCTATAGATTTAACTCTCCTTTTCCTCGTTCCCCCAATGTAGAACAGAGCAGCAGAGGAAGGAAGAACAGTAGCCAATCTTGTGAAAATTAAATCAGTATTTAGCTAACACCTGTCTCCACTGAGAGAATATGATTAGTTCTCTGAGACAGCAGGAAAATGAAAGTCAGAGCAACAGAAAAATAAAAATATCAGGAGAGGATGAGGAGAACCTGTAAGCCTGTCTGATCCTTGGAAGGATCGTTAAGTTTGACAAGACTGAGTGAGGTGTTTTCTCTCTATTTTAATTCTGAAGAAAGCATAGAAGTGGAGATGTGGGTGGCATTGCTGCAGAACATCTCCTGGGGACCCAGACTCTGGTCTGGCTGGCAGCAGCAAGGACATGGTGACAGCATGTCCTGTCTGACGCTCAGCCACAGAAGCACATCCCCAGAGAGACAGGACTCTCCACAGGCATTTGCACTTATTCTGCACCAGTTGCAGACAGATATCTCAAAACGTCAGTCCTATCAGCTCCCCTCTTCACAGATTCCCGGCACCAACAGCTGTATTTTGAAAAAAAGATAAAAATTAGCATGCAAGTAGATTGTCTTTGGAAGTATTTCCCCAAGATGCTAGGGATATCTGGCCCTTACATGTATTTCACAACCTTCCTTTCTTCTTGTCTGAGAAGCAGCCTTTTTGAGGCATTCTTCAATTATTTTCTCCTCTGTAATTCGACTAGTTCTATGAAATAACCCATCAAATCTCCTGCTAATGAAATAATAAACCTCATGCAGTTGCAAATATGTGCATTATATGTCATAATTTAATTTATTTTTCCTCTCATTTCAAAAAGTTTAGTGAAGCCAAAACCAATTACTGTGCCTCTGTGGGCCACAGGCACGCTTCCCTAGTTTGTGTTTTCTTGATACTGCAGAAATTCCTCTCAGTAGGCCGGATCATCAAATTTAGACTAACAGCTCAAATACTGTAGGCTTTAAACTTTTGAAACCAGGAGTACAATGAGCATCCTCTCCAGGTATGTAGCAGTAAAAATATAGTTTGAAATTTGAGCTTTCTCCCATTCCCATTACAAGATCAAAATGAAAATGAAGATAATTAGAGGAAAATTGTTATTTAATAGGTTTCACTTTCTTAAGTTGCTCACCTTACAGTGAGGGGGAAGACTTGTCAGTGAAATTGTGAAAGAGCTAACCTTTTCCAGAAGATGAAAGGTCAGTAGCTGTTTATGAGGACACTGAGGCTTTTTCAAAACTTCATTCTTCCCTCGATTGAAGATTAAAGATTTCCTTACAGTAGAACAGCAAGGAAAAACAACAAGCTAAACTGTACTCTTTAGCCAACGCAGGAAACACACAGCCAGAACAGTCTCCTTTCTGAGACCTCTCCAGAGGAACTGACTCTGTCTATTAAACATGAACGGTAACAGGTTGGATTGGCAGAATTTCTTTGTAATGGAGAGACATTTGGATGTTATAAATGAAAAATCCTACTTAAATTCGTGCAGATTTTAGGACATAGTCTATGACTCAGGAAATGGTCTAACGTTTGAAGGTTAGGTAATGTGACCTTCAATCTGAAATAATTTCTCTTCATTGGAGCCAACCAATGGACTGGCTCTAAGGCATCTGAACAGAGGAGACAGTATGCAGGTGTCTGCATGTGAGGGACAGCTTGGTTTGGTTGTCTGCATGTAGACATTGACTGTGCATTTAGACATTTGAGAATTTCTATCTGGATTGAAAAGAACACATATTCCATGAGTCACATCTTTGTCACATCTCCAAATCTTGCATTTGGGATGTTCTAGGGCTTCTCAAATAATACTGAATGCCCTTGCTGTATTCATCTAAAATAAGTTAATGCTTTTTAAATTCCCATTATAACCTAGGGAGGTTTAGCACCTACTAAACTTAGGGAGTGATTCAGCTAACCAAACAGGAACTGTCCAAACATGAATGTTGAGTAGCTTTTCAGATGCCAGGTTTTACTCAATATGTCTGCACAGACAGGTGGATATTACCCAAGGACCAGTGAAAGTCTGTTGTAGCACAAGGGCTCACACTCAGAAAACCTCAGTTGGAAGCTGGAATCTTTGTGGGTTGGGGGAACTCAAAACATCCAAAGGGACTTCAGAATCTTATTTTTAGGCAGCTAAATTCCATCATAAAAGAGGTATTTAATTTCACTTTAGAGTGAGCTGAATTACTTTCTCATCTCTGTTTTCTTCACTGACTATCTCCACAAATTATATTTTGAGATATTTTGCATTATATTTAGCAGTTGTGTGAATCTGTAGGTATATGCCTCAATCAGGCTCTAAATCTGACTTCTCAACTTGGCTTAAACCTGGAGAAGTTAAGAAATGAATAGCAGCCTGAATAAAGTTTTCCAATGTCTGATTGCTGTCTGAACTAAAATAGTCAAACATGAGTCATGAATATATTGGGAAATTAGATCATCTCTCTTCAACTCAGTGTACTTCTCTCTTCAGCAATGTGACAGATGCAAAGATAAAATATGAAGCCATTCTTATTACCTTCCTTCCAGTCAGCCTTTTCTCAGGCATCTCACACACTCAAGAAGTCTCAGAGATAGAAGACACTGGCAACAGCTCAGAGCAGCACCATGCTCTGCAGTAGGGAACTATTACATCCCTGGGCACCTGCAAGCAAGGAGTTGGCAGAAATCTATTTCATGACGTTTCCTTTCCCAGATAACCTTTGCTAATCAGCATCCCAATTGCTTTTGCAAAATTAAGTGCTGTAATTCCCTACTTGGCTTGAACACCCATGCTTGTACAGCCATCTAGGCAAGAGAATTGAGAAAGTGCTGTCTTCAGTGGAAAGAGGAGAGAATATTACAGAGGAAATCAAAATGAGCTGTTCAAATGAAGCTTAGCACCTGCACTCACAGTGATGTAATACTTGAGTTCAGCAGCTAGCACAGTTCTGCAGCAGCTCCCTAACACATTTTTACACTCTAGCTTCTTGGTTGACTTGGCTGAATTCTCATAAAGTTTGGTGATACTGGTAAATTGAGGGTTAGGAAGAAATGTCTTTTATTTGTTTGAATATGTCTGCATTTTTATGTTTTTAGTACTATGAAAACATTGAAATACAATTTTGAAATTCAATACAATTGTATTGAAATACGATCTTTTATTAAGATATTTTTGTTTCCTGCTCTCACCATTCCACTAAAAGACTATATACATATATAAAGACATTTATGCATATCCATATACATAAATTATGGATATGCCTTTTAATGATCTAATTTTAGTATCTTACTAATTTCCTCTGATCTTATCTAGTATCTTACTTAATTCTTCTGATTTGAGCTGTACATTATTATTTCTCCATTTTACAAGAACTGGCCTCTAACTCACTATATGACCCCACATGGAGGAAGAAAAAGGAGCCTCAATTTACTTATATTCCTGAGTGAATTACTGAGATCAAGCTATACAAGACGAGAAGCCTGGATCCTTCCATAACATTCTTTCCATGCCTTCCAGAATAGACTTCCAAGCAGAAGAGGTTCCCAAGGCAGGGAAATCACAGTCGTAGCATCTTATTTTCTCTGAGCAAAACTGACATGATGTGTCACAGAATCATAAAAACATAGAATATGCTGAATTGGATGGGACCCATCAGGACCATAGAGTCCAACTCCTGGCCATATGCAGGACACCCCATGAGTCACACCATGTGTCTGAGAGCATTTTCCAAATGCTCCTTGAACTCAGGCAGTCTTAGTGCTTTCACCACTTCCCTGGGAAGCCTGTTTCAGTGCTCAACCACTCTCTAGGTGAAAAACCTTTCCCTGCTATCCATCCTAAATCTCCCCCAACTCAGCTTCATGCCATTTCCTTGAGTTCTGCTACTGGTCACAAGAGTGAAGACATCAGTACCTGCCCCTCCACTTCCCCTTGTGAGGATGTTGAAGACCACAATGAAGTCTCCCCTCAGTCTTGTCCTCTTCCAGTCTGAACAGACCAAGTGACCCCAGCCTCTCCTCATAAAGCTTCACCTCCAGACCCTTCACTATATTTGCTACCCTATTTTGGACTCACTCCAATAACTTAATGTCTTTTTTGTACTGTGGCACCCAAAACTGCCCCCAGCACTAGAAGTGAGGCCTCCCCAGAGCAGAACAGAGCAGAGCAGGACAATCCCTTCCCTTGCTTGGCTGATGATGCTGTTCCTGGCGCACCCCAGGACATGGTTGGCCCTCCTGGCTGCCAGGGCACTCCTGGCTCATGTTAACTTGCCATCCACCAGGACCCTCAGGTCACTTTCCACAGCACTGTTCTCCAGTTGCTCATCCCCTGGTCAGTACACACAGCCAGGGTTGCCCCATCCCAGGTGCAGAATCTGGGACTTGCCCTTGTTAAACTTCATACACTTGGTGATTGTCCATGTCTCTGATTTGTTGAGGTGTCTTTGTAGGACATCTCTGTCCTCAAGGGGGTCAGCAGCTTCTTCCAATTTAGTGTAATTTGTAAACTTAGTGTTTCTTCAAGTCCTGTGTCCAAGCAATTAATGGAGATTCACAGCAATGAACAACAATTCTGTAATGTAACAGCCTCCAAATTGTGTTCTGTTTAAAAGCAAAGTGCTGCTGTGGCAGAATGCAAAGAGAAAGGATGTGAGTAACTGGCATTTTAAGGGCTATTTTTTTAAATGTATCTTCCTATAGTTTGAACTTATTCTAATTTTCACATCCAGAGAATCTGTCATGATAGTGCTCTTTCTACACAGTATTGACAGACTTATTAAAAAGGCAGATGTGAAGTTCTTTGAATGCCTGTAAGTTACATGCATAAAAAGGAATCCTGTCTCTTTTCAGCTTGTGCTCTTCAAAAGCTCAAAGTTCTGTCAGGTGGAGGCACTCATACTATAAAAAAACCCTGTTCAAAATATCATGAGACTATGACTTAGATGAATAAGTCACATATTTGTAGTGTCAGTGTGCAAAAGTATGAAAAATCTCCAAAAAATGTCAAAAAAATGGTGGGGTTTCTTGTCTCATTCTGTCATTAATAAAATCAGTTTGTTGGTTTGTTTTCAAAATTCAAAGTCAGAAATATAAGTACAGGCATTACTGTACTATAACTCTTTCTACAAAAGAATAATGATGATAGTTGTCTCTTCCTATTGGTTTGTACAGCTTAGGAAGAGAGAGAAATGAAGATGCACTGAGTGTAAAACACCATTGAATTCTGCTGATTTGGTTTCGCTTATGGACTTCAGATATTAAATGCAAATATTTGCTGAAGCCTGCAGATGTGTGTTTCTGATGCATTACTTTCAGAAAATAAGGAAGTTGAAAGAAGTTGTATTACATTCTTTTCAAAAAGTTGCTGTGTACAGTTTCTTTTTAATTTCCAAGAGTATGTCATGTTATCCCCCATCCCCTCTTCCACCAACTAAACATCCTTTGGAGAGTGGCTGACTAATGAGCTACTCACTCTGTTTTTCTTTTGGCAAACTGAGTTGAAGGATCCCACATTTCTTCAGTGTGCAGATGAGATGCGCCTAGGGCAAGCACTGAGACTAAGGAAGCAGTTCCTAGTTTTTTCATTTAAGTTATATTTCTTAAATTTATTTAAGAAACTTATAATCTTTCTAATGAAACCAAAAGTTATCAGACTGTAAAAATATTTTAAATTATAATAATAATAGAAAAAAAATTGCATTCTGGATTATTTTTTAAAAAGAATAGTCAATCCCATTGAATAAAGTTGTCTTCTGGCATTCCAAAAATGCTGCCAGACTGAAGACATCAGAGAATGCAACTGTTGCCAAATTGCTGATCGTTTTCTTTCTTACTACGAAGATGGAACAAATAGCTTTAAGTGGCAATACCACATATTTTAAAGAAATATTGTCAATTGTTAGGCTACAGGTCTTCTTTCAAACATTTTCTTTGATTTTCTTGCTGCAGAAAAGCTGCAAAATGTCAGATTCAGAAATTATGGTACACAGAGATGTTCCCTGTGTATAGATCAGGCATCTGGATAATGAAAATACTTTTAAGAACTACCTGCCTTTAGAGAATTTTAGTCTGTTTGGTCATTAAACTCAGTGTTGCCAAACCCAATCTTTTCCTTCTGCATTGATTTCCATATATTAGTTTGTTTTAACAGTTGCTGATTAAAGCAAGGTTCTATTCTCTTCACTTTGTTATTTTCTATTTGTTCCAGAGGCATGATATTGGTGTTAATCTTTTTATGCTCCCATTGCTCAGTAAATTCACTTTTAGCTAAAGTTATTCATTGTCCTTGGCACTGATGTTTTTTGTTCCTTTTCATTTTTAAGGGTAGGATACATTTAGTTTGAATAAGTTATTTTACAAGATTGGCTAAATGATCAGTTGTAACAAGCCAATTTGTCATTATCTATCAAAGTCCAAGTACTAGAAATCTGAATCAATCCTATGTAAATTTTCAGCTCTGTTTTTGGCTGACCCTGTGTATCTGTGAAGTGAGTGAACTATTAGATTTGTGTGCTTGCAACACCCATGGAGTTGTCAATGCAGGTAAATTATAAAAAGTCAATTACTTGCTGAATTATGATTTGAAATGGACTAAAAAGAAATATTTCAAAAGGAAGATGAAGAGTTAGTTTGAAACTAGTGCCATGCACCAGACCTACTAGGCTTTTGGGTGCTCAATTCAAATTAAAACTTTTTTTCTGGGTCTGGCTGAAATAGCCTACAACATTTCACAGCTTATGAGTCCATTTTAAAATAGCACATAGCATGGGCTGGAAATAAGAAAGGAAATAGGTGCTTGGAAAACAATATCCCTAACAAGTTCTTTGTTATTAAATTAAGTTTAGATAATTTATGAATAGGTTTCTAAAATCCAAATGTATATTAACTAAATTTTCTTTCTATTTTTTTACCTGCATTGGCCACTATAGTAGCAGATATTTTCTCTTTTCTAGTTTAAGAAGTTATTTCTCAATGACAGAGAATTGTATGTCTCTCTGTTCATATTCACATGCATCTACCTCTTAGTTCTTGACTTTAGAAGAAATATTTCTAGCAGTAGATAAGCAAAGTTACTTTTAACCCATTCAATATTTATTCCTTTACTATTTGAGTATGGTGGCATAAATTGAAGTTATATGTTAAATAGATCCATTAAGTACTTTAGTTTAATTATTAAATTTGATTCAATATTTAATTTGGTTTAATAAAACTGGGCTTCCATAAATGTATGCATTTAACTGATATATATTGGGAATGTATAATTTTGAATAGATTAAATATTTAATAGAGAACACTTATTTGAATTATTCAGTATGGAGACTAGATAACTGATCTACCCTTTCAAAACAGGGAAAATACAAATGGCACATTATAATTATAACATATTTCCAACCAAGAATTTGTATAAAACACTTTGAACCCATTGTTGGTTCATTTCCAGACAAGCAAACCAATCTTTGCTTAATGGAACCAACCATTGAGAATTTATCAAGAAAACTCCCAGAGCTGTTTTAAATTTAATATTGCTTACAAAAACTACATAGACTATTAGAATATGCAGAACACTGTGGTGATAAAATGATTTTTAAAAATGGCTATAACAATATAATTTTCTTCTCCCTTTTTTGAGCAGTTAAATGTTCAAAAGATTTGTAGCTAATGGTGATTTAGTATTCTGGATCAGATTCAAAGTGGAATACTCAGAGTCACAGTTGAATTCTCTAATCAAAACATATATTTTGTGCTGATGTTGGATCATGAGAAAACTTCAGAAAATGAGACATAATTTAAGTGAACTTCAACACTCATCTAATTTCAGGTGTACGTGTCACATCAGCTGAAATAAATGAGACAATACTTAGCCAATGCTTTTCCTAAGAATGCATATATTTATAAGCATATGACTGCGCAGAAGGATTTTTTTGAATCTTTCAAAGAAAGTACTTCAAATATATATCATACAAGTATCTTTTTCCTTAGCTGTCAGCAGGCAAGATCTTCACTTCTCTCCGAAAATCTTATTTGACTGCCATTGAGGACTGCTAGGCAGCACTTGTGATCTTGTTACAGTATGACTGTACAAATATTTTTACCAGTAAAATTAATGAAGCAGCAGTGTGATGCCTGGACACAAGAAAGAGTTGGTAGCTCTGTCATGTGGAGGTAGCCTCTCTGGCGATGAAACTGCATCTTGATAAGGAGTCAGTCAAGAGAAGAAGAAAAGAGACATAGAAATGAAGAAAAATACTGGAGCTGGTGCACAATGTTCTTATTCGTAAATGCATTCTTAGAAATCTATTTATCTCTGTTATCTACTGTAAATTTTCTTCCTCTTTGAAATTTTTGCTTTCGAGTATACTCTCCTTTATCCATGCCCAGTGGTGAAAACAATGGATTCCTTATCTGCAGTGAATGAAGCATTTGCTGTGTCTCAACGCCCTGCTAAGCAAAGCCCAAAGGGTGGCAAGGTCTGACTCCCTGTCAGCTACATGTGTCCTCTGTACCTGGGCATCACCAGCCTCAGCAAAGGAAGATGAGTACAGTGAGTGCTGGGAAAAATCTAGTGTTCAATTAAGTAACCACAAACAAGCCTTTGATTCTGAGGGATATTTCTAAGTCACGAAAAGTCATTTTTAAGTCATAATTATGAATATGACCAGAATAATTCCTCCTTTGGTTAAATGTTATGGAAGTGGAGCACATATTATTTTTGTCTATAAAAAGGTGCTTTCTAAATAACCATCAGTCTATTTCTACTATCATTAAAAATAGTAATAATGGCTCTTCAGCACACAAAACCCAGTTAAATCTGTGGAATTTCGCATGAAGTACAGGTGGCCACTGTGAATACCTTTGCAGGAATGTAACCTGAGTAACCAAATCAAAATAATAACTACAATGCTTATAAATAAGAAACATCTACTGATAAATCAATGTTCATATTATTTTATTGTGGTTGGAACACATTTCTCCATACAATTATATAATAGCAAAATGAGTTTAGGTAAGATTTTTGATGCCCTTCAGAGATTATTCTTGTTTTTAAAGTATTTGAGTTTATAAATAATTGGATAGGAAGTTATAAATGGAATAGCTGGGATAGAGATATTTTACGTCTATTGTAAAATAGCAGCAATTTTTGCTATAAGAAAATATCTAGGGAATTTTTTCTGGTTTTAAAAATATTTCAGGAATGGACTGCTAAAAGAATGTGAAAATTGTGGGTTACTCTCATTGTTTTCTTTTTTATGCAGCAGGAAAAAGAAATGTTAGCTTTGTCAGATCAAATAGCCTTATAAAAACAACATAAGGATAGATATAATTTTTGAATAAGAATTCAATCAAACCCTGAAAGTAAAATATCTTATTCATCTAAGGTTTGTTTTTCAGATCAGTGTTTGCAATAAAATACTTCTTTTAATAATAATGACCAAATCAGAAACCTTTCTATTATAGAAATCTAATAGTTTTGTAAGTGCTCGGAGTGTGACAAAATGGGTTTTCAAAAGTCTAGTCATTAATGTTTCAGTTCCCAGGCAGAAACAAAAATATTAGTACACTTAGTCAACCATGTGATTTTTTTAAAAAAAGTTCAGAGTTAAAATAAAGCATAAATAAAAATATAACTCTTAGATTTTTCTTATTGTTTTGTCATCAACAACTGTCATCATGATAATGAGCAATTAACACGATATACAAAATCTGAAAAGTTTCAACAAATTTCATTTTTTCCCTTAATTTGAATTCTTGTTTATATTAAAAGTATAAAAGAACTTTGATCAGGAAAATAATAATAAGAAGAAATTTGAAAATGGTGAAAATTTGTCTACAAAGAATTGCCAGAAATTTTTCAAAAGGCCGTTAGAAATTATGGACTTCCTCACTCTGCTATGACATGATAAATAATGCCTACTGTAGCCTCTTCCATGGTGGGACATGACTTGGTGTTATTCAGAACCCTAAACTCCACTATAAAGAATTTGAAGCTTTTTTCACTGCTTGTACTCAACAGAAGTATTGTAGAATTAAGATACTTGTATAATGTCTCATCCCTTTCCAGGATGCCTGATCAAAGTTTTGGGTGTTCAAAAAATCCTAATCCATGCAAGCCTTTGGGAATCCCAAGTGTTTGTATTGTGATGTGAAAAGTACTGTCCTGCTGTGACAGTGTTCACAGGGGTTTTCAGGTGAGGGAAGAGACGAAAATGTTGACTCCATGTTCAGAAGGCTTGATTTATTATTTTATGATATACATTACACTAAAACTATACTAAAAAGAATAGAAGGAAAAGTTTCATCTCAGAAGGCTAGCTAAGCTAAGAATAGAATAGAAAAGAATGATAACAAAGGCAGTTGTCTCATATTCTCTGTCTAAGCCATCTCTGCTGTGATTGGCCATTAATTACAAACAAGCAGATGAGACTAATCACGGATCTACCTGTTGCATTCCACAGCAGCAGATAACCGTTGTTTACATTTTGTTTCTGAGGCCTCTTAGCTTCTCAGAAGGAAAAAATCCTAAGAAAGGATTTTCATAAAAAGATGTCTGCGACATCCTACATGAAATTTTCAATCACTTTCCAGTAACCCTAAAGGAACAGAAATGGATATGAGAGAAGAGGGACGAAAGCACAGTATGATATGTAGGCTATGCTAATTTCATTTTGTGTGTCATTTACAATTTCATGCTTTCACTGAATTTTAAATTTTGTCAAATCACAAATCAACAGTTAAGACTGGCATTGATATGTTTCAGTTGGGACAATCTAAAACAGATGAAAAATGATGTTGGCTAAGATAGTGTGTAGAAAAGTGATTTCTACACTTGCATTGGTTAGAACCGTCATCCAGAGCCCCTTAGTGTGAGCTATCAATTGAAGCAGGGACTAGTCACTGTGCACACAAGGCATGTCATATGAAGACTGAGAGGGACTTAGAACCTCCTCCCTGCTAGGATAACTGTTTTTATCCCAACCATCACCAGGAAAATGTAGGAAAAAATGAAGGGAGGAAAAGAAAGCTGAAGGAAAGAAACCCACAAGGAATCTATGAGAATAGATGTCTCTTTTAGACAGAATTCTCCTGTTCATATTTTGTAAACATCTCTGGCAGATTTCATATGATCCATGCTCCTGATCATCACATGCATGCCCATGTGCACACACACACACGCACACGCACACACACGCACACACACACACACAAACACAGCCACACAGACACACACATACACAGACACATAAAAAACATATAGTATGAAGGGAAAAGTTCTGTGGAGGAAACCACAGGAAGCCAATTTTGGGTGACACTCATGTTCAGTGCATGCCATTGTGCCAGCAGCATGATGAAACTGTCATTAATGAAAAATTACTTACCTTTTATATTAACTTCACAAACATTCTTTACACAAAGAAATAGGCCAGCATATCAGCAATGTTAGTGTTCCATTAGTTTAATTCTTTGCTAATGGATTATTAAATTTATGATGAAAAAAGTATTTAACTGTCCAGTTTTGTTTGTCTTAAATCTATATAAACTTGAAATGCAGTCTCCTTGACAAATGAGGTTACTAGAAACTAAATAGAAAATCTTATTTGCCACCACAGTGGTGACATGAAGAATTGCAGCCTTTAGCTCAGGGCTACTAAGCTCTTAATAATGAGAGAAAGGTACTCCATCTTCACTTATAGCCACAATTACAATGAACAAAAATAGCTGCCAAGGCTTCTGCAAAAAAATATTCATGACAGTGTGAAAAATATTGATTTTAAAAGCCAAGAAATGAAATATCTTCTGAAGTGCTCCATTCAATCTAGTTATTATTTTCCAAAAGAAACTGAGGAAAACATAAAACATTTTGCCGAAATCCTATATTAAAAATAAATCCTCCCAGAAACAGCATAAACAATCAATCCCACGCTCTTCATAAATTAATGCAGCTCTTGATTGATCATCTCACATGCAAAATGTGCACCCTGACCTGGAATTATTTTTGAGTACTGATCCATTCTTCTCTTTCTGTTTTTTTCTTCTACCCTAAATAAATTTGAGAGAAACATCTATGCATGTGTGAACCCCAGGAATGCTACTGCACAGCCTATTGCTCTGAGCTGCTCAGCATGTCATGCAGTGGCACTGCATGCTGATTCTGAGCTCTTACAGTCACTGCAGATTGGGTTTGCAATGAACTTCTGAGCCATTATACATGTCACAGCAGATGGCAGAACCCACTGCTCTGAGTCTCCATGCACATCTGAACATTGTTTTCTATTCTTCCCATATTAATGCAATATGACTGTTTGGTACATAAAATAATGGCTTAATTTTGAACAGAATACAGCATTCATTGCAAAATGGAAAAGATAAAGGTCAGGGAAACATGCTATATAATATCAGGGGTTACAAATCCTTTTTGTTACCTAACCACACTTTTTAAATTTTTTAGTAATGGTTAGAATTTTGAAAGATGCCTAGGTACCTCATTTCCTCTGAAATGACAGGAAGATAATAAATATCTTTAACAATCTAAGTTTAGATCATAAGCCTTCATTTTAAAAAGAGACTTAGCAGCCAAATATTAAAAACATTTAAGTAGGGAGTGTAAAGATGTGGACAGGTAACCTAATGAGATTTTCAGAATGACTAACTCCTACTGGAATCAATCTAGCCTAAGTCCCTTTGGCTTTCATTAGGACTAATGATCCTCAGTAAGTAAAATTCTTTTGGAAATGAGGCTTCTATATTTTCCAAAGTCTTACTGGTGCTCCCTAAACTATAGTGCTATTCCTTTAGTGCAGGGTATTTATCTTTGATATTTATATGATATATATTGTTATTTGATATCTTTTTACCCACATGAGCCAGATATGGTTTTAGTTATCATGAAGTTATATATCTCTTTGAAGCAAATGACATCAGGGCTGGGTTCTCAAGAAACCAGTAGTACTGCATGTAGTACCTGCTGAGCTCACAGGTTTGGAAAATGATCTGTGATGTTCACATCCTTCTTCCACTGAGAGCATCTGAGTACCTGAGTCTTAATTTAGTAACGTGTCCTAGCAAACTAGAGGATCGGTAACATGCTGTTTTATGAGCATTACTTGGTACATGGTAGAATAACAGGAATTGACAGTAGTTTAGAAATCACTGTACTTTAGCAATTAAGATTATGTGTTATGGTGTGACAGTTTTCAATTTGACACCCAACCATTTTGTCTTTCCTCCAGACTGGAGAAGATTTACCAGGAGGAATATCAAATGAAGGTGTCTAAGTGACATATCTTACGTATACTGAAGACTATCATCTCAATCTTCCTGAATGGCACATTCATCTCACATATTCCAAGCTTTACTTACTGTTACCTTGAGGGCATGTGGGTGGGATTCCTTTTGCATGACCTAAAATTCATCACACTTGACTTGATCAGGCATGTTTATATTTATTTTTATATATGTGTACGTAGATATATACGCATACGTACACATCCAAAATGGTTGAGGCAAATAATGGTTTAATTACTTCATACTGCATTAGGTAGGTGATGGAAGTTAAAGTCAGGGTTAGCCTATTTCTCTTCACCTTGTAATCTCCTGGCATCCACAACCGAGTAAGTTTGTAGAGTCATACAATCATAGATTTATTTAGGTTAGAAGAGATCTTTAAATCAACTGCTAGCCCCATGCTGCCAAGTCCACCACCAAACTGTATCCCTAAGTGCTAAGGCTACATGTACTTTAAGTAGCCCCAGAAATGATGACTCCACCACTTCTCTGGGCAGCCTATTCTGATACTTGAAAACACTTTGGCAGGGAAATTTTTCCTTATATCTAGCCTAAACATTCCCTGGTGAAACTTGCGCCTGTTTCCTCTTGTCCTGTTATTTTTAGGAGAAGACGTGGACATCCATCTGGTTAAAATCTCCTTTCAGGCAGTTGTAGAGAGTCCCTCCTGAGTCTTCTTTTCTCCAGTCTAAACACCCCAAACTTCCTCAGTCACTCCTTCTCACACTTGTGCCCCAGACTCTTCACCAGCTTCATGGCCCTTCTCTAGACTCACTCCAGCACCTCGATGTCCTTCTTTCAGTGAGGGGAACAAACTTGAACACAGGATTTGAAATGTAGCCTCACCAGTGCCAAGTACAGGGGGACAATCCTGCCCTGGACCTGCTGGCCACACTCTTGCTGATACAGGCTAGGGTGCCATTGGACCTCTTGGCCACCTGGATGCAGCTGGCTCATTTTCATGTGGTTGTTGACCAAAAGACCCAAGACCCTTTCCTGCCAGGCAGCTTCCCAGACACTCTTCCCCAGTCTGTAGCACTGCATGGGGTTGTTGTGGCTCGAGAGCAGCACCTGACACTTCACTTTATGGAACCTCATACTGTTGGTTGTCCAGGGCCCTCTGTAGAGATCTCCTACTCTCCAGCAGATCCACAGTCCTGTGCAACTTGGTGCCATCTGAATATTCATGCTAGTAGAACCAGGTACAGATTTTTTTCCTTCAATACTAGATTCATGTATATGAATCAAAAATTGTAAGGGATAAAAAACCACCTTAAGCACATTGTTGTTAAAGCAGTACTTCTTTTTTTTGCATCAGTTCCAGGTGATATTAGGAATGGGCTTTAGGCATCATTTATTTGTCTGTTGCTTATTTGTTTGGTTTTTTTTTTTTCCTACTCAGACAAATGTTTAATAGGAGTTGAATCCTATCCTGAAGAAAAGTCTGGTACAAAGCATACATACAATGAAAAAGCTAGGACAAGAATGGCATATAGGCCGTGCACAGAACTTCAGCCATGGAGTGGGCTTTATTGTTGTATATTGCCAGACAAGCTTTGAAATATTTTTATTGTGATCTAATGACTTCTTTATTAATGCCATTACCATATGAATATGTATCAGGGCAAAGCTATGGGCATGTGTTCCAGAGACAATAGCAAGTTAATGAACCTTGTCTTTAATTGATGTCAAATACTGTAGCTCCACCAAAATCAATACAGTTGCACTGGCTTATGCCAACTGTGGGTCTGGTGCCAGGACTCAGCCTTGAGAATGTGGTGCATGATTCAGTGTCAGGAATCTTCCAGCAGTGCTGGAAGCAGAAAGTTTCACCTTGAATTTTTGTATTCAGTAAAAAAGATATACAGTTATCACGCCATGAAAACTTTTGAACTCAACAGGATATGTGGAATGCAAGGGTTACAGAATTAGCCTTTAAGATATTATGCCTTTCTTTGTGGTTAGACCAAATCCTATTTCTGCTGAAGCCAGTGAACATTTCTAGAAAAGCGTTTTCACCATTTTATCTTCAGTTTTACAAGCCTTTGTATTTATGGGCTTTTCTTAAACCTCCAGATCCTACGGTTACTCTTCAGCCTCAAAATCTATTTAAAAGCAAAATGTTTTAATTTGTCATTTTGTCCCTAAAGACTTGAGTCTATAAAAGAAAGCACAAATAATTAATTTAAAAAACCTTTATGATTTTAAACAAAGCTCAGGAGTTGGGAAACTTAAATCGTGATTTTGTCATTATTTTGGATTGCCATGTTCTTTCAGACTGATCCACTGATATGACACATAGCACATTGAATACATCTGCATTAGGAGGACCCAGAGGATATTGCCTTTCAACTGCACAGACATCACTGGGCTTCCTGGTGTGCCTGAGCTTTTTACTTTTAAAGTGAGTTGGAGGGTTAATTCTCACCTCTCACACAGCAGTTTTGCCTGCCATCCCAGTGATGTGTGGGAAAATAAGAATACCACTCTGATGAATATTCATGCCTGATGAATAGTTTTAACATTTCCACGGCTGGACTCTGGCTGAGCAATCACAGCAGCAGTCAGGAAGTAATATATGTGAAATGAAGCTATTTTCAGGCTTTATTTTCTAAATCAAATTGCCTGCTGAATGCTGATAGCTATGGATCAGATGCAGTAAGTAGGGTCATACTGCATGAGCAAGCACACGTAAATGTGAGAGTTTTTTACACACAGTGATTCTGCTTATATAAACAATGCTGCTCATGTCAATAACATTATGCAACACCTGTAAACAATGTCTTCAAACTGTTGTAAACAACAGTTTCCATGCCAATGAAACATCAATGCCTACAAGCAGGAAAGAGGATATGTTATATCTGAGTAGGTTTGGTTTTTAGTAGATCAATTATAGTAACTGCATCAATTATTTCCCAGTCAGTATGTTGGATTAGGCAAAAAACCTCTGATTTTTTCCCTTTTTTTTTTTTTATTTTGTTTTGTATTGTTGGAAAGGAACAACTGCTGTTGTTAGATCTACAATTATGCTAAACATTACCACCAGTCAACAGACAGGGCTTATCTGAAATTGCTCATATTGATAGCAAAGTTTACAGGGAATTGTAAGAAATACAGATATCAAACTAAAAAGAGTGAAAGAGATGTAAAAAAATAAAGGAAATGTTTCTGTGATATAATCTATAGAGTATTAATTCATAATGAAAAGTCTCTTCCATAACCTGTACTTCCTCACCTACTTCTTCAGATGAGAAGGGACTTGCTACCATAACAGCAAGGAACAAAGGGAACAACAAAGGGAATTGTTGTCATGAGATGATTATGTTCACTATTTACATAAAGACAGAAAAGCTTTTCTTCCTGACTTGAAATAAAAACAAACAAACAAACAAAAATTACCAAAACAAAATAACAACAACAACAAACCCAACCAACCAACCAACCAAAAAAAAAAATCCAATAGAAGAAGCTAAAAGCTGTTATCCAATTTAAAGTCAATACTGCTTTTATAAATAAGATCAAAAGTGCACGAGTGAAAAACTCAGTGGATAAAGAAGTAGAAAAATTATATACATTTGAATGATTCCCAAATTTTCTAATAGCCTTACCTGATTTTCTCAAATGATGGATAGTTTTAAGGTCTTAAGGTAAAATAGTAAAAATTAAATTTTTTATGCTGATTCCTTGTCTGCCAAATTATGTTTTGGTGTAAGGCAGGCCTGCAGTTTGTCTTGGCTGTGTGCATAGCTCAGAATAGGAGTATTCACATGAGGTCCACCCTGTGCAATTTTCAGACTGAGTCTCACTTTAGAAGGAATAATAATAATAATTATTACTACAATGATGATAATAAAATATCCCAACTGCAGAATATTATTGGGGAAAATTAGACACAGGGAAACCTTTACTAATCAAAATGGACACCTATTCCCATCCTATTTTCTTTTTTCATTCCCTCTTTGTTCCTGTTTTTCTCCTACTGCAACATTTACTTCATTTTAAGACTGTTCATTTCTGAAACTGTATTTCATGACTGTTGGAAAGCACAAGACAGGAGTAAGCTACAGGCAACAGTTAAGTGTCTTTGTGTTCATATTCTTTAGGTCACACTATTATGTTTCTAATATCCTTTTAGCTGCTTAATGAATTGGTTTCATGAGCTGGTACATGCTGACAGTTTTTGAAAGTAAATCAAAAAAACAAATTTTACTTTTGACAAAAAAACCCTGTTAGACTAAATTGAACTCTGAGACCTGTCCTATTAAAAAAAATAATCTCTTTCAGTTTTTCTTTCTGTTGTTGATATTGTTACCTTTTTAGCCAGAAGGATTTAATTGAAGGAATAAACTATGAAGTTGTAAAGAGATGAAGAATGAAGGTTAAAGCCTTTTTACATTGTCTCTATATTACTCTAAGCCTCAAACTAGCTTCTGGGATAATGCCTGTTTCTGCAAAATGTCTCTCCACTGATCTTTTATCTGCTGCCCATATAATGAGAATTTTCAAGACTTTGTAAGCACCTAATGAACAGAAACTATACCATGTGAGAATAAGAGAGTTTTCTTCAGTCCTAATGCAGACACAAGATGTTCTGGAGTAGAGATACTCAAAGAAACCTTTCGCTACACTTTGTATTGAAGTCCTAAGAGTTTATTAGATGTCTACCTTATAGATAGGGTAATTATCAAAGTGGCAAGGTTAAGGTAGGAAAGGATGTGGGTTGCAAAGAGAGGCAAATATAATGGCATTTTTCAGAAAGCAGGACTGCAGTGATGAGACATGAAAAAACACTCAAAAGGGAGAAGGCTGAACCAAGAAGGAGAAAGAGTCCCAGAAGTGCCAAAGACATTCCAGTATTGGTGAATCTTACATTTTTTAAATATGTCTATAAGAACTTCTTTAATTTGGACAATAGGAGAAGATGGCTAATATCTTTGCTATAAAAGCTGCCATGCCCTTCATTTCTTATCCTGGGAGGCATAAGTAAACAGCAGAGGAATTTCTGACTTTCATGTTGTGAGCAAGAATTACTGTTTAAAATAGATACCTAGGAATCTGAAATGCCTGTACTGGCTGCATTTGGCAAGTGAGAAAAACACTGCTTAA
>NW_005054332.1:5436275-5490480 GCF_000277835.1 Geospiza fortis
GTGAAAGATGAACAAACAAATAAGTATTCACAACCTCTATTTTGCATGTGGGTTTTTTTTGCAGTGCTAGGGCTCTCCATTTCTCTCATCTTAGTGGGGGAAAAAAAAACCAACAAAAAAGTTATCACAGTTGTCTCATGGTGGCCTGGGCTCCATGCTCATCCATGAAGCTGACCCTGAAGTTTAGTATGTCATCACATGAAGGCTTGTTGAAAGTTGCTTATTGCAGTTTGTTTCCTCAATGTGAAATTATAGTCTAGAATTTGGAGATTTTTTTTTTTTCTAGATTTTGGAGATTCTTTGGAATTAATTCTGATGCTAGAGTTACATAAGCATATTAAAATGGCCATTCCAGTAGTAGTAATTCAATAATGTTTTGCAAGGGATGGCCAAAAAGTGTAGTACTTTTGGTCTTCCCATCACATTTTTTCTGACTTTGTAGTTCTTGGATTCCCACTTTCATCTTTACTTCTTCCCAGCATTGGAATATGGGGCTATTGGAAAATGGGGACATTATCATCCTAGGGGAGAGGATGTTTGTTTTTATTTTAAGTCAGGAAGAAAAGCTTTTCTGTCTTTATGTAAATGGTGAACATAATCATCTCATGACGTCCTAGGGGAAGACTACCAGAAAATTCAATTAAATTATATGGTCCTATTTATTTTCTTCAATATTCTCAGATTATTTTGTTTGATTATTTTCACCTAGAATCAGTGGATACTCAGGAGAATGGACTCAGTATAAGAGCAGACTCTCAGAAATTCCTACTTGTTGAATTAATAAAATAAGAGATTCCAACATACAATTGCATTGCCAAATCATATTAAAATCCTCTCCACATACAGGTGCACTCATAGCTGTGTTTTAACTTTTGAAATCATTGAGTTTCTTTTGGTATTGTTTTTCCTTAAATCCTACATTTTTCAGTATCTCAATGTATAACCTTTTTTTCCTCACAGTAATCAAGACTGAAATTGTCAATAGCTTAGTAAACTTAGAGTTCTTACAACACTTATAAGTATTTAATTAAATTAAGGTTCCTATTTCTATTTTCCATAATTTCTAAACCTTTATAACTAGTTTGTGTTTTTTATTAGAAACTGTTATGAGAATTTGCAACCAAATTAATGGAACGTGGTATTGATTGATACTGTAAGGCATTTTGGAAGTTTGTATAGCCTCAGGGATTTATTTTTTAAAATCAAGCCTGACTGTAAAGATTTCTAAGGTTTGTGTAAACAGCTACCTACTGCCTGATGAAGTTTCTTGTGCTTAGGAAAGAGGGAAAAAACACAAACCACAACAGATTTACATGGCTGAGCCTCATTTTTCTGTGTGAAATCCTCTGTTTATGACTTAAGAATCTGACCTGAGGGTTTTTCTGCTTGGAAGTATTGATTATATACATTGTAAATTTTAAGGTTAAAAGATGCAAAAGATGAGTGACCTTACTAATGATTCAATAGTTTCAGGACACAAAAGATCATCTAATTTTATCTTCTGAAGGTCACAGGTCATTACTATTTTCTCAAAATATTTCTAAAAATCCCCAAATATCTGACTGGAGTGCATCACCTTACAGACAGACAACAGATGAAGAAGAAGTTCTGTAATTAAATAGTACTTCTGCATGTATTTGGGCAAGAGGGAAATGGGATCCAAGTGACTCCATCCACCAATCATCAGTGATTTTTCACAAAATTTGATGAAGCTTTCTAGTAGTCTCATTTAGTGGTCTAATTTCCTTGGGTAGTTTGGGTTTTTTCTTTGGCTGATTGTGATCTCACTGCTTTCATATTGGGTATGTGTTGTAGGAACAACTCATCCTATTCTTGAATCATGTGGCTTGTAAAAGATGTCAGATCATAGCTAGTCCTTAAAACTATTCACTTAGAAGTCCTAGATCCAGTGACATTCATGGAACAGCATATATACTAGTGATAAAGAGTCTAGGAAGAAAAATATTTGGAAGCCACAAGTTAAAAGCTTAGTCCTACTCATTTCTGACTAAGATTGTATTGAAGAGTATTTTGGAGTTCAGAAAAAGGTTTCATGTTTTGTAGCAGCAGAATCTGAGGCCATGACTTCAGGTAAAGGATAAACACATGACATTAAATGGATGTAATCAAGAAAAAGAGCAGCTGCTGAAGTCTTCAATTTTATTTTTCCCACTGACATCTATATCATATACGCTAAATATGCACACATGATTTGTCAAAATGCTCACAAGATTACTATGCTGCAGTTGTGCCTAGAAGCCTCAAAAAAGATCAGAGTTTCATTGTGCATGCACTGAATGCTGGGGAAGTCACTGGGGACACTATCTGACCAGCAAGACCTCAGTGTAAATAGACAGGGCAGAAGAGAAACAACAGGACCTGCAGAAGTTCAGAGGGACTGAAGGGACAGCGGACAAGAGCCTCCAGCACTACACACACAGTTAGTCTTGGGAAAGTCTGTCTCCATGGCCTATATGATGGCTTCATGACAAGGCCTTTCGAGCTGCTCTAATATCTACTCACACTTAGCCACTTTTGCATATAGAAGGATTAAAGCAAACTAATAATTAAAAATTTAAAAAAGGGTGCAAAACAAATACAGGAGCATATAATTTGTCATGCTTTGTTTTCAGTGTCACACCAGCAAATGTGCTGTATCCATTAACCTTTTTGAGAAGAGCAGAAGGTAAGCTAGTTAGCATTACAGCTTTACTGACTCTATTGACTTCTAATGAAAAATTCACCACATCAAGATATTTTCTTATATCTGTCTAGTTCATAGAGTTTTCACTGAGACAGCCTTTAAAATCCCTAAGTTTTACTCTCCCAGCTTCCCATGTTTCTCTAGCAAACACAACTGGACATTATCATGATGATTTATTTGCTACATGAGCTTTAATTTGTTCACTCTAAGTTCACTCCATGTGGAAGATGACTTTCAAGTTGTTAGCTGATAACATATGTTGTACAAAACACACACATTTTGTTTCTTAGTCCTATCCAGGAGCTGACTGGGCCCCTGTCAGACTGCTGGATGCAATGAACACTCTATGTGTGGAAAGGTTAATGGGTACAACATGTCCTTCTTGCACCTTGGAGAGCATACAGCACGTTCCCAAAATTACAGGAAGATTAAAAACAGTGATGGTATCATTGAATGCCTGTGTGAGGATGCAGGTGCTCTAATGATAAGTTTGTGGTTTATTCTCAAAGAGGATAGTGTTGAGAGCAATTCCCACTCCACAGTGTAATCAATCATTGGACTAGTGTATAATTAATATGCCAGCTATATCACATAGCAATTTGCCTTTTCAGAAAACTTAACTATTTTCAAGGTAGGTCAACAGTCCTTGTGTCTACCTGATATATCTATGATAAAGAAAAGTTAAAAAAATATAAAAACACCCTCCCTAAGAACAAAAGAACATACAATTTTGTCCTTTGAATCTACAATTACTTATTGCAGATTCAAAGGATAAAAGCTTTGAGAAACAGAAAAATTTTACTCTATGACAAGATAAATTTTACTCTTTTTCCAGCTCTGTGGAGGAACACCAGACAGGCCTCAAAGTATCCAAGATGAGCACAAAAAAGTTATGTATCTGTAGAAGACAACATGAAAGGCAGGTAAAGAAGAGAATCTGTACAATCTAAGTAACTTCTGAAGTTCCCTAAGAAATTTGGACAATAGCTAGTCTGCTTGGAAACACATTTAATATAGTCTTTTTAAGAGTAAACCTAGTCAGAATATGCAAAAAAGCAAGAGGCCTTAAATGCTAAAATAGAATATGTTTCATGGTATCTGTGATCTGCAGGTCAGAAACAGGTGACATACTACAAGCCATGACCACCTGATTAGGAGTACAAAAATCCTCAATTAATGAAATTCTAAAATAGCTCATACCTACATGATCTCAGGAGAAAGGTCTTTAAAATTTTTTTTTCCTTTTTTCTTTTTTTTTTTGGAGGGTGAGGAACTTGCTCTCTCCCATCCGTCTCTGTTTTTCACAGACATAAAATGTCAGAGCCAAAACCCAAAATTCAGTAGGTCAGTAGTGCTATTGCTTTACATTTTTTAAGTCTACACTGATCACAGGTCATTATATATAGAGATAGAATGCTTTCTGTATACCATTTTTTCCCCAGCCACTTTAAAAAATAGGTGGAAGATGTTTTATGCTCAGATACCTCAAGAAATAAAAAATAACTCCACTATTATACACTTTGTTTTGTGCTGCTGATAATGATATTCCTGATTCATATTATCCATGATGTGGATATTTTGTGTTGACTAATTTGTTGAGCTGAGGTTCTTATTCTCAGTGTCAGCAAGCCCTCTACTAAAGTCAAATGCAATATTAAGGCAGACTCTTGAGATATTTGCCTTGTTGGAAGTAGTCAGGCTATCATTATGTTTAGTATATACTGCTGAAGGGTTAAATATTTGCTATGGATTGCATTTGTGTTTTTTGTAGATGGCACATAACACATTTGCCATTTATACAACTACACATGTATCAGCATGACAGTGCCAAGCATGGTAAGATCACGTCACCATGCAGGGCACTGTAGAGTGTCATTAGAATTTGAAAGGTTTGCTTGCAATTAATCTGGATTTCTAACATCTCATTTGCAGCAACCATGGCATATTTCTGTTTTCTAAATCTTTTCTTTGAATTTCCTTTTTAACTTTATGTGATTACAATAGCATACTGGTTTGGTGACTCATATATGCTAAATTGTGTATTATTCTATTTTTAATATTTATTCACATGCTATTTTTTATATTATCCTATATCAGACCGTAAGTTTATGTCTCCTTAATAGTTAATTTCAAATGCCAGATCTGCAGCAGTAGTTGCTGGTAACCCCTCATATCTCTGTTTCCTTTTGAAATTCTGTCTCATCCTAACAGACTCCAAAGATGGGCTGGTTATTTCTTCTTGCCTTTGTTAGGTCTGAGCTCAGCAGCCACCAGTAAAGAATACTACAGCTTGTTTTTTCAGCAGTGTGACAAATGACAGATATATCTTTTCTCTCTTCAGCTCCCTAACCAATATTGCAGTTCAGGATTTAAAATATCTACAGCTTCAACTGGAACAAAAAAGCAAAGGTCATGATGTGCAAATCTGCTTTATGGGTGCAGCAACTAGGGCAAAGAGGGTAGCTCCTTGGTAAGGAAACATTTCCTAGCTTTATATAGCAGAATAAGGTTCCCAAATAACCATGGGGTCATCACAGATCTCATCATTTGTAGCACATGCAAGGCATGTTCCTTTGACTCATATTTTTTGATATTATGTCCTAGACATATATCTTTGTGAAATGGGAGGGAGGAGTTAAGAATGTGAAAAGCAATTCAAGCACCTAAAACTCAACTGCAAGAGAAAACTACTGCCAAGGAACAAACAAGTGCATGATGATCATTGCTTAATGAGCTATTAGGGATTTCTAACAGGACTTATGCTTGTAATATAAAAAATAAATGTACGTGCACAGTAGAATATAGTTTTAGAGGTCATTCTGTGAGATATGTAGATCCTAGAGAAATAAAAACATCTAATATTCCATAGAATTGCTTTCTATTCTTCCCTTTTTGAGAATAAGTCTAACATAACTTATTTCTGTTGAACAGGCCAATTGCTTTTCCACATGGATACTTCATTTGCATGTAATACGCATAAGTAAAAGTTATTCAAATGGAGTGAAGTCTGCTGAAAATCCTAAGTAACAGGACAAGACTTCTATACACTTAATAAACAAGACAAGTTTTCATCTTTAAATTGAGATTGATTTAGCTGTATTATAGATACTACTTTCTCCTCCTTTTTCTTTCTGTTACAAGGTTTAAAATTTTCCTCAGGCTAGAGCAGTACAGATCCTAAAGTCAGGCACTGAGGCATGTCCTATGTGATAGATAAAGAACCAGGAGGAAACAGAAATCTTCTGCATTGATGTCTGAAGATGGATATGCTGAATCCATTGCAAAAATCACGATGCCAAAGAAAGGATAGGCAAGACAGAGAACTGTGCAAGAAAGAGAGCTCCAGGACTTCAGATATGTTTTTATTCAAGGGTCACTCAAGGATGCTATTTCTTGTTGCTGACCTTAAAACTTTGCATGGAATTGAAAACATGATACCAGGAGCATCAGAAGTTTGGGGAGGTATTATCTCAGGAGGCTGACAGGCATTTGTCTTTCCCCTGACATGCATTGTTTGGTTTTGGGCTTTTTCCTAAATCAAGGCTTAAAAGAAATGTTGCCTGTCATAAACTGAACCCTAGGGAATTTTCATCCATCTATTTATAGGCATCTTATTTAACAAAAGTAGAATGAGGTAATAGTTACCTATTTTCATCCTGAACTTTCACAAGTCTTAACAGTTTAACCTTGAATGAATATTTTAAAGTGCATGTTCAACTTCTCCTTAGAAATTTTACTGGCCATGACATGAGCTTCAGTGTTACAACTGGTCTGCCATAATTAGGAAAGAGATATCAAAATTTTAATACAGGAACACCTGAGGTAGCATATTAAATATTTATTCAGAGCAACACATTAAGCACAATAATGTAGACAGTGAGTTATTCTAATTAGATGTCCACAATAACCAGCTTTTCAAATCTGAACATTAAGCACTTCATATGGCACAAAGAATACACTTATGAGGAAAATAAGGGGGCTTTTCTTTCAGGGAAAGATTGAGAAAATTAATTTTCCTCTATTTCCCTTGGTAAACAATCCAATTTAGCTGAGATCAAGGAACAGCAGCTTGCCAATTTGGGATAGTAAACCTTGTTCATGTACCATGACAGGTTACTTTCTTCATTTTGGTAAGTGCTAAGGAGTTGATAAGTATCAGCCATTAGAGTTCACCTTCTTCCATCAAGTTACTATAAATTCCAGATACACTGTAGTTCTACCTTCTATAGTATTACTCATGACAACAAATATATACTGATACTTTTTTCTTTTCATATTCAGGTACTTATGGTTCGTATTACCTTCTGTAGGTCTACAAGGTTTCTCTGTACCAAGAGAAGATAAAAAGAAAGTTTTAAAGAGAAAAAGAGTTCAGAACTCCCTTGTGCAGTTTGCATCTTTATCCAATAAGTTCAATCTAAATGATAAAATAATTTCAAATTATTTTTTCTTTACTTTTCTCCTTATAAGACAAAGAGGAATTTAATTAATTTTCAATATGTTCCTTCAGAATTTTTTTAAAAAGACATTTTTGAACTGCTCATCACAAAATATGTATTTTACAAGAAAAAATATCATCATTCCTCACTTCCTCCAGTGCACACACAAACTAGATCCTAAATTATGGATTGTGATTTCATGAGAAATTATAGGTTTTTGTTAGTGATACAAGTATGGCAAAATGCATGACAGAAAAAGTGGGCACTTTCTATGTGCAATTTACTGAAGCCCCAAATGTCCAAACCTTTAGGATATTATTTCTACTGCCAAGGAACTGAGCCTATCCTGACTTAGCCTAGCCTATGTGAGCTTAATAAGGCTCAACATGACTAGGGAGTTCACTTTTACTTGTGGAAAGGCCTGACTTCCTTTTAAAGCTAAAAGTGCAATTCTCACCCACACATCCACAAAATATTCTTACAATAATTCCATTTCATATTTTAAAAAATCAAAGCGGAAAATATTAAATTGAGATATTTTTCACCATTATTGCCCTCATGTTCTCACAGATCTTATCATCACATATGAATCTTGTGCATCTTTTTTATGTTCCATGATAGCTTTTCTCATGCATGCACATTTAGAAAAATAACTAAATTGGGGAAAAGAAACATATGCAACTTTATAGTATTTTTTATTGCATAATAAGCAGAAAAGTTTTCTTTTCTTTCTATTACCCTTTAAGATCCCACTCTCCTTTCCCAGAAATATGAGCCCTTGTGTCAGCATCCAAGGGAGGAAAAGTAATAACCAACTGGGAGAGAGACATTCTGTCATTCAACACCAGAGATCTGCATTAATCTGGTTTTAATTTGCTTATTGTTCAGTTTGAGCACTGGAGACCAAGAGACTCAATTTTTCTCTTAAGGAATTCCAAATATGGTCAAAAGTCAAATGGAAAAAATAACAAAGAATGTAGGTCATTTAGGATGGAAATTCTAATGTAAGAAAATGTAGGAAATTCTTAACTGATAAATTTCTGTCATCTCTGAAAGCAAAATATATCATAGAACCACCGCATAAATACATTGATTATTTTGTGCTTCATTTGCTTCTTCTGTCCTCCTTTATCCTTAAATTAGAAGCTAGATGCTAAAAATTTCATTGGAAACTTAAGGACTAGACTTTGCTGTGTGAGGAAGTTACTGAATAAGACATCAAGTTTCTAGCCATCAGAGGATAATTTATTGATACTTGTCAAAAGGAAGTATCAGTCTAACAGAAATCAAGACAAAAGGAATGCCTGATGAATTTCCTTTGAAGTGCCTTTTATAAAAGTCCTTGGTAATACATATTGATGAACTCCAAATTGTCTTGCCTGAAGGGAAAAGAAAGTAGACTGCTTTACACTGTCTTATAAATATTCATCAAAAGAACAAGACTTATGTTTCCAGGCGTGAGGTGAATGATTACGGTTGTATGATTGCCTTGGAATCTGGATAATTAGTAAAACAGTCTATGACAGTGGGAGAATTTTAAGCTGGGTATCTTGCCATCAGTCCTTTTGGATTTTAAGACAGTGCCTGCTATTTGGAAAGGGAGCAAATTTAGGGCTTGATGGATAGATATAATTAAGCTCTCCATTAGTTTCATCTACTGTTTGTTTGCCTGTTTGTTTAGCCAGAAATTAAGGGCAAAGTTGTGAAGCATGTCTGTATTCTGACTGGAATAAAACTACAGCATCTGCACTGTGGGTGTCTTACTGGATCAAGCTAGTGGAAAGGCTCTTTAATTAAGACAGGAAAATGCAAGGAAAAAAAAAGACTGGTGGGGTTGATGTTTCAGTAGGTCTTTTGCAGAAATCTGCAGACTAATGTCTTACTCATTTAGCTCAGCTCAATCTTGATTGTTTCATAGCATAACAGAAAGTCAACAATTTACCTTTCATGCTTATTTAGAGCATGTGATAAGGATTTGAATTGTGTGGGAAAGATTTACTGACAGTCATTGGGGAAAAAAATATGCTTGTGCTCAGTGATCTGTGAATTTTCATCCGTTACTCAAACTGTCTTCAGCTTTCTATTGACCCTTGCAACAGGCAGCTAGCCTTCTACCAGCAACTCCCAAAAAAATGCCATACTCAGGAAACATTATCCTGTACAGTGTTTAGCACTTAAATGCAATTAGGCAAATATAATATCCTTTTTGAAGGGAAATAGTTGCTCAGTTTAAGTAACTGAAACTAATTATCTCTGCTGAATGAAGGACACATTCTATGAGTGTTTGAGTGGTGTGCTATTTCTCAGAAGCTGGAGAGGGCAAATAGATTGTATTTCTGGGTGGAGAGCTGTAGGAGACTCTTACAGGAGATTTATACCAATTTATAGCCATATTTACATGCAGAGTTCTATGAAGCAAGCCAAAATGAGGTGGCAGTCAGCCCAGAGCCTAGAAACTCAGCTTGTAAATAGCATTTTCCAAGAAACAATTTATTATGGAATAAATGGTGTAAATGTTTAAAGTACTGGCATTCAGAAAAAAACCCCATTTATTACCATGAAAATTGACTTGAACAGAAAGATTTAGAAGGACTTAAAGACATCATGCTAGGCTTAGTTAAATACCTAAGTGATGATGATGATGATGGTGGTGGTGGTGGTGGTGGCATTACCTTTGCACAGATAATTTTAAAGGTATATTTTTTTTGCAGGATAGATTATAAACTTTTTCTTACTGTTTTGTGATGTTCTGTTTAATATGCTATATTATTCATACTAATTATCTAATGGAAAATAAAGCCTGGACACACTCAAAAATTAAAGAGTTGAGAACATCTAAATCTGACATAGAGAAGTTCAAGAACTCAGTTGGCAATGAAACAAGCCATTGTAACCTTGAAATAGAAACATTGAGGAAATGAATTTTTTCCCCCTTTTCTCCACAGAATATTGTTGGAGATTTCCATAAATGCTAAAACAACATCATCATTGTAACAACTTTCCAATTGTCTGTGTGGGAGCAGCTCTCTGTTTAATTAGTTTAGGCTAAAAGACGTACAGAACAGAGAAAAAAACAGCAGTAAAAAATGCCTAAAACCTTGCACTATCTGTAGCTTTTACCTGAATCTCTGTAATGTCAAACAATGAATTATTGGACTCTAAGGAAAGGGAGAAGAGATACACAGTGACATTAGAGATGGTGCAAATGATGTTCAAAATTTACTTATTTATGTATTAAAGCTTGATGTCAGAGCATACAAAATACAGACAACAGCAGCAGAGACAGTTGTCTGTAATTAATCAAATGACTACTATACCTTTAAGCTAATGCAAAAAAAGCAACGTGCTGAACTGAGACATCCTGACTGTCAAAAATTCCTCACTGAAACGATGAAGTATCTACTTCACATTGTCTTTGCAAGATATCTTGCTAAGGGGACAGGTAGTAAAATTTTCTTTTCTCTCTGATACTACCAGGCAACCACTTTTAAGACTACTTGTCACCAGCTGGACTCCTCTGTTCTCTCTTCTACAGCTGATTATTTCCAGATGACTGTTTCTGTTAAATAGTCAACAGTTGCTAACAGTTACTCCATTGTGATTCCCTCAGGGACCTGCTTCCACTGCATGAAAAATATTGATCTGAGGAGATAACCACAGGAGTTTGAATGGCTTTGCCTGTTTTGGATACTCTGCTGTTTATTTTTAAAAAGGCAAATCAAATATTTGTTGCACTGCAATTGCACTATATTCTAACTCTTTCTCATGGCCATAATAAGGCAGTTCTATTGCATTTTTCTTCCTATGTGTGTGTTTCAGTAATTTTGCAATGTTCATGGAGAGTGTGTGAACATAATTATATGTTCAAGAACTGTAGAATGTCCCATTTTGAGCTGAGCACAGCAATAATGCATAAATAACCCTATTTATTTATGTTCAAGTAGACATCCCAGTCTCTTGACTTCTTTTTCTTGTTTTACAGGGAGAATGATTTCTCTGTCTTTCTTAACAAGGCCTTCCCTTCTATTCTAACATATAATATGTTTAGAATTTGGCTTTTTAACAGTACTGTCACCGTCTGTCATGTGCATTTCCTTACAGCTGAGTCATAGGGATTCTCTTGCCTTTTGGAGTCCAGTTTTGGAGAATCCTATTATACAAGCAATTCTTTCTGCTGGAAACTGTATACTACTATTTTATGGTTGCTATAATTTTAGTTTGAATCTTGCTCCACTTCACAACTCCACCTCCTGGTTTCATATTGCATGTATCCATGTCTTTCCCAAACCTTTCTTAGCTAGGGTCTTTGACCTTAATAGCTGCCAGGTTGGTTTTACCAATGCTTCTCTTATTTGAAATGCATCGAGTGAAACAAGCTATCAGACCTGATACCTGTGTTGCTTTCTCACCTTACTGCAGCAGTTTTGTGCTTGGAGATGTGGAGTCTTGAAATCTGCTCTGACACTGCCTGGTCACAGATTTTACTATGCAGAGTTGGATGTGTCCCATTCAGTTTCCTCATACATACGCTTTGTAGAATTTTATCATCCTTTAATGATAAAATTAAAGGATTTTTTTTTCCCAAATTATTTAAAGATGGAAACATCTATAAACTACTGATTTTTGACATAATGATTGCTATAAGGAAGTAATTTAATTATTTCATGATTTTTCTTGCATTCTTCAACCATCTTTTTATTTTCCAGACAATTTCTAAATTATTTGGAGAAAACATAGGAAGAGAAGTTTATATTACTTTTTGCCATTTATACTATTTTAGGAAGTTAGAGTTTGTGTCTCCAGAATGAAATTTGTCTTTAAAAAAAAAAGCTGGAAGAAAACTTGCTGTTGCATCAGACCAATGGTGAAACTTATACTGGCCTGGAAAAAGGTTTCTTTTCCTATGATTTTTTAAGCTTTCTCCTGCTGTGGCTATGCTCAAATATTCACTAAAACAAGGCTTGAGAATAACTGCCAATATATTAGAAAAATGAAATATTGGGATATTCGATAGGAGAGGTGAAAATATCTTGTGCCAATTTTCTGCAGTTCACATTTCAATTTATAGGAAAAAAAATTAAGTGAGGGTGGAATTTCTAGCTGACCACTACAGTCAAGCTAATTAGAATATAAAAGACCCCAAACATTTAAAGTATTCACAGTGGAGATGATAGGGAGAAAGAAGTGTCAAAATATTTACACAGTTATAGACTTGGGGGTTTATCTATGAAAAAGTGCAAAGAGTTATTTAAGCAAAGCTTATTTATTCAGGAGGGCGGGTAAAGCAGATAGAGACAATGATTTTTTAAAAATATGTACACAGGAGAGTAATACCTGGATAGAAATCATTGCCATGCTGTAGAGAATCCCTCAATCTGTTGGTTGTCTGTGACAGATATATCTTGTGATTTGGATCTCCTTTTCCACTCCTCCCAAACGGTCTTTGCTCATTTAGATAACTTGTAAATGCTTATTCTATGCTTCTGTTTGTGTGCTTACTAACAGTACAGGAGCCAAAGCTATCTGCACATTTGGATGCCTTTCACATAAAAATGTATTTTGCGAAAGAACAAAGTAAGATGCTGGTTGCCCTTTAAATGCTCAGTATTAGAAGTTCACTAGATATGAAAGACATTTCTGAGGACTGAGAAGTGTTGAATATAAGTACACTATTAGAAAACAGAGGCTTAAGAGAAAGTGTAGGCCACGTAGTTTAACATGACCTTTGTGGAAAAGGTCTTGACAGAGGTTAGTAGGAGAATATCAACTTTATAGTTCATTAAAGGTGTCCAAAATTGCTTCAGTCAAGGAAGGTCTTGCTTAAATATACCTGTTAGAACTCCTTGAAAATAACTCAGGCATGGCAGATAAGTAAAACTTTTCAGATACATTACACTTGGATTTTCAAGAAGTATTTGAAAATGTACCACATCAGAGATTACTGACTAGATAGAAAACCACAGATAAAATAAGGTGCTAGATATAAAATGGGATAAACAGAAAGAGACAAAATTTATCCATGCATGCCAACATAGTAACTTTGAAAGAAATAATGGACAGAGAACACAGGGCTCGGTTTTGAGTGCACTTAATTATGCACTACAGATTACTGGAATGAGGATACGGAAAACAAGTTCTCTAAGGATCTGATCCAAAGACCATTGAAGTCAATGCCTTTGGATCAGAAATCAAGCCTGAGCACCAGTCTACCAATCTATAGCTGTACTCACAGTCTGGATAAAAAAAATCAGAATCAGAAGATTTGCATGCAATTAAATATTTGGGCCAAGTAATGAGGAAAAAAAAAGGTCTGTAAAATTTGACATTCCATAAGTTTGAAGTAATCCCAAATCCCAGGGCAAATGTGTGATCATTAGATTTAGTTTCACTTTGGCTGTGGTTACCTCCACAGTAGGAGAGATATAAAAATTGTCCAAAATATTTACCATTACATATATTTGGGATTTTTTTGTTAACACAAAATGTTGAAAGAGAGAATTCAAAAGCTGATCAACACAAAATGGATATAGAAGACATTAAGGGTAATAGTAGAATATTTTTGAGAAAAATGAAAGTTTTCTGTTCATTTGCAGGTTCGTATAGCAGCCATTATCACAGCAAAAGAGGTGGGCCAGCACAGCTGAGACATAAATGATTTCTTCAGGAAGAAGAAGTTGTCTGAAAAGTGAAAAACTGTTAGAATCCTTTCTAGAAATTTCATCACAGCAGGAAAAGGGATCACAGATAGCTTGCTTCAGAAAGTGACTCAGTGAAATGACAACCATATGTAATGCAGACTCACTAGCAGTGATTAGAATGGTTAGAAATTGCTGGTGGTGTTAGTTGCAGAGGTGATGAGTAATTTTCTCATATCAGAAAGACCTGCTAACTTCCTACAACTGCAGATTTTCTTGGTGTTTGTTTTTCCAAAAATAAGTAGTATAAGTGGGTTCAAAGCATTTTTTTTTTCCTACAGAAACCACATGGCTTTTATTCTGAAGCAATAGGTGAACAAAATTTACCAGGAGGACTGCTTTTCCTAACAATAGCTTAATCAAGTCTAAGCATCTAGAACATGAAAATCATGCTGCTGTGATAGTATTTTCTTAATTTTTTTCAACATTCTCGAAAGTGCAGGGACTATTAGGATAAGTGGAAATGCACATTTCTGGTCTAATGTCCAAAAGAAGATGAAATATTCCCAAGTGTGCAAGAAGAGCATTATCAACTAATTACATAAGCCTCTGTGTGGAAATGCAGACTAATTTTTCCACTCACAAAAAAAATTCAGCCCAGAATATTTGATGGAAGTGTGAGGAATTCTCATCAGAAAAGAGCTCACATCTTCTAAGCTCTCTTTCCAATGTGATTTTGAACTAGGAAAGCCGCTTGTGTATGTTTCTTGCTCTGTTGGAGCATTTGTTGGAGAAGATAGTTTTTACTCATCATCCATAGAGTTGCCAGGATCCTCTGTTAGTAGAGATAAGTGAATAGCAGGTGATACATCAGAACATACCAGGCTCTGTCGTTGGCTGTATGATACCAAAGATCTGTAGATGACTGTAACAGGTTCCTCCTCAGATTCTTAGTGCATTTTTGGCAGGGAGAAGTAGCAACAAGGTAAAGATTGTTGTACTCCTTCAAAGAGGTTAAATAAGTGAATTTCTATTGAATACATTGAAGAGAAATAAACCAATTGACCACTCTCATTGTAGGAAAATGTACAACAGGTCCCAAGGTGCTGCAACAAGGATAAGATTTGCTTATGGCTTCTTCCACAGTGGGATGTGTAGATAATGGATTTCTGTGGCAGTGTTGCTTTTTGTCCCTCATATGTACATGAAAGCACATGTACTCTACAGAGCCAACTGAGAATGTTCTTTGTATTTCTCTCTTCCATTTCTTTTAAATGAACTGATCTGTTATCCTCACTGTGATTCAAATATTGGTTCCACAGGTAATTTAACTGGTAGTAGTTGCTGAGGGTTAGGTTAGAAATGATGGATTAGTTGTGGCTCATACTAATTGTCTCCTGGATAATTGACTCGGGTTTCTTCACTGTCACAGCAATAAATGTAAAGCTGTGCAAGACCAGGATATTAAACCTTGCAGATAAGCTCAGTTGACAGCTATTGTAAATGACAATTACAAAGTCAGTATTGATACAAATTTTATTTTGATAACAGATGTCTTAGTAAATTTGTTTGATTCCTACTTTGCTGGAGGGTTTCTTCCACCTGAGCAGGCAGACCACATATAAAAACTTCAATGTAGCACATTCCTTGTATTCCATTGTCATAGAGTTACTACAGAATTTAAGTTGACTGGTGAGGTTTTTTGGAAAACCAGAGCACAAGGTAATAATTCAATCAAGAGGAAGTTTTTACAGTTACTTGGCTGATCTGTTAAAGTCTCTACTGACATATTATTGTTATTGAAGCCTTCTAGTGCCTAAAGGGGGCTTACAAGGAAGGTAGGGAGGGACTTTTTGGAAGGACATGTAGTGATAGGACAGTAGGGAACAGCTTGAAACTGAGAGGGTAGGTTCAGATTAAGTAATAGGAAGAAATTCTTTACAGTGAGTATGGTGAGGCACTGGAACAGGTTGCCTGGAGAAGCTGTGCATGTCCCACCCCCGGAAATCTCCAAGACCAGGCCGAATGGGGCTTTAAGCAAGGCGGTCTAATGGAAGGTATCCTTGTCCATGGCAGGAGGGTTGGAACAAGATGATATCTTCAAGGACCAGTCCAACCCAAATAATTCTGTGATTCTCTGACTGAGGAGATGCAGCTGTCTCCAAAAGACAAGTCCTGAGAAGGAGCTGTTTGTTTAATAGCTTTCAAAAATTTGTGCCTGTTGTAGATTGGGAGACTGTTACTTCCCTGTTTAAAATGGCAGAATGGATTTCAGCAGATTAAGAGACAATTTTCATTAATTTTATGCCTCTAAATTGTTGAAAAGAGAATCTTCTCTCTTAGAACAAGCCAGTACCAAGAATTAAATAAAATGAACAATCTTCTATGCTTGGACAGGCTAAATCAAAAGAGAGGGAGAGATGGGGGGAATAGGTAGTCTGGCAGGCAGACAGAAAAACAGAAAGAGAAAAATTAGAGGAAAGTGAATGAGAGAGAGAGGAGAAAAATGAACACAATGAACTAAAAACCAAATAGTAAACTAAAACGTACAGAAGAAAGAGACACTACAGGTGCTACTTCAGCATTATTGAGAGTAAAGGGACCTTAATGGTTACTGGGTCCACCTACATTTGGAAGGACTGTAGGGCTTCTAACATAGAAATAAAATTTTAAATTAATCTTTTTTCACTCATTTTAGGCCAAAAATAGAGTCTTAATGGAAGATCAGTCACTGAAGAATTATTTAGGATATTTCAGGGTTTTTTTCTGTATAAAACATATTTTAAGAATAAAGTTCTTGACTTAACAGTTTAACAAAGTCAATAAAACAGCTTTCTGTGTATGGTGAAAAATTCTATAACATACTTTTAATTTTACATTTTAGTAACATTGCTGGAATAATTCGAATCAGGTAATATAGATTAGTAAATCAAAACATCAGAATATTTTTCTTTACATATTTTGAGATGGGAGAAACGCAGGTGTTGGTTTGAATCGCTGCAATTGATTTTAGTCATTATGTATAGTCTGTAGAAATAGCAGATGATCTATGCATATGAAATATTTATGTCAGGAAGATGGTCTTCAGAGTGGATGGGCAAAATGTCTGTTGTAACATTTCTTCTTATGTATTTTGAATATAAGTTTTTATATTTCTTATGGGAAAAGAAAAAGGAGAAAAAGAAGGCAATATTCTTCATGACCTAGATCAACTTTTTCTTTTAAAATAAAAATAATCTATACATTACTACTGTCTGAATACACAGTTCTATTACAAAAAAGTACTGGGTATTAAAAAAATGCAAATATTAACCTTTAACCATGTAGTTTTGACTTTTTAGGCATACACAGTAAATGAAAAGTGATTGCAAATGTTATGCAGAAATATCTTTAAAACCACTTTTGCTGATATATGATCAAAATTCAAAATCCATTTTTACCTACTTCTACTTATCCTGATGTACTTTTTTTACCTCCCTCATTCTTAACCCTTGCCTTCCAAGTGGAATAATTTTAATTCTATGTAATTAATGGAAATATGATACTACTGCTTCTCAATCCCTCCCTTCTTTTTCAAGGGACGCATAGCTCAGGATCTCAATGAAAAACAGTGCCTTAAGATTTTAGCAGACATTAAAACAACCAGGTATTGAAATATATATTGATTTAAACTTTGATATTGTTCTTGAGATAAAGAAGTAAAACTTCTGTCATTGATAATTCTTCAGTTCTTTCTTTGCCTCAAACTAGATCTACACCTGTGTGAGGAGAGTCCCCTATGACTCACATTGGTGGGCATCTGATGTGATGCTCTATTCATTCTTTTTGATGGAATCTAATCACAGGGTTGATATAGGAAATGTAACTTATTAATTTTTGATTTGTTTGCCTATAACTTCTGTGGATACAAAATATAGCTGGGCATGCTGATTGCTTTGCAAGACTGTCACTTGGCTACTGAGACTTGCACCATTAACCCCTCATGTGGCTAAAACTTTAATTGCTCATTTTCTCATCGATACATTCACATAGAAGCATTGATGGTTTTGATCTTAGACTGGAAGGCAAATCACATAAGTACAATCTGCACCCCCAACCTCAATATATATGTGACAAGAATACTGCAAAAACTTTTTACTCTAAAGTGCAAAAAAGGAATTCATACACTATGTGGATTTTTAGTGCTTTTGAATCTTTTAAGTTAAGCAATTATTACATAATTTAACTCAATTTACTGAAGACTCTAGACTAGAATACGCTTGCTTGCATGGATATAATACGATGAGCACTCACTATTTAAAGACAAAAATAAAAGAATACAGATGTGTTTAAAAGACTAAATCAAATCTGTTGTGAGTTTAAAGCTGATTATACAAAAGGAAGTCTGTTTGCAGGACATTGAACTTGCTTAAGTCTGGTGTATTTTTAATCTCATAAATTAAAAAAACTTTAATTATCTTACCAGAGCTACATATTGATTTTTATGGGCTGGCAAAATGAGCTTGAGGCTCATCTATGATAGTACAAACAAAGCCATTTTATTTCAAACCTTTAAGAGGCATTGGAAGAAAAATAGAGGTTCTTCTCATCATCAGCAATACATTTGTTATACATTTGTAAAAAAAAGATTCTTATCTGTTCCATGTAGCTGGTTACAATGAAGATTTATTGGAGAAAATTATTGTCTTTGTTGTTGTTGTTTTGCCATGTTACAGAATTCACTAAATATGCAAAAGGCGAAACCAAACTAGCATGCCTATCACTACAGTTCACATTCTTTCTCAGTAAGCCTAATTAATGAGTTCTTGGATGCTCTCAATTCTGGCTTTGTATTTAAGAACAGGACTTTATTTCTAATTCTTTGTGATTTGAAAGGAGAAGCAGAAGTAATAGCCAAGAATTTTTTCTGAGTTTAGAGCTAATGCAGCAATATTTTCCTTTCATTCTTTCCAAAGTTTTGATAAACTGACTGTTACATAAATTTCTTGTTTTAAATGCATACCACAATTTTTTCACCCACTTGTTTTTAAACAATTCAACTAGTGGGTTTATTTGAAGAATACCTTTATTTCTGTTGTTTATATTTATCCCACACAAATGTTACCAAACAAATGCTTACAATGTTTTAGACATTGTGCAGCTGAAACGCAAATGACTGGAACCAAATATTTCAGATCTCCTGCTTTGCTCCTGTCAACATCAACACATTTTCATGACTGTTTTAAGGTGTTCTCTTTGGGCTACTGGAAAGCTCTTTAAATGACGAGATGAAGTTGGAAGAAGGAATAACACAAGTTTATAATGAACCTCCAGAAAGGAATAAAAATTATTTTACACTGTGAAACAGAGAACTTTATTAAAAAGGTCTGTCATCAGAATCATTTTAGATCTTATTTCTGTCATATTTTTCTCAGTTTCCTAGCATTTTCATGTCTTCCCTTGAGGGATGTCTGAACCTGAACTGCACTGCTTGGCCTGATGACATAATCTGATGCAATTAATTATCTTTCTTTTATGCTTTGCTCCTTTTTAAAAATTTGAGATTACTGGGCTATATCACTGTTCTCTGGCTTTCACATAAATCAATAAACTGTGATTTATAGACAATAGCTAGGATTAATAAAAACAATACAGAATTAAATTTTGACAAATTATTGTGTCTCTTCAAAGAAGGAAGACAAAATTCTTAGGAAACTATACAGTCATATCAACAGTTTCACATTTTAAGAGGAGAATTTATACAGAATTTGAGGCAGTTTTGATGAAATTAGGGGTAGTAAGAATAATCTTTTTTATTTAGGTTAATCCCTAAAATACACATATACTCCTTTCTTGACTTCCAACACCTCTGTTGGTTTACTGTATGCTTCCGCAATCTAGAAATTGGACTCCAAGTTGTTCTTCCTGTCCATATTCCCCCTTCAAATGTTATGAGGTACAGAGTAGGCAAAATTGACTGATATCTCTCAACACTCTTAAGTGATGTGTTCTGTATCCCATGGGAATTTGACCTCGTCTCCTTCCATGTCAATTTACTAGTACTGACAGGAGACAGCACAACTTTCATCATTATACCCTATAACATAAAGGAGAACATGCTGAGCTAGCAGACTATAAAATCTAAATCTGTGCCTATCCTACCTGTTGTCTACTTTAAAAGCATTACTTTGTTCTTCCCCACAACACTCATGTTACAGAAGAAAGAAAAATTTCTTACATTTTCTTTGGAATACATTAACTGAGGTTACACCAGGCTACATCTGGGAAGACAACCTAGTTTAGCACAAAGCTCCAAGTATTGCTCAGACACTCTGTCTGTCAGAATTAAAGTCCTAAACTGATGTCTGTTGCTGTCTCATCTGCTATAATCAGACGATGCTATTCCCTTCTCATAAATTTTATTCCTTGCCAGTCAAGCAAAAACAGTGTTCTAAACCTCTGGCAAAGTGCATGTTATTCTACTAGATAATACAGCCCTTCAGTTTGTGTAATGAACCTTTAGTATGTCCAAGGAGTATTCTTTGCAATCCTACTAACATGCATTTTTTGTGCTTTCTTCTCTTTCCCCACTACGTCCTCTAGCAAGTTACTTGTCTCATTTAGAGAAACAATTAGAAAGTTAAACTTGCTATTTAAAACAAAAGCGCGTCATCTCAGTGATAACATCATACAAAACACCAGTACAAGTCTTTTGCTACATTTCTCTTTGAAATGATAGAAAAAAGTCATTAAAAATTAGAACCACCTGAGAAATTGTCCAGTTGCCTGGTGTGGCAGCGTGGCAGAACTTAGGAGGTGAAAGACAGAAGCATTCCTGTACGCCTAAGAACAACCTGCTCCTTCAGACGCATGTTTCTGCCTTGATCAGTACAAGTTAGTGCTCAGTAAGTTCAAGGACAACACTAAGGTGGATGGCAGTGTAAATCTGCTGGAGGGCAGGAAAGCTCTTCAGAGGGATCTGAACAGACTGGATTGTTGGGATGAAGCCAACAGTATTGAGTTCACTAAGATGAGGTGCTGGGTCTCACATTTTGGACTCAATGACCCCCTGCAGTGCTACAGCCTGGGGGAAGAGTGGCTGCGGGCCTGCTTGGCAGAAAAGGACCTGGAGATGCTTTTTGGCATCTGGCTGAACATGAGCCAGCTGTGCCCAGATGGTCAAGAAGGCCAATGGCATCCTGGACTGGACTGAAAATAGTGTGGGCAGCAGGACCAGGGCAGAGGCTATCCTCCTGTGCTCGGCACTGGTGAAGCTGCATCTCAAATCCTGTGTCCAGTTCTGTATCCCTCACCACAAGAAGGGCATTGAGGTGCTGGAGCATGTCCAGAGAAGAGCAATGGGGCTAGTGAAGGGTCTCAAGCCCAAATCCTGTGAGGAGTAGCAGAGTGAGCTGGGAGTAAAGAAGGATCTTAAGAGACTCCCTACAGTTGTGAGTGGCGCATGATGTGATTCCTGGGAATGGTGCTGTGCAGGGCCAGGTGTTTGACTCAATGATCCTTGAGGGTGAGTTCCAACTTGGCATGATCTGTGATTCTGTGGTTATATGATTCTGTGATTCATAACATTTGCAGTTTTCTTGTAAAATGTCCATGAAATGACATGCCATTAAAACCTGGATATTGTGTTAGTGCCGTTGCACTTCATTTTCTTTCATGTCTTTTTATGTATAAATTCTAAGGAAGGACAGATTTTATTCTCACCTTTGGTGTTGCATGGTGCTTCTCTGCCCATCATTACAGAAGATGAACACCATACACAGAGCTTAGCTACACTATCACCATGCCAAAGTCCATACAAGAAATCTGAAGCAGAATGACATCTTGAAACCAGACTTTCCAAAATCAAGGCTGTAATCCCACTTGTCAGGTCTTCTTGATTCCAAAAGAGTCAGAGTAGAGCTGACCTTTAACATTTTCATGGTCCCATAAAATTATAGTGCAGATTCTGGCTCAAAGTGAACACACAGTATGTGTGAGATGAGGAAAATGATGTTCATTATTTAGGTACTATGAATATGAGGAAGCAATAGAAAAAGCCATTTCAATTAAACTATAAATTAAGCTAAAATGAGAAAAGGAGCCAAAAATTAAAAAATGCATATACATAAGAGGTGGAAGAGATTATTGTCTTCATCCCAGACACAATTGCTTATATTAAAAAAGAAATCCATGGTTGGTGGTGTGAGAATGGCTGCTATACTGACATGGATTCTCTGCCACAGAAAATATTACAGAATTTGTGCTCTGTTTATGGCTGCTTGGAGAGGTATTCTTTAATTCAGCAATGAACTGAGGCTAGACTTTGCATGATAAATGCTATGGCAACGAATCCATGTTGTGTGGAATACCTTTGTAGATTAAACTGCTTTGATTCGTGCATTGCAGCTCATACAAATGGATGATAACATACGTATAATCAATAATTCATCTATATGAGTCACATTCCCTGTAAACATCCGCCATCAGAAATATTTATATTCATTGCCACATGTACACATAACACATGCATTAATGTGCACACATATAAGATGCCTGCAAGCATATGCAAGAATATGCAGAGGAGGATTGTGGATTTTTGTGCCTTTCTATTAATTTTAAAGACTGATTTCTGCTATTTTGACATATGCAAGTACAAAGATTAGGACTTTGGAATATTGCATTGGTAGAAAAAATTACATGTGGGTCTCCCTGTAAATCATTCCAGATTAAATATTGCTGCTCACTTATTCAATATATGCTTAGTCTGTTAAACTGCTTCACTAATCTAATTACAAGTTACTTTTTAAAATAGCTTTTGTAAGCAGTGAAAAGTAATTGTTGGGGTTGTAGGTGACTGTCATACCGATTTACTAAGGCAAAGTAAGTTTTTCATAATAAAAATAAGCAGATTTGTTTAAAATGCAACATATGAAATCAAGTCTCACACCAGCAAAGTTCCAAAATTTCCATTTTTTGGAACTTCTCTCCAAACATACCCCGGGGGGCAGAATGGGGGAAAGAAAGTGAAGGAAAAAAGGTCTACAACAGAATCCCCTGTTCTATCAAGCTTTTTTTTTTCCCAAGCATACATATACAAAACTTTCATATATGTGTGCTTGGGGTTGGTGATATATGATCAGACAAATACACTTCTTTGTACAACCTTTCTGATGCCTTTCTGCACTCAGGGTGCATTTTCACCCTGTGTACCTGCCTGTCCCTCCTTCAAAATCAACCTGCAGTCCAAAGAGGTGACATTGAGAGCTGGGAGGATGGTGGGGAATAATCAGATGCAGGTGTGGGAGTGCTTAGAAGAACTGCTTTGAGGTCCAGAAAACTCTTCCAAAGGTTTTTGCTGCCAAGAGGAAATCAGTGTCTGGATCTTCATTTCAAAAATGTAAAACTAGGAGTAGTGATGACTTGGTATCCTTGTTCATGAAATACAGCAACAGAAGGGTGCCAAGGCTGGATCCAATCCTGCATCAGCAACAACCCAGGAGGAGAGGTGTGATTGCTGCAGGGCTTAGGTTCAGAAAAGGTGTGTTAAATTGTACTGCTCTGTACTGCAGTGAATGGAAGGCATTTGCATTCTCTGGACTTGGAATTTGCAGTCTTAACTTGGGGCCCTAAAACTTCCTCAGTATTCAATGGAGGAGAGCCAGACTCATTGAGTGGGATTCACAACAAACAGCATATTCACTGCTGCAGCATTAAGGGAACGCCAAAAAATAGTTGAGATTATGGCTTTACAGTCTCTTTGCTCTAGCAAATGCCTCTGTTAAAGGCAATACCCCTTGTCCTCCTAAGGTTACTCAATCCCTTTTCTTTGTAAAAAGCACAAGTGTATAACCAAAGGAAGAAACTTATCCAGATGGAAAAAACCTTTTTTTTTTTTTTTTTTTTGGATTCACAGACCATGGCTCTGCTTGAGGTGGTGAGCCACTGGGGACACTGGTGATGAAAGCAAGACTATCCTCATAAGTCTAGTGGAAACCAGGACTTTACATAGTGTTACCACCTTCAAGACTCAGCTCAGTAAAGAAACAAACTAATTCACCTGATATAACTTTATCCAACTGGAAGTAACACAGCTGGTCTAAGCTAATCATCTCTGCTAATCATTTTCACCTTACAGTCACTGGAGGAGAAAAACCTTGCAGATGGTGTTTCATCCTTTGCCTCCAATATTTCAGGAGGGGATGAACTGATGGTTGGAGGTTCATATCCAGTGATTGCTTAACTCAAGTTCAAGTCATAATAACAGTGCAAGTGTGACTACGACATATATGTTCAAAATACACATAAGATCCCCCATTCTGAGTCACATATATAAAAAGGTAGGGCTCATCATTTAAATTCCAAGTGGCAGAACAAATATGGTCACTTCTGAAGTGCTGCAGTGTTTCTTCTGGCATTTGAGACAGCTAAGGAAAAGCTACCACAAGTGTGCTTATGTGTGGAGGTGACACACTTCTGATTGCAATATAGATATGATCTGAGAATATGGCTGTACTGCAAACAGCAAAGAAAGATCTAGACACCTAAGATAGCTCTCAATAATCTCAGAAGGTCCAAGAAGAAAAGTTACATTGGAGATATTGCCCACACTACTGAAAGAAGTATGACACATAAACTTGAAGGTGCCAGGGGTTTAAAAGCTTTTTGCTAGCCTAGCTTCACAAATCGTTCCTTTAATTATAAGCTTTTGTGTAATATTTTCAAGTAGGAAACCGATAATCCTTTGAGAAGTGAAATCTGTTCAAGAAAACTCTATATAAACTGCCCACTCAGTGAGCTGGAAGATAGCAAAATCCTACAGCAAACAAATGAACAACAAATAGAAGCAGAAAAATATTTATTTTATCACTTCAGCAAAGTGTTTACCCAGTTAATTGTTTAGAATTGGCATATGTACAAGATATTTTGTTGTAAGTGTATAATTTCTCCTTAAAATAGGAGGACAAAATCTCAGCTGAAGCTGTTTGGCTTTTACATTGTAGAAATTCCATGAGGTAACAAAAGCAGTGGAAAAAATCAATTTGTTGTGGCTTCGACAGCTCTATGCAAGCTTTTTCTTTTTGCTTCATTGAAACTGTCTTTAAACTGAAATAGGGGAGCCAGTTCGCTACAAGTGGTCAACAGCTTTTCTGCTTGTTTATGTTATTTACCACAGGAATACAATAAAAGTTCATGACCTACCTGACATAAATCTAGATTACTAAAATGTTACATGTGTTTTCAACTGGGAAAGTTGCTGTTTGAGCTAATAATAGGTTTCTTCAGCTGAAATAAAGATGTGGACTGGAACAAATTGACTATCTGGATAGAAACCACCATCTTCTCCTGTGTGCGGGTAGTTCACAAGCATAATAAAAATCCAGAGCATTAATATTAAGTCTATGAGGATGGTTTGGGCTTTAGTTTAAGATCAAGGAATATCTGTTCATTTCCATGGCCTGACAAAAACCTTGAAGTCTCTTCAGACGTTTTTTTCATGCCTATTTGGAGTCCTTTGAACTCCCTGTAAATCTCTTTTTCTGAGGCTGATGTCACCAGTTTAGGAAGGAAAAAATAGTGAAGCACAGCCTTATGTGAGAGGGTGATTTGTTACATGACCCTCTATTTGCAAGCCTTGATCTGAAAGAGGCATCAAGCCTATACAACTAGTAAAAATACCTTAAAATTATTGTAGTTGAATCTTGAACATCTGTGTTCTTAATCACATGTACTTTAAATTTCAAGTTTCTTTGTAAGGGATATTAATAATAGACTGTTAAATTAAACATAGCATAATCGATGCATTGCCATCATTAAGCCTCTATACATATTTACATGTGGTAATTAAATTCTGCTTCATATTTGTTGGTTTTCTTTTATAGGAGAGCAAGAGAACCTCATAAAAATGTATGTTAACTTTCAAGGACTTTATAAGAGAAATTCTTCATACAACATTGATGCAGCTTGATCAAGCCTTGTCATACTTGGATTAACTTAAGCCTACTACTGAAGTTATAAGGTATCCTATGGAAATGGAGCCAGTGTATTCTGCTATGGAAAAAGATTGAGGTTACAGTGAAAAACTCATTGTATCTGTTTGAAATTTTAGTCTTAGATACACCAATAAATAAAGAATGGTGAAAGATCCAGGCATCCACTCTTTGTGGCAAATGAGAAGAATTAAGTTAATTTATGAATTCTGAAAAAAAAACCAAACAAAGCAAACTGAAGAAAAACAAAACAAAATAAAAAACTTCTGTCTGAGCAATTTAATCAGAGCATTTAGTAACATTTTGACTGCTGGGAACATTAAACACAGCCTTTTACCAAGCTAAAAAGCAATAGACTATGAAGGAAAGCTAGATTTAAAATATTTTTAGTGACGATGAACATATTTCCTCATTGTGAATTTTTACTTCATGTAAACCTTGAGAAAGAAAACTGTGTTTCATACATTGCTGAACTGCATCTTGGAAGTCAAATGCATGGGGGAGCTCAAATGGCACAATCAGGATCCACATTCACATCAAAAAAAGCCATGTAGTTTCTGTTGCCTTGTAGAATGATCCCAAAAGCCTGAACTGCAAAATATTTCCAGGGCAACTTGAAAAACAAGCAAGTGAGAACTCCTGACCAGCCCTGGTCATTTTATAATTTATATATAATTTATAACAGATTTATAATCATTATATAATTTATAACAGATTTTCTTCTACCTGTCCTTGCAACTCAAATCTGGGCTTACTCTTTTGCATCAAAAAGTCTCTGTCCCTAGTTGGGTCTTAATATCTTCTTTAGCTCCCAAAGAACACTTTTCCAAAATTTCCTTGGTTAGATTACAAATAAAGACTCCTGGAGCTATAAGGAAAGCAGGATAATAAAGACTCCCTTCTTAGAGAAAGGCAACTCAGAAAAATCTCAATATACCTCTGTGCGTAACAGTTACTGTCCTTTAAAACTCATTTGACATTATTCATGAAACAAGGATAGGTCTATTAGGATGGTCAGTTTTCTGTGGTTTTTTCTGTAAATAAAGGATACAATTAAAAAAACACATATCCTAAAGGAAGATTTCTATACATTCTGTACTCATAGGCTATAATTCCATCTTTAAGCTCAAGTGGTTAAAAAAGTTTTTCATTGTTTAAATCTTTAAACCGTAACAATATTTCCCCATTGCTATAAATTCTATTTAATTACTAATCCCATGAAAAACTGATAACTGCTAGTCTTCCATAATGCAATCCTTTCATCTCCAAATAATGTAGAGGTAATATGCCACTCTTGAAAATCTTTCTTTAATCCTTTTTCCTTTTAGAAAACAGAGCCATGAAGATTTATCACAGTTCCATAGATTTCAAAAGAAGGCTAGGGCTTTGTGATGTCAATCCATAGGACCGTAAAAATGCTACTTTGCCAGAGCTATATTGTACTTCTAAACTGGAATGAGGAAATTGATTTGCAGTAGAATATATCTTATTACTCAATTACCATATCAGGCAAGCAAAGTCTTTGTTCTACTTTTTTTCGTCATTTCAGTTTTTAATCACTAAATGAGTTTCAATAATGCAAGTTTGAGTATTTCATAATTTTATCTTCATATACTCGAGGTATATTTTTTCCCTGACTTCCATTGTATACGTATTTTTCCTTACAAAACGTGCTTGTATCCAGTTGTAACTGTTCACATCAATTAACTCTTTATTTTTTGCTACTGAAATAATATAATATGAAAAAAACAAGTCTCTAATGCTTTATAATGTTAATTTTAATTTACCTGAGCAACATTCTTGTCACTTTTATTTCCGAATATTTTCATGACTGTCTTTTTACTGTTTTACAGTTACATGGATGTTGAGTAAAGATGATGAAAAAATCTAGGTAGCTTGTCTGTACTCATCACATACCAATATGCTTTCAAAAGACTTTGCTATCCCAAAATCAATAATTACTGCCTTAAAATTTCACATTTCCTTGTCTGCAACTAAAAGAGACCTCTTAAAAAATGATGAAACCAAAACACAACAGAAAAAGTAACCACATATCAATAGTAGATTGCATGCCAAACATACTTTCAAAAATGAAGGAAAAAAATTAAGTGTCTGCACCTGAGGCAAGACTGCCCCTTAAACAAGCTTAGGTGAGATTCAAGCTCCTTTCAAAGACGAGTTACTTGCCTTAAATGACTAAGCTCATATAATGTCAGGTAACACAAAGATTGCTCTTTGGAATTTCCTATGTGATCCATGAAACAACAGAGCGCTGTAAGAACAACAGCAGAATTATCTGGCTCTGCTGTTGATACAGATATATTTATTGCTGTTGAGACAAGGCTTACAGAAATATTACTCCAATACCTTTGAGCTGCAGATTTCTTTAAAAGAAAATATCAACCCACAGACATAAAAACCAGATAATGTCTCTTTTCTTCTCAGCCTGGGAAGTCTCTCCCTCGTTCTGTCTCTCCCTCTCTGTGCAAGAACCGCCTTGCTCATACAGTTCCGATGCAGTGGAGCATGGCGTCATGAGATGCTTATTCCTGAATTTAAATGGAGTGTAACGATAGCGATCCTCCGTGAAAACAAGAATAAGGTCCTGATCGGGTTTAGGCCACCTTCAGTGCCATCGGAAAGTGAAATAAAAGGATTTGGCAATTCCACGATCAGCTTCAGTGTGGATCTCCCCAGTTGCAGTGGATGTGACCAGCGGGGTACCGCGCAGTGCTCCACATACGCGTAGCCATACATATAGGCACAGGCGCACGTACAACTTCCTTGCATGCTGAAGCAAACTCCTCCCACGCTCTGCTCCTGGTGCACATCTAAATGGCTGTTTTATACGTATTAACCCTGTGAAACGCTGTAGGACTTTGCTATTCACCTCCCAGATAATAAACTATCCGTTTGCAAGCCTGTCACACAGTTCACAGATCAAAGAATCAAGGTGTCAACAGCCTTCTTTAGTATAGATATCACTGGTTCTTTACTGCCTAGTTATGCTGGCATTGCCCTTAGACATTTTTTGTCTTGAGGTTACTTACCCCATTCAAGTACTCTATTTTCCTTTTCACTGCATCTGTGCTACAGGCTTGCTGGCTGAAAAAATATCACAGAAAAAAATGCAGCAGTGCCACCCTTTCCCCCATTATTCAACTCACTATCCTTCCATCCTGCCTGTCTACTTTTGTACACAGTTTTCCTGTTTAAAAATAAAAACAAAACAACAGAGTAAATGAAAGCATAACTAAAAATTTTAGATTAGAATATAATAAGTGTAATAAGCAGATCTTTATTAAAAAAAGTTTTAGAGAGACTTGCTTTATTTTTTTGTATCTTCAATAGTTTTTAGGTTGTAATTGCAATTCTATGTGAAAAAAAAGAGGGAGGGAGACGCACGGACGGGGAGATGGGCAGTCTGGCTGGGGGTAAGATTTATACTTCTTTAGTAAAACAAAAAGGTCCCTCAGTTTTCTGGCTGTGCTCTCTCCATACCTTACTTAAAAAGGAGGCATGGTGAATAAGTTCATGTACAACTCTTTCTGCCAAGACAGTGCATGTGCCAGTAATTTATTAGCAACGGGCTACAGCTGTGATCTCCAGCTCTTACGCTGGTTTGGTATTTCAGTAATTACCACAGTTTCATTAACATTTAAAGGGAATAGTCAGCTCAATATCTCTAAAAGACTATTTTGTACAGCGTGGATCCATTTTACATTTGCATTTGACATTTGATAATCTCTACACATAAGCTCTGAGCCAGAGAAAAGAGATGTCACACACACAGGAAAAATTAACCCAGATGTAACTTCTCAGTAAATCTATGAAACTTTAGAATAAATGTCCAAGACTTGTAGTGTTATGAAGAACACCTATTTCCCAGTTTTAAATTAATTTGGAACATGAAACATCACTTTTATGTCTTTGTTTTGCACTTGTGATATTTCTGGATATGGAAAAGAAATTGAAGCAGGAGGACAGAGGAATAGTAAAAAAATCAACAAGTCAGATATGTGTATATATTGTCTATTTTTATTTAGTAAAATCAGACACATTTATGAGATATCAGCTTTATTTTATAGCAGTCTTCATTTTAACCTATCATTCTCCTCAGCAACTGCATTTTTATCTTGAACAGCTGAGGCAATTAACTAGACTCCATAAAGAAACCACACTGGCATCAGCATAGAAGTAATAGAAGGTAAACAGGAAACAGTAAATAAAAGTCACAGACAGGTTTGAGTTGATGAACATGAGAACAAACATTCATAAATTCTGCATGCCTCATGAACTTTAGCAGTAGACTGTTCTATAGAAATGTTAGCTTCAGCAGTAGTGAGAAAGAAAATTGTTAGGAGCTACTGGGAAAAAAATAAGGAACAACGCATAAAATATCACTAATTGCATAAACCTAGAGTTTTTACATATCCTGCACAGTAAATAGTTCTGATCCCCCACAGCTGAGAAATATGGAAGAAATGGAGAGGGATCAGTGCAAGGTGACAAATGACAGAGTTATTTCCTTGGGAGAAAGGATCAAATAGACGCAGACTACTCAGCCTAGGGAACTAAAAGAATGTTGTAATAGACTTGTTTGCAGTGATGTGACCTTGCAGAGAAAGTAAGGTGACATACTAAACTAAATGTGATACCTAATCCTTCACACACAGTGTGGTTCAACTATAAAATTTCTTGGTATAGGGTGTGTGGATGCAAAACCAAGCTCCTCAGACAACAGAATTTTGTGTGGCAACCTAACCACTGCCAATCTGTGTTGCTCTGTGGTTGATTTTATCCATGACACTTGGGAACCCGTTGTCTTTCAAACCAGCCAAGGGGAATGGCCAGTAAAGAGCAGATCTTACGTTTTTTGTGATGCCAACTCCCCACAGCCATCATAAGACACAGCTGCACTATTGCAAGAATCAGGGACAAACAGTGGTCATATCTTCAGAGGGAACTATGGATCACCAAGGACCCCAAAGCACTCTGTCACTCTTACTGAGAACTCTCCAGCAGAAGTCTGTGCATGCCTCACTTGTTGCATTGGATATGAAGACTTCCCTTGGGGGTGAGGATTTAGGTGTTTCCATGCTAACTGGAATGTATATAACCTGAGGAGCATCTGTTGGTCCCCACTCCCAACAGATCAAGACTGGAACCATTACTCCAACCACAGACATCAAAATTGCAATGATCAAGTCTCATTGCCCTATCCATGGGTGGTGAAATATTTCTGCTATCTTTTCTTGTTTGTTCCTTCTCTTTCATGATTTTTCTTATGAATTCTCTTCATGATTTTTTTACAGTTTTATAGAAAATCACCAAAATGGCCATGTATCTCTTTCCTGTTGAAATTTTTAAAATAAATCTGCCTCACATACACCAGCCATTCAGTACCATTTCACTCTAATTCACCCGAAGGGATTTATTAACAGGAACATCACTTACCCTGCCTCCCAGGCAGGTTGCAACATTATACTCCCACGAGATGAAGACTATTTTCTCTCTAGCCAAAGAAATTCTGAAGTACTGGATTTCCTGGAGGCTGGCAGAAAATTCTGGAGGGCATTCACTATAATCCTTGTAATGTTTGAATATTCTTTCCTAAGGATCTATTTTTGCCTACTATCAGAAATAATATGGATACTGAGAAGATGGTTGGTGAGTCTGACAAATTTTCTGTTCTTCTGAATTAGTTTTATCAATCCCCTGAAGGAGCCAGGAAGCACATTGTGTCATTACTGACAATTCAAATGGAGTTGCCTGTTTCTTCCTTTGTTTCTTTTATGTCAAGAAAATTGCTTCACACAAAGGCCTTAGATTGCATGAAAGACAAAATAGTTAATTTGTATTACTTTCAAAGAAATAATTTTAGAAATTCAAACTGTTCTCTGAAAGCCTTCTCACTGAAGCCTGCTGAAAATGTCAAGACCAACCAATCTGAATGTACCAACTGGATAATAGTTAGGCAAGATTGCTTTGAAACAGTGTCATGTCCCACCAGATCTAGCCCTTAACAATACAAGAAGTCAATACAAGAAACCATTTGACAACTCAGTATAATATCAGTTTGAATTACATTAATGTCATTCTGGGAAAACGGGGAGGAAAGTTAAGCACCTAAATATTATCCTGTGCTACATCTCTGTATCGTGTCCATTTAAAAAAATGTGTATTTCCTGAAGGAGGCATAGCTAGCAGAGTTCAGCCAGTGGAGCTTTGAAAATTTGGACTAACTGACAATTTGACTGGAGCTTTTTCTTTAAAAGAGTAATGACTTCAAAATTAATAAATCTTTTGTTACTGTTGTCAGATACCAACTGAAAATTTTCTATTTCACTGTGAAAGAAACAGAGTCTACTCTGCACAATAAACAATCAATATTTACTTAAATGAAATTCTACTATAATTTATGTCCAAAAATTGTGGAATATTTACTTTAGTACATGAGTCCAATATCATGAAGCTATTTCAGAAATAAATTCCTGTAAAACAAAACTGAAAACATTGTTCCAGATCTTTCTAGCAAACAGAGAAGCTTAAAATCTGTAAGCATCAAGACAGATTTGGAAATGTAAAAGTATTAATATAAATTACTGATAGTCTCTGGGTGCTGTTTTAGTAGCATGTTCATCCCCTTGCTGAAACACTGGGCTGCTATATTAGCTGAAAATGGTGTCCTGTAATTTTCTAGAGAAATGAAGGAATTCTGAAAATAAAAATTCATTCTATCAGTGCAAGTTAAATTATTTTTCCAGTCCTTTATGGCACTAATAGCTCTTTCTCAACATTTTAATGTCAAAGATGTAATTAATTTTTGGATTTTAAAATTTCTGATAAATTCTGTAGTTCATTGTCTTTGTGCAGCTGATTTGCTCTTCACATAGAGTCTTTTTTAGAGAGCTGTGAAAAATAGTCCTGTGTTTGTGTTATGACACAAGGGCAATTGAGCTCCAATCTCATCCAGATAATTTGATCTGAGAACTAAAACACTTTGTTGAATATATGTTGTGTGGATTTAAAGTGCAGCATCAGCCTAGAAACAAGGTATTCACAATTTCTATGCATTTTAAACAGGTTGAGAGTTTTAGTCTTAATTCTCATTGATTGAAAAATGAGGCTGCACAAACTATATATCTCACTGTGCTGTCATAGAATGGCTTTAGTATATTTTCCAGGTGTTCAAAAAAAATACAACACAAAAACTGTAGCATTCTACACATGTGCTTAACATGGAGTGTTTTGGGTAATATTAGAGACTAATTTTCTGGCTGAAGCACAAAATTGTAACAGATATCCTCTTGTCAGAATTTACGTACAAAGCCATACGGTTTTAAAAATGAGGTAAGAAGGAAGAGACATGGAATTTTCTGTAGCAGAAACCTCTTTTTCTGTTCTCCTTCCATTAAAATACTTGGAATTCACAGCAGAAATTGAAAATTTGTTACATGACTCTCATAGCACCTGACTAAGGCAAACACCTGAGATGTGTTCAGCTGGACATGATCTCTCCTAACACTGGGGAAAGAAACTTACCATCTCCAGGTTTGATGTGAGCTTCTGCCATGACCCAAAACAGTGTATAAAGTGAAATGATTTGTTCTCAGATGATAGATGTTATAAAAGAGGTTGCTAACCATTGAACTGGAAGTGAGAAAGGCAGAGGAGGCTGCAAATAGCTCAATACCAGTGGACTACAGGGAGTATTGGGGCCTGCCAGTGTGAATGTCTCTCACCTTCTGCCTTGTTGGCAGCAAATCAAACACAGAAACCAGTAGGAGAGCAGTGCGGGAGAGAACTACATAGAAAGCTACCAGTTTTGGCTGGGAAATGGCAGTCACAGTCATGTGTGCATGTGTGTGTGTTAGTTTGTGACAAGTTCCAATGTAACCCACGTCCCAGAAGAATTTCTTCCTAAAATGTAATCTGAATCTGTAATGCTGAATCCCCTTTGTCCTATCACTACAGGCCCTTGTCAAAAGTCCCTCGTTAAAAATCCCTCTCCAGTTTCCTTGTAGGGCACCTTCAGGTACTGGAAGGCTGCTATGTGTCCCTGCAGCCTTCTTTTCTTCAGATTCAACAACTCCAGCTTTGAGCCTCTGTTCATAAGAGAGGTTCTCCAGCCCTCTGATCACCTTTATGGCCCTCTCTGGACTAATTCCAACAGATCTGTGTCCTTCTTGTGCTGGGGACCCCAGATCTAGATGCAGCATTCCAGCTGGGCTCTCTTGAGAACAGAATGGAGAGAGGGAAATCATCTCCCTTTGACCTGCTGGCCACATTTCTTTTGATGCAGCCCAGGATATCTTTGGCCTTGTGGGCTGCAAGTGTATATTTCTGTCTCATCTTGAGTATCTCGACATTGAAAATAATTTTTCTGTTTCTTTTTTTGGCTTAATCAATTTAAGCACCAGAGAATTGCATGGAACGTTTCCCCAAATAGGTTTCATGGGCAGATCAAAGTTGCCATTATCAAAGAAAATAAGACTTGTTAGACTGGATTTTACCACACATTTGTTGGTTCTTGCCTTGGGCAGCAGATTCACAGTTCAGAGAAAAATGAAATCCTTAAAGTACATTTTGCCAGTTGAGAAAAGGTGAAAGAACAGAAAACTGTTTGGAAAGGTAGGCAAAATTTTTACTTTTCCAGACTTCTACTTGAAGATTAATTGATGTTATATTGACTCTGTCCACAAAGCTAAACATCATTAAACATCATTAAACATCAATACCATAAATAACAAATATTTAAAGAAACATTATATGATAAACTCTCATCTATAGCATAAATAACATCTGTGACTTTGTAAAATATCAATTCCATGGGTTAAATATATGCATTCAAGAGTAAACTTTATCTCTGTTTAAGGCAAAGAGCTCTTTAATTTGGTATCAACTTGTCTTCACTTTCAGCATAAGTTCTGCCCTACTAGAGACCTGAACCTGACTTTTGTATAAAATCTGCACTTTGCAATTTTTGGGGTCAAAATTATGCATACCCAAATGAATGCAGCAGAATACTGAGACAAAATCATAAGGGATAATTCATCAATTTTTTATCCAAATGATTGAACTGAAGATGAAGACTTTTCCACACAGAAATTGATAACCATACCATACCATACCATACCATACCATACCATACCATACCATACCATACCATACCATACCATACCATACCTCTAGATAAGAGGGAAAAAAGTATATCTAACTTTTCTAGGGCAAAATCACACTAAACAAACAAAATAAAGCAATGAAAACCACCTCAAAACTAGAAAGTACAGAAAACCCCCTAAACTCTGAAAGTCAGATGTTCCAACTTTTCTCCTTACTATCTGGAACTGTTTTGTTATAAATTAATAAAGAAGTAGAGTAATTTTTTTTTATGCCTCACTACAAAGTTGTTTATATCCAAGATCAAATTTTCTATCTATTGAAATGGATAAAGGGAAGCTCTAACAAAATAAACTTTTCTAAAAACTAATGCAACTACAATTTGAAATTCTTCTAGCTGATGTAACAGACTGCCAGGATTTGATTAGCTACAGCAAGGGCTGGGTTCAATTTCTAGGGGTCACATCAAATTGAGCCCCCATCTAAAAACCTGAGAAAATTAAATTAAACTGTCTGGGTGCTCACTGAGCTGTACTTCTCCACTCTCAAATGATGAATCAACTGGCTTAATGAAAGAGTAAGGTGTTGAAGAGAGTTAAAAAAGAGGAAAACAGGCATATAAATAGCACAGCAGACTAGTTGGCTCTCTTTGCTAAACAAAAGATAGCATTCACTCTTGTTGATAAGAGAACTACTGTGGAAGCTGATGTCCTTGCTAACTTCTTCCACAACAACAGAATATTTACGATGTTTGCCAAATTTGCTGGTAGTATCACCTGTTCTTGTAGGTAGTTGACATTGTAGTTGAACGTTGAATGATTGTAAAAGATCCTATTGGAAGTATCAGGGAAGACAAGTCCATTGTATTCCTCAAAAACTCCTAAGCCAAATACTGATGCTTTTAATCTTTCCTTCCCTGCTTTGCTCCTTTTATGTGGACCATTAACTCCCACCCATCTCTGGCTGTGCTGAGTGTGGAAAAACTGAATTATATAATCCTTAATACCTCATAACTCCTCATGAAAAGGACAGCACCTGGTATAACTTCTCCTCCAAAGTTGTTTAAACCACTATTTATTTTATTGTGAAAAATCACTGTGATTCCAAAAATGACCCATGTACCCCCTTCCCTAGCATTCCCCATCAGCAACTGTCAGATAAATTATCTATTTCCAGGGACTAATATTTGCCAAAAAGAGAGGAGAAAGAGCTGAGTAACCTGTGTAGTAGACATTCAATGTCAGCTATTATCCAGCTGTCCCAGTCCTGTGAGATGTGCACTGACCACTCCAGTGACTTTTTTTTCTGCAGTGCTTTGTGGTCTCAACTAGGTCATGCAGTACACAGAATGTATTGCCTTCATAAGCCATTTGAGTCTGATGAACTGGCAACTGGAACAGTTTTCAGGAAGATGGGGGAAGCATGTTTGAAAATTCATAGGCAGAGTGCGACATCAAACTCAGGCCTGCTGTGTTCAGGGTATTTGTTGGTGCTATCCAGTTGTCAATTGTACAAAAGGAGCAGTGACATCCTACTTCCCCAACTACAAAATAAATGAGGAAGGAAGCCTGCTGTGGAATGTTTTGGGCTAGGGCCAACAAAGTCATCAAGGAAGTTCTCCTTTGCCTTGGGTAGTGCAGCCAGGAACTCATTTACAGCCTTTTGCACTTGCCAGCTTTCAGGAGCTTTTAGTGAGGTCCTTGCTGTTCTGGTTCTTACAATTTCTATTGTAAAGCACTTTCTTCAGGCATTGGTAAAGTAATAAAAGCATCTAATGCATAGTCTGGATGCCACCTTCAGTGCCAGAAACCCAGAGGCTTACACTGCAAAGACTAGCATGAAGCCCCTGTGTAGAACTAACCTTAGGTTCAGATCATTTATGGAGCTCTAGTAATCCCAAATCTTTAAAAGAGCTTCTAATCTGCTCAGTGTATTGGATTCTTTCATCTGAAGGCATTAAACTCTATAGGCAATTACTAGCCCAGGGAGGTATTTATCTCCCTTATCAATGAAGATATGAAATGTTAATGAACAGTGTATGTCAAATAGCAATTTTAAATCAGGTTATTGCAAAAAAAAAAAAAAAAAAAAATCCAAGCCCACACCTCTAAAGAAAAAAAAACCAATGCACCCTGAGTGATTCTGGTAACTAATCAAATGTGTCCCACATGCTACAGTAAGACCTGTAGCAAGATCTCTATTTAATAAGGCCACACATTGAAAGGCAATATCAGCTTTATCCTAGGTGGCAGCTGTATTTATCAAAGCCAATGTCTGCAGAGTCAGAAACTATTTTATTCTGCAAAAGCAATTATTCATTTATTCATTTGGGTCCTGACTACATTTTATCGCTAACACATTTGGCTGCATGGAATTTGATAGTTAGGTCTAAAGCATTCTAAAGTACTGGAAAAGAATTCCCAACTATTAATGGCGCTTCAAATTTTTGCAGAACCTTACCATGCCTTCAAAATTTTAATAACAAATGATGGCATTATTAGGAAAAAAAAAAAACCCAAACCTCAAATCTGTGGCACATTCAGAAAAATAAGTGTCTCACCATTGAAGCTGTTTGATACTGGCTCCTCATCTAACCTCTCCAAAAGTAAAGTTTTTTCATGGGAGTAAGGTCTACCACTGGTAAGTGAAATTTTGATTTATGTTAAATAGAACAAATAAATACTTTTGCTATCTCATTTCTATATGCCTTTCTCTATCAGATTAAAATATTAGCTTAATTTTGTTTTCTAATTAGCCTCTCAGAGAGTGAGATACCTAGTTATGGTCTAACCTGGGCTATGGCTTTTTGCATCTGAACTAAAACTCTGACTTCTTTCATAGTCTTTGAAGAGACACAATGAAAAATAACAGTTCTATTAGTTGTAGTTCTTGTTCTAAAGAAGACAATGGTGAAAATGAAGGTGAATTAAAAATGCAATGTTGTCCAAAAGGAATATGTGCAAAATTCTCTAGGTATGATTAAACAGAAAAGAGGGTGAGGAACCACTGCATAGGCACATACCTATAAAGAATTGTCAAGTCAGATGAGCACTTGTAGGACATGCAATAGAACACGACCAGTCACCTACAGGGATTCAGAGTTCTGTGCATGTTCCAGTGAAGAGGAAGTATTTGAGAAAAATCAATGGAAAATAAAAAAACCCTAATTAATATCTACTGAGCATATGAGAATGCTGAGATACTAATATGTAAATAAGAGATATTTTCAGATTAATGGCAGAAATTATATTCATATCACAAAAACACAGCTGTCCAAATTTCAAGATTGATTGTATCATTGGAAGAAAAATTTCTAGAATGTTTTTACATGGCTAAATAAATTATACTCCCCTGTGTTGGAATTACGACCACTGTGACTGGTTTGGGAAAGATGAAAGAAAAACACCAAATTTTAAGGCTTGAGGGTCTGTCCAAATTTAATCTTGAACATCTGACTTTTAGCAACTCAATAAAGTAAGATCATATAAGAATGAGCAAGTTTTTACAGTCTTGACAGTTTTGCCAGTGCCATTAATAAAACAAAAATTTACATGTTATAGCAATTATGATTAAAAAAAAAATTAGAGCATTAAAGTATTTCTCTTGAGACTGTATATGACTAATTTTTAGAGTATGCATTCAAACTTTGCCTCTTTTCCTGTCCTGTGGAATTGAGATCAACCCTGATGTAGTGGGGAATGGCCCTAATTTTTGTTTACTATCTATAAACAGAATTTGATCTGCAGGGAATAAATATACTGTGAACTTCAAAGAGAGGGGAAAAAAGGCAAGCATGGAATTTGACACACTTACAAATATCTCTGAAAAAATGTGATGATGTTGGGTGCAACTGAAAAAGAAACAAATTTTTAAAAATTTTTAATATCAATTAAATTTACTCTGAGAGTGCTTGGACAAAGAATGAGGCTCTGGAAGAAAAGAAAAGAAAATGAAAGGCAAGATACAGTCTTAGCTTAAATGGTAAGATGGAGACAAGGAAAGGCCAGGATGTTAAAGACCTAGGAAGCTTGATTTTAATTCTTCAGAAACCAGGGAGGAGGGAAAGTGCCTAGATGAAAACACAGCAAGCAATGTTCCAAATCAAGATTTCAAGACTAAATCATGTTAAGCCTCTGTACTTTCCTTGCAGAAGAAGGTAACAGGCCATGAAGATAGGGGAGGAACAGTGAATATGTAGAGAGAGTTTGGTAAGACTTTGGCACTGCTGTACAACACAATTTACAATCTGACTGTGAAAACATGAATTAGATAACAGAAACGGAAAACTGAGCAGAAACCTGTATTAAGAGCATGATTATCAAGGACTGACTCATAAACCAAAAGGATGTAGCAAATATATCTGTTTAGATCCAGTAGATCCTGAACAACACAGTATTTCCACTAACAGCCTGGAAAATGGAATGAAGGGCTTGCTAATGACATCTATGCAGACCACCAGGCTATGTCTGGCTGTAAGCAGATTGGGGAACAGATTTCAAACTCGAAGTGACAGTTTCAGACAGGTTTCACTCCAATGAAGGCAGGTGCAAGTTCTTCCACCTTAGGCAAGAGTAATGAACTAAATGAACCTGAGTGGGGAAGAGCTGGAAGAGAGGGCAGATTGCCAGACATGAACAAGAGGTGAAAAACACGAACACAAATCCTGACTTTAACAAAATTATAATCCATGAGACAGGTGGAATAGCTTGTTCTGAATCTGCTGGAGTTATTGAACCTCACTAGTTCCCAGAAGACTTGACTCATTATAAAGAAGATCCAGAGAGTGATAATGATCAGCAGTCTCAAAAGATCTATGAGAAAGATTGAGAGATCTAAGATGATTCAATTTTTTGATTATAGACAAAATTTCTAACATTCACATATGCATTTGGTCTTTTAGCTGAATAATTTTATCAGCCATGGGGATGACATTTATAAAAGTACAAACTACTACAATTGTTTTATTATGACTAACCTTTTCTACTCTCTACTTAGTTTACATTTTTTAGTTGTGGCACAATATGTGAATACTCTGTCACAAAAGATTAAAACAAAAATGGCAAACAAAAAGACTGAGGTGTATTTTCACATCTCATAATTGTTAAGTATGACTTTTTTTTTATAGTCTGAGATTCACAGAGCTAGGAAAAGCCTCTATTTCACTTTTTGGAATACATGACCCAAATGCCTTGGCTAGCACAAATTCTTTTATTTCCACTGCCCTAACCTACTAGGAAAAAACAAGATAAATAACATGTATTCACTCCTTAATGGTCCTTGCATTAGTAAAAAGACATATAATTAAGATCCTTGTATAATTTTTTTTTCAAAGAGAAAAATAAAATTAAGGTAAACACACAGAAAGAATCATTGAACTGTATTTGACATCTGGTAACTTAGAGGAATGTGATGCTACACCTTCCTAAGGAAATAATTTTCAAAGTATTATCACTAAATTGGGCTAAATAACTACTGCCCCTCTTGGATTTACAGAAAGGAGTAGAAACACAGAGTATAGGTCCTTTTTATCTTGTGCAGATCCCCTGAGGATTTTGTCTCCTTCATTTATACTTTGGCAGATCTTGTCATGCCAATAAAATGTTACTGCTTGAGTTGAACTGAGCAATGGACTTTGCCATCCATGAAGAATTAAACAAATGTGGAGCATTTATGAAGACATCCAGTTGCTACTGGAGTCCATCTGTACTGGAGAGTTCTTAAATATTTTGGATCAGCTGGAATTCTGTGCCAGGCTGGAGGCAGGAGCAGCAGATCATCTGTTACCACAATCTGGTTTCAAATCCTGTGCTATAGATGATTTCCTCTGATGATGCTCCAGCTGCAGGAAGAGAATGTGGCTGAGCAGTTATTCTCAGAATGAAACTGATTCCCTACATCCATGTATTCCCTTAGAGTGAGATCACACACTCATCTCTGATCTGGGCCTTAGGAGGAGTTGTGAGTTCTGTAGGACTAGCCCAGTATAAATTTGTTTCTCCAAGAAGATTAAAAATAACCTCTCCCATTAATTTCCTTGCTGGAAAACCATGGTTACAAGTACACAATTTGTGTAAAAAACCCTTATAATTTCTTAGAGTTATTTATATGTCCCCCTAATTTTAATGTAATTGTAAAATTCCTAAGGGATAGAGAAAAATGCAATTTTCATAGGCTGTCAAGTCTCTGAATTCAGTACAGTAAATCTTAATAGGTGTGAAAAATATGGAATTTTGTAACACAGTGGAATATATGGTGAAATCAGCAACATTGCTTTTTACTGCATAAGCTATCTGACACTATGCTCTGCAGATGTTTTTTCCAAAACAGAGATTGTGACTTTCTCTGCACAGACTAAATTAATCCTCCTAATCCAATGGTTGTTCTGATCCTCTGAGGAGAGGACTAGATTAATAAAATCACTTCTCCAGTGTTTTCCTGTTATTCTTGCAATCCATCTGATTCTAGGAATCAAAGAAGAAAAAGCACAGGGTTTCAAATAAACACAACTGAATGTTTCTCTGAAAGTCCTTTGCTGTCTGTTTCCTGGTGATTTTTAAACTTAGCACCAAACAAGGGAGGGAGAAAAGCAGTGTGATTTCTATTTTATAAATGTATGAATTTATACATATATTTCTATCACTCACATGTGACTTTTCTGGCAATAATTACTTGGTCAAGACATCTGTGATCCACACTACCAGTGCATTGCAGATCATCAGTCTTTACTAATGGAAACATGCACATAATACATTGATTATTCATGACCTGCTTCGATGAAGACTTTGTGGACACATTTTTCCATTAAGCAAATGGATTCATGGCTCATTTGGATTAGACATATAACTTCATCCTTATTAAAGTGATTGGTTTCTATCTCCCTCCCTTTCCTTCATGAATTCAAGACCCCCACATATACTTTTACACTTTTAATTTCTTTCCAACTCCCCTTCTGCTCTGCTTATCACACAGATTACCCTTCTTATTTCTCTTTGTCTGTCTTTCCCAGTGTTGTGCATTTATATCTGAATGTAATATTTAATTTATTTTTATAATTTTTAAAATTTAAATTATATTGAATTTTAAATTAATTTGAAAAAATATGTATATCATTGCATCTTCCTACTCCTGTAATAATTCCCATAAAACTAATGTGTTCTACATCTTCACCCTGCTACCTGCATCCTTGCCTGTTAATTATCCTATTTCTTCACCTCCCACTCTTCCACCTTTTACTCCACTGCCCCATTCATACTCATGTTTCTTAGTCACTCTCTGGAATCCTTTATTTATTGTAACAGCACAGTGCTTAGTGACCAGGATCTCAGGTTTTTTTCCGACTCTAAATTCACTAACATGCCTTGTTCCCAGTTTAAAAGTGGGAATATACACACATTTTAGACAAGTATACTTCAAACAGTTTTTGTTTGGGTAGTTCTTCCTTTCTTTATGCGTTTTTCTCTAGAAGTCTGTACTGTCCTTTCTTCCCCCACACTTTTCTCCTGTTCTGGTTGCAAAAATCTTTCCATATGCCTCCTTCAGTTTTGTGTCACCTAACATGTTTTCTGCCCAAAATATTGTCTCCTTGATGTCAAAGACTTAGTGTTATCAGACACCTCAAGTGTTTACCAGCTGTTTTTATCTTCAGAAGTGGATATCCAAGGGGTCTAAATGTTTTAGTTTATTTCTGTTATATCTGCATTTGTTTGTGTCTTGATGGCAAGATAGTTAGCCCCTCAGCTTTCCACACCTGTTTATTTGTCTTTTAGCCTTCTTCCCATCTCATTGCTCCCAGAAGGCCTCTGTTGTATTGATACATCTCATCTTCCTCTGTCATCTTTATAGACCAATTTTAAATTCTCCTGTCATCCTCTCCTATGTGCTGTTTTGTACCTTCTTTGCTATCAGATTGCTTTTCTTAAACTCCCAACTCTAGTTAACTGAAACTAAATACTTATTTCTTTGTGTCAAACTCTCTTTTCCTCACTGCCTTTAATTATTTTCTGTCTATTCAACCAATTTATAACAACTCTTTTCCTCACTGCCTTTAATTCTTTTCTGTCTATTCAACCAATTTATAACCTGCTAATTAGAAGATTTGGGCATCAGTTTAAGATTCTAAAATGTTGTCAAATAGGAAACACTCCCATTATATTTCCTCAATAGATTTTTGGTCCTCAGAAAACTTTAGCTTTCTAGGCGCTCTCTGATATATTCACATAACATTTTAAAGAATGAGTTATGCAAAATAGCAGTGACCATTGTGGATAGAAACAGTCAGTGACCCCTAATGACTGTCCAGAGGCACATAACTATTCCTTGCCCATGCTATAGCCACGTCACTTGGGCTGTAACACTGGAATAACATTGACCAATACTTGAGTTCACATCTCTATGACACCTGTAACAGTAATATATTCACCATATTGGGGAGTATGTATCTGTTCTGCACAGATGGCTGTCTGTTCACTCTATGTGCTTATTCTAAATAGGCTTATAAACCTATAATCGTTGACAAGAAAGAGCTGAGTCTAGAGAGGACTCAGAACACTTGAGTTAATCTTGACTCTGGATCACCTATTAGACTCCTAAAATTAGTTTGGGTAAGCATTATGAGCAGGGTTTCCAGAAGACAATTGCACTTCTGAACGTTTAGGGAAGAATATTTTAAAGTCTGCAGGGAGAATCATAATTAGAAACTTACTACATCTGAAGAACTATAAGAATATTTGCTGAAAAAAAAGATGCTAGTAAAGAAGACACATTAAAATGTCCTTTCTTAGGACATCTTAATCCTAGTGATAGATGTCAAATAACTGAAGTAAAATTATCTTTATATTTGCTTGCTCTACAACTTCTTGAATGAAAATATTGAATTCAGTATTTAATATTATCAAAGTTTGTGAGTTTAAGAAATCTTAATTAATGTCAGTAGAAAAATTTCCAACAAAAAATGTCAATTCTTTCCTTTTTCTCTCCTGAATTGATCTCACTGTCATGCAAGAAATGCCAGAATATCTAAATATAAATGTATAAATATTGGCAATTTTCAAAGTTTTTTCATCCAACACCTAATGAAAGTGAATGACAGTAAATTCATGAGCCCTAAGCAGACATAGAGGGGCTTTCTCATCTCTGGTGTGTACCTTGGTGAAGTTCTAACATTTCTAAAATGTATCAGGTGAATAATCTTCTCTCACAAAAGCAAGTATATTAAAGAATCTCAAGTCTTCAACATTTTGTGATACTCTAATGATATTTTTAATATTAGATCTTAATTGCCACTAATAAATACATATCCAATGCTATTTTTAGTAAAAATTTATGCAAAATATTATATTTTATATATGTCAATTAGCACTTCAAGTGGATGTATTTGAAGATGAAATAGAACTCACGTTATTTTTCTCAAAAAGATGATGAATATTTCTTCTTTAACTATTTTTCTAAACAGTTTCTATTCATGTATCTGGCCTTTAAAGAAAGTTTCTGATGAGAAAAACTATGGACAGTTGCTTGAAATTTATTTACAAATAGTGTGAAAACAAAAATTACTTATAATTCAAAGATAAGTTGGCATTTCTCACTGCTTTGCATTATTTTATCATTTGATATAAAATTTTTCTCTGCAGATGACTTTTTAGGTCAGAACCCCATAAAAAATCTTTTTGACCCTGAGGCTTTAGAGCAGAGCCTGAAGAGCAGAAGGCCTGTGTTGTACCTTGAAGGTCCAAAATTAGAAAGCTGGGGCAGAAGATCCTGAATTTATTTTATCATTCTGAGCTTATGCTCTTAGACTGTTGTTAACATTGCACTTCTATGTCCCCTGAAGCATAACCATTGACAGTGTCACTGCAGCTGACTGCATGGCTTCACTCTTGGACCTGGACACACACAGTCAGGCTTTGAGGAGGACTAAATGCCTGCTTGAGAACATGAGAAAAACTGCATTCCCAGCTAAGCACTGCTGGCCATTTACAGTATGGGGACAGGAAAGTAGGTAGGGATGTGCTCTGTATGAACAGAAGAGTGAGGTGGGTAGGGGTAGGCAAGAACCCTGTCTTTTGGATTTGCCCAGCATCATGGATTTTGTGGAGTAGGTTCACGGGATGTATTGGTGATATTTAATAGTCATATAACCTTTAAAAGAGATTCTGTCTTCAAAGGGAATTTTTATTGTATCCCTGAAATAGTGACCTTCTGGTTTTGGTGCAAACAGATATAGCGGGTGGGCAGATATTGTTAAATATTATTTTGATTTTTTAAAATTTCTACAGTTGCTGCTTTTTTTTCAAATATTGTCACATTTTGTTTGATGTCTTTCAGGCATATTTCGTACAGAGATATTGTATAAAAGCAAATAAGAGAAGTTCAGTCAGTGAAATGTGTTTTGGAAAGGTGTGCTGACATGCATATATATTTATGTTTAGAACTCACTTTAATTTAAATAGACTGCCTTGATATTACATCAGTAAAAAGTAATATGGAAGAGACAGAATGATGTTACCTTGCCAAGTTTAAGAAAAAATGTAAGCAGTCTTTTCCCTAAGACTGACAATTGAATATGCAGATATTAATTAGCTGTGCAAATATTTCTGTGCTTTCTCCTAAACTACCACTTGAACATTTCCTAGAGGAATCATGCTGAAGTTCTCCAAAGTTTGTACATCATTTACTTTGGAAAATCACTTTATGATTCATTAAAATGTTTCTAAAGTTCTCTGCATGCAGTATCACACTTGTTATTAATGGCCACTGTCTGTAAAAATTAGGGGAAATGTTTTCCTCATTCATGGTTTGTTTTATTTTCTCACTTAGAGTTTCACTTTATAAATATGCTTATATAGGCATTACATGCACATCTGTGTATGCATATCCATATATATATATATATATACACATGTGTGTATGTATGTATGTATGGGTATATACATCGCTCATACACACATGTATCATACATAAGGAGGGTGCATCATGAAAAGTCCAGACCAGAATGGCAAATATGGAGAAAAATATGTTAAATAATGAAAGAAATCATGCAGCAGATGACAGTGGTTTAAAATACTGCCTTATAGATGATGTGCTGTGTGTGAACCCTTTCATCTAATATTTGTAAGTTCACAGCAGGCGCATCCTGTAGTCTATGGCAGAAAGTTTTATTGATTTACAGAGGAATAGCAAATGCTACCTGAGGCAGCAGTTCTTCCAAAATGCTGTTGATATCAGAAGAAAATAAAGAAAAACTCATTGTTAGATATGATTTGTGATACAATTCCTCTCTTGTGCTGAGTATTAAGGTATTTTAAAGGAAGTGCTCTTTTCTGTCCAGAGAAAAGATATAAGGAACTCTTCTTCTTGTAACAAAATCAGTCTTGAAAATTTGAGATTTCACAGCCCATTAACCTGCTATTAAAGACCAATGACAGGATTTCTTTCAGAAATGAACTTGCATTGTGCAAGAAGTTAGCTGTGATACCAGAAAGGGAGGGGAGAAAAAATCCTCACCCAAAACGACAAAAAAATAAGGTCCACAACACGATTCTTATCAAAGTCCATGCTATTAAAGAAATGAAATTGCAGCTGTACAAAGCTGAAGATACCAATTATGTGTAATGGTGCAGAACCAGGTTACATCAGCTTTGAATTTCAGGCAGTTCACATTCCATTTTACCTGCATTTGCAGAAAGTTGAGACAGTGTCAACTCCCACTTAGGATTCAGTTGATCACGGTGTTACAGAAAGTCAAACTGACAGCTAAGGGGAAGTGAAAGGTTCTGGGTCAGGTCTCTGTTGGATTTTATTTCATTCTCATTAGGAACAATAATACAACAAACTGTTAGATTTTGAAGCTGAAACACATGCATATGTATGGAATATAGTTAAATTATTTGTCTGGGTATAAGAAAGGCAAGTAAAAGAAATTTTGGAATAATTTCAGTAAGAAATATGTGTCTCTCTTTAAAGTGAGTCAGTTTAGCATTAGGTAATGTGTTGTCTGGGATAGATGAACCAGGCATGATAATACCATCAGGTGTGCTGTGTCTGTTAATTGTATTCATTTCAAAGGGAGCAATAAACATTAGGATGCTTTAATTCAGTTCATTTCAATGGGAGCAATAAACATTAGAGGCCCTTTAGTGTCCCTTTTGGAAGGGTCCCACTTGACTAATCTTGCTCTAATTCAAAGAGGAAAGACAGGAAGCATGATTAATTTAACTCTTTGCATGGCAAAACATTAGTTTTGAAGTTGTTTCCTCCAAAGAAAGAACTAATTACAGTAATAAAAATTAATATTCATTGCCATTCTAGATATGACACTAGCACCAAAAGCTCTGGCCAATATAGGCTGATGAACTCACTGAAATAATACACCACTCAAGGGATACTTCCTTAGGAATTTAAGTGTCCATTTTCCTTTTTCTGGGAGAGCAAAGTAGCAAACAGAGTGGAGTGGTGATGTGGTGTGGCTGGTCCAGCTTGAAGGGTTTCTCTGTCATTGTGCTTTGTTGCCTTGGGCTCAGGGGAAATTGGGCTCAAAGGAAAAAATGCTGGCATGGCATTTCCCCCTTTGTCTTGGGAAGTGTCTTGAGTGTCTCTGGTTCCAGTAATATCTGGTCAGTAGGACTTCCACAAGCAGTCACCCTCTTTTATGAGCCATTATTAGTATTGTTGCTGTTACTGTTATTGTTCCTTATCTCAATGCTTTTTTCTCAGAAATTTTTATCCTAATCAATAATCTTTGCCTTTTGTTCCTTTCTCACTGGAGAGGATGGGGGGAAAGGAAGCAGCTGCTTGGAGCTTAATTTCCAGCTGGTTACAAACCACAAGAAATCACTATGGTGACTGAGGGACTGGAGCATCTCTGCTATGAGGAAAGGCTGAGAGTGTTCAGTCTGGAGCAGAAAAGTCTCAGGGGGATCTTACTAATGTACAGAAACTCCTGAAGAAAGGATGCAAAGAAGACAGGGCCAGGCTCTTCCCAGTGGTGCTCTGTGAAAAGGCAGGAGGCAGTAGCCACAAACTGGAAAACAGGGAATTCCTCTGAACTGTTACTTGAGAGTGATGGAGTGCACAGGTTGCCCAAGGACATTATGGAGTCTTCAGCCATGGAGTTATTCAGAAGCTCTCTGGACATGGCCATGGGCAGCTGGCTGTAGATTGTCCTACCTGAGCAGGGGATTTGACCGGATGACTTCAGAGATCCCTGCCAACCTCAGCCAGTCTCTGATTTTGTAATAGCCAAAATATTTCTGTGTTATGAACTCCATTTTAGTCACAGATTTAAAACGTTGTGCCATTCCAGAGGACATACGGTGGTCTACTGTTAAAAAAAGTTAACTTCATTTTAACCAGACACAGTAAAATGCTGAAAGCAAACTCTATCCAAAGTTACTGTTTAGGTGCAGAGGTCTTAAATTGCAATAGAGAGTTTATAAGAACACAGAGGCAGGAAGGGGAAGAGAGAAGGAGGGGGACAAAAAGACTGTCAAGCACTTTAATTAGTTAAACACTACTTGTTTGAAGTATATTATATATATTAGTCCTCCTAGGAAGAATATTATATAATATTAGTCCTCCTAGGAAATAAAACAACAACCCCCCTAAACTGCAAGAAACAGAATATAACCCTTCTGATAACTCATTGTGTGAGGGGATTGCTTTATTTTTATGAGGGTAGCAGATCCAAATAAATAAAGCACAATTTTCATAGTTTGGCGATCTTCTTTCTGCTTATTTTCTTTCTGCTACATTTCTTTCTTCAAAGCTTTTGTCAGGTGACAGATATCTATTATGAACTCATCTAGCTATCGTTGAAGGTGGTGAATAACTTTTGGGCATTGCAACAGTACCATGACTTATTATGTTATAATTTAAGGGTGTATTATAATTGTTTCTACTGTCACAAATGCCAAATAGTTGTTGTATCTTTTGATGTAACATACACCTATTTACCTTAATGCAGTTAAATAGGTGTTCGGTAAAGTTAATCTCCTTAAAGTTAATAGGAATCTTCTCATCAGCTTCCCTTAGATCCGTTTTTAATCTCACTTCCTTTTATTTCTCATTTTAAGTTCATAGTGCATTAATATTACTTCAGGACAGGTCAAACACATCCTATCTATTCATCTATCAATTAATTCAATCCATCTGGCTTATAGTAACATAAAATCTCAACACATCAGAATATTGTATGAATATTAACTTTAAAATTTTGTGGCAAGATGTCATTTAAGAACTATTCTACTTCTACTTTTTTCCTCCTAGGTCAGGCATTTTTCATCCTGTTTTACAGGGATTTGCAAATGTCTATATCTGAGAAATGTGGTTTTCACATTTATGTTTGAGTCATTTTCTGTAATGCTTTCAATCATTTTTCAGAATGCATATACATCTTGACTATTTTCCTCCAAGTATATGTGTATGCTCTCCCTCATATTGTGACTGCTGACATCAAGCTTCTGATTTCAAGGAAAATATATGAAATCACATTGGTATATATTAGCATATATAACATCTCTAGACAAACACTTTAACTCAAGTAGACTGTGTATCCGTAGGTGGAAGAATAAATGCCTCAGTATACTGTGATAAACTGTTTAATAAAATAAAAAAAATAATGAAACCCTTCTTTTCAGTCCAGGCTGCTGTATTGCCATACATTTTATTGGTCTGAGAGGTAGAATTCTTGGCAGAGAAATCATCCCATGGGCCACATAAAGGGCACATGGTATAATTCAGCCTAGTGTAACTATAAATGACCAGAATAGAGTCCGAAAGGTCTGCTCAATTCAATATCTGATTTATGTTTTGTGCTGTGGTGAGGAGATTTTGGAACTGACACAGACAGAGGGTGAGCTACATGCTGCAATTGTAACTGTCCAGGTGAGAGAGAGTACATGGAGCAGAAGCATTTCCCAGTGATTAATTCAGCCAACACTATTCCCTTTCTGGGAAGACATTTATTTTAAAAATTCTTCAGGCAGTCATATGCGCGAGACATTTATAGAGGTGCATGCTATCTGCTACATTTTGAATAAATGTGTATTTTTCTCTGGTGACATTTACCTGTGGAATTCCTTATAAAAACAAGGGGAACGTCAAGCCTGTTGAATGTGTGGTTAATGACAAGCTACACAAATAGGGTAGAATAGAGGAGAATTTTGTATTTTTTATTACACACTAGCAGGAGCTATTGCACAGATGATCTGACTTTACTGGATTTGGTTAGAAGATTCTCATCTCATTCTTCTATTGTCATTGATTTCATCAAATATGCAGAATTTATGCTTCATAACAAATATAATATAGATGCAAACAATTTTTAGTACATTCCAGAAATAAAATATTAACCACTAGAAATATGCTTTTACCTTTATTCTAGACAGAGAAACAGTATTTTGTAAAACAAAAGATATTGAAGGTTATTGAAGTAATCAAAAGAAAAAGTACCTTAAGATAAATGCTTTATTCTGGAAAATATGTATCTATGTGCATCGTGTAAAAACTTTTTCCTTGTAGAAAAAGAATATTTAATGGTATACAAAAGGACTAGCTATTCCCTCCTTGACTGTTCAGTAAATCAGCTTGTCTTGACTGAAAATATAAGGCATAAAGTAATGTTTCTCAGTGCTTAGGTTAAAAAACACGCACATTTTTTTAGTATATAGAAATGCAGTAAATTTGACTAATAAGGAGGTGCTTGAAAAAAAGGACAAAATTAAATGCTTTTTCCTGCAAAATTCAGTTTGGATGGACATTTTCCACTGCTATTTTGCTGGTATGATTGTGCACTATCAATTTTCCGTTTTACATGGCATATATTCATGTATTTTAGCAACTCATTTTATTTGCATCTTTCCTAATACATGAACATATATGTTGTTAGAATTGTAAGACTTATCTGAAAGAGACTGAAATAATAAACCTTTGAAGTTTTCCGACTTATAGATCAAGTTTAGTACAAGTAGAATGATTTTGCTTAGGTTTTAGGATTTGCTTTTTTGTATTTCCGTTTCCCAGACTGCAATTTTTGGTGATGACAGGTTTTATTAATTACAACTATTTCTATTTCTCAAATAAATCAAGATTTCTCTAGGTTCCTACAAAGTTGTGAACAGTTCTTATGTATCTGGTCGTCCTGAGCTGTGAGATGTGCTATAAAAAATTGTTAAAACATTTGTATTGAACAACTCTTCACTATAAAAAGTTCTAAAAATGTTATTTCATAAGGCTCAGTGTAAAATAAAATCTTTATTTCTCTTTTGATTATGGTATTTTGCCAGACAAATTTCAGCTTTTATGTAAATATGACAGAAGTCTTAAAAAACCCTGAGATTTCTTGATAGTTTTTGGGTCTGCAGAGTCCAGCACAACACAAAATATTTCTTTCTACTTACCTCTCCTAATTCGTTTTTTGGTTACCATTTCAATGGAGACTTATTAGTGTATTGTATAATGTTAGTAGTCAAAAGACCACACTGATATCAAACTTTTGCCTCAGAAGACTGACAAACCAGAGGGGTAATTAGCATTGCCAGACGTTTGTACGTTTGCCATTTTTTAAAACAATGGAGAAGAACTAAGAGAATGTTATTTAAATTTTTGGCAATGACCATATCTAATGGAGTTTTAAAGGTATTTAAATTATGTCTAAGTAGATGTCTAAACTCATTTAACAAACAAATGACTGCTAATGCTTTAGATAAAAAGACTGCTGTATTGGGTAATGTTCTTTGAAGGGCAAGTAATATGGGTCAATAGAAAATTGTCTATCACACTAGTTAACAATTTATGTTTTATTTTACCTTAAACATTTTGAGGGTATATTGCTTATTGCATACTTTCTTCACCCACAAATTAAAGCTGCAGAAAATGTTGTTGTGCAGACTTCATGGCAAGAAACTTTGCACTGCTGATTTTGTTTCTAGCAGGAAAAAGAAATATGTACAGGTCTTTTCAGGAGCCTTGTTTCATTAAATGAGACACTAAAAAAAATTAATAATATTAATGGTGTGGATGGACTCATGCAGCTGGAGATTGCATTAACACTTGCTCTGCAGAAATGTTTCTGGAAGGAATACAAGACTCGTAGTGTTGATTTTGAATTATTTTAGCATTTTGTTTGCATACCTTCTAGAAGAGAAACAGAAGTAAGTAAGTGTTCAGAAAATTTGTAATAGATAATTGACTCAGATGGGAAAATGTGAAGCTTTTTTACCAGTTTTATCCATCTATCTGGATAATACAACAGCTGTAATTAATTTTATGTAACTTATCCATCTGGAAATCAGTTATTGCTTCTTAATTCATGTTAGCTATATACAATATAGAAATTTTAATCGGGGCTAGGCTTTTTCTATATAGTCAACAGAAACCTAACCAACACTCTTGCTTTAAAGTGTCATCACACTTTTAAAAAAGTATATTTGATTAAAAACTTGTATACTAAACTATTAGCAAGTAGAGATTTCTCTGCAACGTGTATAAGTGAAAGCCTCAAAACTGCCTTAAACCTGAAGCCTGAGTTCTGGATGAAGATGACTTTTAACACAAACTATTAACCACAGCAGAGGGAGTGTCTCTCAGAGACAGAATCTTTTCACTAGCTCTTTGTAAGTGCTAATAAAGGCAAAAAACCAAATTAGCTGGTACACTAGAGAAGAGAATATACTAATTAACACACAGTTTGGCATATACTTGACTAACAGTTCCAGTAGTATACAAACAATTTTTCTTAAATAGGAAAAAAATTTACCACATCATCACTATTACAACAGTTTCAGAGAAGATACTAAAATAACACTCACCTATAAACATATATTTCTGATTTGTTTCACCTTGTTAGCTTGCTATTTGAAAATATTTAGAGTGAATCCTCAACACAGTCCTTAGGAAAGGAGGCATATTTATGTGGCTTTTCTACCTACTGCCATGTAATCTTTATAACTGCATCTGCAAACATGGCAACTATGATTGCAAACTGCAGATTAAATATTTCAGCCATGATATTTGCTAGCTCCTGTTAAATTTATTGCAGCTTACCAGAAAATTTCTTTGTATACTTTTGCTGCCTCTTCCTCTTCTGCTCTTCACATCCCTGTAACCTTCCAAAAATGAGGAACAATAACCTGTTTTCTCCCAGTCATATGGCCAGTCACCTACACAAACCATGCTGTGCACAGGCTACATGATAGCTACGCATCTCAAGCATCTTTTCCCTACTCTCCTTAATTTGAAAACTCTTAAACAGGTTCTTGTTCACCTTAACTGGATAAGAAGGCTTGCCATGAAGAGATCAGGTTTACAATTGTGGTGATATTTATTGTAAAAAAAAAACGAAGTAGACTCATAATATTCTCTTGATGATACTGATGCCTTCATCTCATGTGGCATGCAGAGAATGGTTGAGCGTATGTATAACTGTGTGTTAGAAAGCGACATCATGAATATAACACTGGCAAAATATAAAAAGACCAGAAAAGAACAAGCAGTGGAACATGCCTGTCAAAGAGTACAAGTTCTAGCACAGTAACCTAGAGGAATTCAGAAGTATTATGAGGTTAGAACACTGCTAGCTACAGCTGACCCTGAGCAGTAGGTGTAAGTTGCATTTTAACAGGGTGAAGTGTGCCATGACATGAGGACTTCAGTATAAAGTATTAAGCAAGTTGGCCAATATTGCCAACAAACCATGAGCACCAGAAGTGATTTAAAATGCTACCTGCTCCTGAGCCCAGGTGGGGGAGAAATACAATATCTTTTACAGATTTGTCTCACAGAAGGTATGAATTACCAATGCAGGAGTTGTGGCCAAAGAAGAAAAAGACTCTGCCTGAAGTTTACATGGACACAGTATTGAAAGCGGATTCTTTTTTAAGAGGTAACAAAAATCATGCTGAAATCCCTAAGGAAGGATAATATCTGATTACATTTGAGAACTGTTTGCTGTGATGTTTGTTGAGAGTACAGCCTACAGCAGTAAGGCAATGTCACAACAAGGGTCTGCCAGAGTGCTGAATCTCTGCTTTGCTGCCTGCAGTTGGTGTGAGGAACATGCTGAAAAACAAGCAGTGAACTGAGTTACTAAAGCTGTCTTTTGCTGGAATGCATGCATCTTTAAGCTACACATAATTTTTAGTGTGTCAACACACATCAAAATATGGAGCACAGCAGTACAGTTCAGCCATGTGAATGGCCATGAAACTGGAAATGTGCATGATCTGTCGTGTCCTTTGCAATGGGAATGTTACTCTGCTGCTTTTGTTGCCAGGCCTACTCACATACCCTTGCTGCAGTGAGTTGCTTGTGTGCTCTAGTTTCAGACCTGGTAGGTAAAATCCT